>NC_090334.1:17752302-18059802 GCF_035084215.1 Heptranchias perlo
CAACTCAGTCAAAAAACAGGATGAACAATTTTGTTCCGTTCATGTTAACTGACTCCTTATTTCCACGGGTTGTCACTAAAGTAGCATTTTTGTACCAAAATGGCAACGTCAAGTTCATCGTGATAGAATAGATTTTGTCGCTTGTATCAGAGAACTTTAATACCCGATCTATCTGAGTTGCTCTAGATCAATTTCAAAGGTAAAAAACTGCAAATTACAATAAAATGCACAATGCACCACAAACCAATGTATAACCAGAAAAAAAGTCAATTTTAGATATTAACAGATTGATTTTAAAGTTTAATGCTGCTATGGCTGAGAATTTCATTTGTATGCACATTAACCATCTCATCTGGTACCAATGGTGGTTGGTCACACCTCATATTAAGAAAATTAAGTCTAGCTATGGAAAAAAAAAATGTTCCAAAAGCACAAATCCCTGATGAAAGATTTACTGCTGAGATGTGGCATGAGGAAGAATTGGATTGGCTGCCATTGGTGGTTGGGAGGTTTCTCGCCCAATCCACAAAGAACATAGCAATGGAACAAGAGACCGTCGCAACTGCAACCAATCCAATTTTTTATAGAATTATTCCACCTTTTATGAATGATCTTTCTGACAACAGTAACTTCAAACCCTGCCCGCGAACTATAGCTTTTTAACAGTAGATGTTACGGCACATTAATTGAACACATAGTCATTTACCATAGAGTGGTGAAATGCGGACGAATACCCACATTCTGCCATATGATAAATCTCTGATATCAGCAACACCACTCTGGGGAGGTGCTGCATTAGCACCTTCTCAGAGGGAAGGGGTATATTGGAAGAAATCTCATTGCAATCCACTCATGGACATCTCTAAGCAACTGATTTTGGAGCTGAATTGCCAGAGGCCTAGACACAGATTAGCAGAAAAAGGGGTAAAAATAAATATCAAAAGTCAGATGGACAAACAACAGTGCAGAATACCAACTGCACATAACGAGTGTTGCTAACATCAAATTTTTGTTTTACCATTGTCGAAGCTTTAAGTCTTAACATCTTCACTCACAAATACCCGTAGAAGAACTGCCAAAATATTCTGTGATCCCCGATTTTCAGCGCTCCACCATTGGCGGCCGTGCTTTTTAGCTGCCTAGGCACTACCCTCTGGAAGCCCCTCCCGAAACCTCTCCTTTTTGCTACCTCTCTCTCCTCCTTTAAGACGCTCCTTAAAACCTACCTTTTTACCAATCTTTTGGTCATCTGTCCTAATGTCTCCTTATGTTGCAGGGCATAGTCGCAGGATAAGGGGTTGGCCATTTAAGACTGGGATGAGGAGAAATTTCTTCACTCAGAGGGTTATGAATCTTTGGAATTCTCTACCCCTGAGGGCTGTGGATGCTGAGTCATTGAGTATATTCAAGGCTGAGATAGATAGATTTTTGGACTCTAAGAGAATCAAGGGATATGGGGATAGGGCGGGAAAGTGGAGTTGAGGTAGAAGATCAGCCTTGATCTTATTGACTGGCGGGGCAGGCTCGAGGGGCCTTATGGCCTACTCCTGCTCCTATTTCTTATGTTCTTATGTGGCTCTGTATCAAATTTTGTTTGATAATGCTCCTGTGAAGCGCCTTGGGAAGTTTAACTTTGTTAAAGGCGCTATATAAGTGCAAGTTGTTGTTGTGATGCTAACATTTTAATGAGAGAATGCACTGGAGCATAAATGTGCAGCCAACAAGACTTTCATGTACAAAGTAGTATAATACAAATCTTTGTAGCATGAAAGATGGCAAAGACTGTGACCTTAAAAGAACCCTGAGTGAAAACATTGGGAGTCTCACCATCAGTCCAATTTAAAAATTACGTCATTATATAAACTAGGACAACTAGTTTTACCCCCCCTCCATTTTAATTTTTCAATTTGGTAAATAGCTAGTTTGATGACACCATCAGGAGAGCTGAATGAGGTGCAGAGAAGAAAGAGAGAGAGAGGGAGGGAGAGAGAGATGGTTATGACAAAAATGAAACATTTTCGTATTGTCTAACTTTGGTAGTGGTTCCATTAATTCAGTTACAAGACATAAGGAGCCAGATTTTCCTGCTCAGCGCCCAGGTGGGAAAGCTTGGCAGGGCCGGAACGACTTATCACAAGTAAGGGCACAAACTGCTCACGATTTTCCATTCCATTAAAATTAATCAAATGAAAGTCAAGAGCAGCTTGAGCCCAAATTGGGAATAAGCCCTTCTGCCCCACCAGGCTGTCATGTCTGGGTGCTAAAGAGGAAAATTTGCCCCGAGGAGTTTAAAAACAAGCTGCAGTCAGTCATGTCCCCAGACTAACTCAATAGAAATGTTGCAACCATTAATTCAGCTACACCAAAGCTAAAGAAAGCTTGACAGACATACGCAACACATTCAAACAAAACTATAATGTTTTATTTGTTCCGAGAATTGCATAGAAATTATAACATGGTACAGCCCATTCACTCAACCAGCTGTTTATCCTCCATGAGGAGTACCTCTAATCCCATGTGCCCACCAGGTTCCCATATCCTATTAATCCCCTTTTGCTTCAACCGCTTATCAAACCTGCTCTTAAATGTTGACATGGTCTCTGCTTCAATTACCAATTCTGGTAGTGCATTCCAAAGCCTCTCCGGCCCTCTGTCCTAAATTTCTTGCATTTCATGTTATATCTATGTCCCCTCGTTCTCGACCCATCTGGAAACATCTCTTTATATAATTTTAAACACTTCTATCAAATCATCCCTTAATCTCTTCTGTTCGAATGAAAACAGCCCCAATCTTTCAATTCATTTTTTGTACTTGTATTTCCTTATACCAGGCAGGATACTGATAAATCTGCACTGTAACCTTTCTGTTGCCTGAACATGGTTCCTGTAGTCTGGAGCCCAATACTGCTCACAGCACTCCGCTTGTGGTCTTACTAAGGTTTTATAAAATATTTTATATATTATATATATTCACTATTACATATCGACTTTTCTATTCTATACCATTTGTCGTAAAACGCAGTATTCCATTTGCTTTCTTTATGCATTTGAGGTGATGCTTTTAATGTCGTGAACCTGAACCTCTAAATCCCTCTGCTCTTCATTCAAGATGTAATTAATTTCATTCTTTTACCAAAATATCTTTTCTCATATTTACTAATACAGTTCCCATTGCTCATAGTTGGTGTCAATGCAATTTGCCCGCTATACACGGTGGCCGGTGTAACAAAAAAATGATGGTGTGAAGTAATGGAGACATAAAGGAACTCAGGATAATTCGGTTCAGCACACAGAGGGTGATTCAGATGCCTGCACTGACAACCAATGAATCTGTTAACTTTTTTTTATTCGTTCATGGGATGTGGGCGTAACTGGCAAGGCCAGCATTTATTGCCCATCCCTAATACTTTGCTGAGATTAAAGTGAGTGCTCTCCCTCATCTTAAAACTGTGCCGGAATTAAATGGACAGTGGCAGCGTGGATACAAAATTGGCTAGGGGACAGAAAACAGAGAGTAGTGGTGAACAGTTGTTATTTAGACTGAAGGGAAGTTTACAGTGGTGTTCTCCAGGGATCAGTATTAGGACCACTGCTCTTTTCGATATATAATAATGACCTGGACTTGGGTATACAGGGTATAACTTCAAGGTTACGAAACTCACTGACACGAAACTCAGAAATGCAGTAAACAATTGGAGAATAGCAACAGACTTCAGGAGGACATATACAGACCGGTGAAATGGGCAGACAAATGGCAGATGAAATTTAACACAGAGAAGGCATCAGGGTGTAGCATTAGAAAGGAGAAACAAGGTGCACAAAGGATTGGGAGAGACAGATAGCACTAGAGTAAGAAACAGTACAGTATTAGGTGGGATCAGACTAAGAGAATACGGGAAGGTCTAAGATAGGTTTAGAGTGCATGTGTGTAAACGCATGAAGTGTGGTAAAATAAGGTTGGTGAGCTGCAGGTGCAAATAGTCACATGGGAATATGATTAAGTGGCAGTATTGGGTACTAAATATTCCTGGATACAAGGTGTTCAGGAAAGATAGGGAAGGAAAAAAAGAAGTGGGGGGGGGGGTGACAGTATTGATTAAAGAGAATATTGCTGGAGAGAGAGGATATCCTGGAGGGGTCAAGGACAGAATCTATTTGGTTAGAGTTAAGAAACAATGGAGATGCCATTACACTACTGGGTGTATTCTATAGGCCACCAACTAGTGGGAAGGATAGAGAGGAGCAAATTTGCAGGGAAATTACAGAGGTGCAAGAACTATAGAGTAGTGATAATGGGGGAATTCAATTATCCTAATATAGACTGGGATAGTAATAGTGTGAAGAGCAAAGAGGAGGAGGAATTTCTAAAGTGTGTTCAGGGGAACTTTCTTGATCAGTTTGATTCAGGCCCAACAAGGAAGGAGGCATTGCTGGATCTAGTTCTGTGGAATGAAGTGGGTCAAGTGGAGCAAGTGTCAGTGGGGAAACATTTAGGGAACAGTGATCATAGTATCATACAGTTTAGATTAGTTATGGAAAAGGACAAGAAGCAATCTAGAGTAAAAATACTTAATTGGAGGAAGGCCAATTTCAGTGCATTGAGAACGGATCTGGCCCGGGTAAATTGGAATCAAAGATTGGCAGGCAAAACTGTAATTGAACAAAGGGCAGCATTTAAAGAGGAGATGGCTCGGGTACAGTTGAGGTAGGAGGACAGGTAGGGCAACCAAAGCCAGAGTTCTCTGGGTGACGAAAGAGATAGAGAGTAAGATAAAGCAGAAAAAGGGGGCTTTTGACAGATGTCAGGTTGATAAATTCAAGTGAGAACCAAGCTGAATCTAGAAAGTACAGAGGAGAGGTAAAAAAGGAAATAAGAGGGGCAAAGACAGAGCCTGAGAATAGACAGGCAGCTAACATAAAAGGGAATCCAAAAGTCTCCTATAGGCATATAAATAGTAAACGGGTAGTAAGAGGAGATTTGCGTATGGAGAATGAGGGCATGGCTGAGGTACTAAATGAGTACTTTGCATCTGTCTTCACCAAGAAAGAAGATGCTGCCAAAGTCACAGTAAAAGAGGAGGTAGTTGAGATACTGGATGGGCTAAAAATTGACAAAGAGGAGGAATTAGAAAGGCTGGCTGTACTTAAAGTAGATAAGTCACCCGATCCAGATGGGATGCATCCTAGGTTGCTGAGGGAAGTAAGGGTGGAAATTGCAGAGGTGCTGGCCATAATCATCCAATATGGGGGGGGGGGGGGGGGGGGGCGCCAGAGGACTGGAGAACTGCAAATGTTACACCCTTGTTCAAAAAAGCGTGCAAGGATAAATCCAGGAACTACAGGCCAGTCAGTTTAACCTCGGTGGTGGGGAAGCTTTTAGAAACGATAATCCGGGACAGAATTAATAGTCACTTGGACAAGAGTGGATTAACAAAGGAAAGCCAGCACGGATTTGTTAAAGGCAATCGTGTTTAACTAACTTGAGGTAACAGAGAGGGTTGATGAGGGCAATGCGGTTGATGTTATGTATGTGGACTTTCAAAAGGCGTTAGATATAGTGCCGCATAATAGGCTTGTCAGCAAAATTGAAGCCTATGGAATAAAAGGGGCAGTGGCAACATGGATATGAAATTGGCTAAGTGACAGGAAACAGAGAGTAGTGGTGAATGATTGTTTTTCGGACTGGAGGGTTGTATACAGTGGTGTTCCCCGGGGTGGGTACTAGGGCTACTGCTTTTCTTGATATATATTAATGACTTGGACTTGGGTATACAGGACACAATTTCAAAATTTGTAGATGACACAAAACGTGGAAGTGTAGTAAACATTGAGGAGGATAGTAATAGACTTCAGAAGGACATACACAGGCCGGTGGAATGGGCGGACACATGGCAGATGAAATTTAACGGAGAGAAGCACAAAGTGATACATTTTGGCAGGAAGAATGAGGCGAGGCAATATAAACTAAAGGGTACAATTCTAAAGGGTTCTGACGAATGGTCTTCGACCTGAAATGTTAACTCTTTTTTTCTCCATAGATGCAGCCTGACCTGCTGAGCTTTTCTAGCATTTCTTGTTTTTAATTCTAAAGGGGGGGTGCAGGAACAGAGAGACCTGGGGGTGCGCAAGCACAAATCTTTGAAGGTGGCAGGGCAGGTTGAGAAATTGGCTAAAAAAGCATAAGGGACCTTAGGTTTTATTAATAGAAGCATAGAATACGAAAGCATGGAAGTTATGCGAAACCTTTATAAAACACTAATTTGGCCACAACTGGAGTATCGTGTTTAATTCTGAGCACCACACTTTAGGAAGGATGTCAAGGCCTTAGAGAGGGTGCAGAAGAAATTTACGAGAATGGTGCCAGGAATGAGGGACTTCAATTATGTGGAGAGGCCGGAGAAGCTGGGGTTGTTCTCCTTAGAGCAGAGAAGGTTAAGAGGAGATTTGATAGAGGTGTTCAAAATCATGAAAGGCTTTGATTGAGTAAATAAGGAGAAACTGTTTCCAGTGGCAGAAGGGTCGGTAATCAGAGGGCACAGATTTAAGGTAATCGGCAAAAGAGCCAGAGGTGACATGAGGAAACATTTTTTTACGCAGCGAGTTGGAATGATCTGGAATGCATTGCCTGAAAGGGTGGTGGAAGCAGATTCAATAGTAACTTTCAAAAGGGAACTGGATAAATATTGAAGGGAAAAAAATTTACAGGGCTATGGGGAAAGAGCAGGGGAATGGGACTAACTGGATAGCTCTTTCGAAGAGCCAGCACAGGCACGATGGGCCGAATGGCCTCCTCCTGTGCTGTACCAACTACAATACTATGAGGTGTAACCTTAATTCTTCAGTTGGATCATACTTTAACCCACTTTTTTTCCACTTTGAGAAAAAAAATTGACTTTGCAACCCCTTTCCACAGTATAAAACAGAACCAGAACGCGTCCAGCTCAGCAAGCCGGCAAGAAGGGCTCGCAGCAGTTGCACGAGTTCCAGAGGCCACGGGGGCAGGGGGGTGAGGACTTAATGACAGGTAATCACACTTCGAGGTGCAAACAGCTGCTTGAACTGCCCGAAATAACTGGCCCGCTTAATACGGTTTAAACAGCGCCGTTGCAATTGACGCCTATGGCAATGGCAAATGTTCAGCACCATTCACCCGACATAGACAACTGTCCGGTATAAGCGGAGTTTGTGTATGTGGTGGGGACTGTACCGAACTTCATCTGCCACTTTTTTGCCCACCTCCTTTTTCAATATCTCCTTGCGGCTTTCTTTGGTCCTTAGAATTAGTAATAAATTAGGAAGCTTAGTTAATGTCTATAAATGATATCCAAATACCCAAATTGTTGCTGTACAGAGTTCACAGAAGTGTTCCCAGAACAGAATCACAACCTACTTCCAAGAACTGAGAAACTACCATTAACTCCTACTCTGTTTCCTCCCTTCTAACTACTTTTTCAATTCAATTTGCTATCCTACCCCTAACTCCAGATGGCTTAATCTTTTCCAATAGTTTCCTGTGTGGTAGCTGCTCAAAGGCTTTATTAAAGTCCAGGTACACCACATCCATTGCAATTCCCTCATTCCACCATATCTGTCACCTCTTCAACGAACTATAAGATTTGTCAAGCACGATCTTTCTTTCTGAACTCTATATTGTGGAGATGCCGGTGATGGACTGGGGTTGACAAATGTAAAGAATCTTACAACACCAGGTTATAGTCCAACAATTTTATTTGAAAATCACAAGCTTTCAAGATGGTTGCAAGATCACAAGAACTCTATATTGGCTGCTTCTAATTATTTTCTCTTGAGCTAGGTATTTAGTAACTTCATCTTTAATTTAAGATTCCAAAATTTTCCCTACCACAGATGTTAAACTACCTTGCCTGTAATTACCTGGGTTACAGTTATTTAAATCCAACAAGTCCCCGCAACTGTCCAAGGGGTATTCAAACAGGATGAACAGTTCAAATCAGGGAGCTGGTTGGAACCTTCAGAGATAAACAATAAGGCAGTTTAGCTCCCATAGATAGTGAGACTACAAGAAATGAATGGTATATATATATATATATATATAAAAAGGTCAACTACAAATAATAACAGCATAGATTGTGACCATTTTTTTGGTTCAAGGTTAGCATAATATGTACTATAAATATGTCATAGCATGGTTTTATATATATATAATCTCGCTACAAAGAAGAATAAAACCCGACGGACCACCAGGCACTGGACACGACAAAGGCAAACCAAGCCCAGTTGGCCCTGCAAAGTCCTCCTAACTAACATCTGGGGACTTGCGTCAAAATTGGGAGAGCTGTCCCTCAGATTAGTCAAACAACAGCCTGACATAGCCATACACACAGAATCATTCCTTTCAGCCAACGTCCCAGACTCTTCCATCACCATCCCTGGGTATGTCCTGTCCCACCAGCAGGACAGACCCACCAAAGGCAGCGGTACAGTGATATACAGTCAGGAGGGAGTGGCGCTGGGAGTCCTCAACATTGACTCCGGACCCCATGAAATCTCAAGGCATCAATTCAAACATGGGCAAGGAAACCTTCTGCTGATTGCAACCTACCGCCCTCCCTCAGCTGATGAATCAGTCCTCCTCCATGTTGGAGGAAGCATTGAGGGTAGCGAGGGCACAGAATGTACTCTGGATGGGGGACTTCAATGTCCATCACCAAGAGTGGCTCGGTAGCACCACTACTGACCGAGCTGGCCGAGTCCTGAACGTCATAGCTGCCAGACTGGGCCTGCGGCAGGTGGTGAGCCAACCAACACGAGGGAAAAACCTACTTGACCTCATCCTCACCAATCTACCTGTCGCAGATGCATCTGTCCATGACTGTATTGGTAGGAGTCGCCACTGCACAGTCCCTGTGGAGACCAAGTCATGTCTGAGGTCACCATCCAACGCGTTGTGTGGCACAAATACCCTGCTAAATTGGATAGATTCAAAACAGATCTAGCAGCTCAAAACTGGGCATCCATGAGGTGTCATGGGCCATCAGCAGCAGCAGAATTGTATTCCAACACAATCTGTAACCTCATGGCCCGGCATATTCCTCAACTCTACCATTACCAACAAGCCAGGGGATCAACCCTGGTTCAATGAGGAGTGTAGAAGAGCATGCCAGGAACAGCACCAGGCGTACCTAAAAATGAGGTGCCAACCTGGTGAAGCTACAACTCAGGACTACATGCAAGCTAAACAGCGGAAACAACATGCTGTAGACAAAGCTAAGCGATTCCACAACCAATGAATCAGATCAAAGCTCTGCAGTCTACCACATCCGGTCATGAATGGTGGTGGAAAATTAAACAACTAACTGGAAGAGGAGGCTCCGTGAACATCCCCATCCTCAATGTTAGCAGAGTCCAGTATGTGAGTGCAAAAGACAAGGCTGAAGCGTTTGCAACCATCTTCAGCCAGAAAGATCCAGACGGGATGATCCATCTTTGCCTTCTCCCGATATCCCAACCATCACAGAAGCCAGTCATCAGACAATTCGATTCATTCCACGTGATATCAAGAAACAGCTGAGTGCACTGGATGCAACAAAGGCTATGGGCCCCAACAACATCCTGGCTGTAGTGCTGAAGGCTTGTGCTCCAGAACTAGCTGCACCTCTTGCCAAGCTGTTCCAGTATAGCTACAACATTGGCATCTACCCGACAACATGGAAAATTGCCAAGGTATGTCCTGTCCACAAAAAGTAGGACAAATCCAATCCGGCCAATTACCACCCCATCAGTCTACTCTCAATCATCAGCAAAGTGATGGAAGGTGTCGTCGACAGTGCTATCAAGCGGCACTTACTCACCAATAACCTGCTCACCGATGCTCAGTTTGGGTTCCGCCAGGACCACTCGGCTCCAGACCTCATTAAAGCCTTGGTCCAAACATGGACAAAAGAGCTGAATTCCAGAGGTGAGGTGAGAGTGACTGCCCTTGACATCAAGGCAGCATTTGTCCGAGGGTGGCACCAAGGAGCCCTAGTAAAATTGAAGTCAATGGGAATCAGGGGGAAAACCCTCCAGTGGCTGGAGTCATATCTAGCACAAAGGAAGATGGGAGTGGTTATTGGAGGCCAATCATCTCAGCCCCAGGACATTGCTGCAGGAGTTCCTCAGGGCAGTGTCCTAGGCCCAACCATCTTCAGCTGCTTCATCAATGACCTTCCCTCCATCATAAGGTCAGAAATGGGGATGTTCGTTGATGACTGCACAGTGTTCAGTTCCATTTGCAACCCCTCAGATAATGAAGCAGTCCGTGCCCGCATGCAGCATGACCTGGACAACATCCAGGCTTGGGCTGATAACTGGCAAGTAACATTCGCGCCAGAAAAGTGCTAGGCAATGATCATCTCCAACAAGAGAGAGTCTAACCACCTCCCCTTGACATCCAATGGCATTACCATCACCGAATCCCCCACCATCGACATCCTGGGGGTCACCATTGACCAGAAACTTAATTGGACCAGCCACATAAATACTGTGGCTACAAGAGCAGGTCAGAGGCTGGGTATTCAGTGGCGAGTGACTCACCTCCTGACTCCCCAAAGCCTTTCCACCATCTACAAGGCACAAGTTAGGAGTGTGATGGAATACTCTTCACTTGCCTGGATGAATGAAGCTCCAACAGCACTCAAGAAGCTCGACATCAGCCAGGACAAAGCAGCCCGCTTCATTGGTACCCCATCCACCACCCTAAACATTCACTCCCTTCACCACCGGCGCATCGTGGCTGCAGTGTGTATCATCTACAGGATGCACTGCAGCAACTCGCCAAGGCTTCTTTGGCAGCACCTTTCAAACCCGCGATCTCTACCATCTAGAAATGACAAGGGTAGCAGGCACATGGGAACAACATCACCTGCACGTTCCCCTCCAAGTCACACACCATCCCGATTTGGAAATATATCGCCATTCCTTCATTGTCGCTGGATCAAAATCCTGGAACTCCCTGCCTAACAGCACTGTGGGAGAACATTCACCACACGGACTGCAGCGGTTGAAGGCGACGGCTCACCACCACCTTCTCAAGGGCAATAAATGCTGACCTTGCCAGCGACGCCCACATCCCATGAACTAATATAAAAAATATACTTGCTCAGCTTTTGTCCAATAAGTTTGCTTGTTTACAGGGGAGTTCTCTATGGTGTCCTGGACAAAATTTAGCCCTCAACTAACATCATTAAAAAGAAAGTTTATTTGATCATTATAACACTGCTGTTTGTGGGACCTTGTTGTATGCAAATTGGCTGCCGAGTTTCCTGCATTACAACAGTGACTACACTTTAAAGGACTTCATTCGCTTTAAAGTACTTTGGGATGCCCTGAGGTCGTGAAAGGCACTATATAAATGCAAGTCTTTCTTTCTTTTGAAGACATTTTCTCACATCTGAATAGCACCTTTCACATCATGAGACAATCCAAAGCACTTTACAGCCAATTAGTTACTTTTCAAGTGTACTCACTGTTATGTAGGAAAATGCAGCAGCCAATTTGCACACAGCAAGTTAATGACCAGTTAATCAGCTTTGGTGGTGTTGGTTGAGGTTTAAATGTTGGCCAGTATATGGGGAGAACCACCCTGCTCTTCTTCTAAATAGTGCCATGGGATCTTTCATGTCCACCAGATCATGTGGACAGGGCCTTGGTTTAACGTTGCATTTGAAAAACAGCACTTCCGACAATGGAGCACTTCCTCAGTACTGCATTGAGCTGTCAGCCTCAGGGAGAGTAGCTGAGGCTTTTGTAGACACCATCAATGATTGTTACCTTACACAGCTTGATGGTGAGGCAACTAGTGACAAACAAATTCTAGATCTGATTTTTAGCGATGACCCTAATGCTGTATCAAACCTCCATGTGGGGGAATACCTGGCCAGCTCTGATCATAATATAACTAGATTTAATCTTATTGGTCAATCCAAGGCTGCAGCCAATCTAATGCTGATCCCAGATTTTAAAGAGGGCTAACTTTACAAAAATGGCTGAAGAACAGGCAAAAGTTGACTGGGCTACTCTACCAGATAGGCAATCAAGTGCTGAGAACAAATGGGTTCTATTTAAAACCACTCAAACATAATGAAGCCATATATGCCCAATGGTTAAAAGAAGGGCACATGGTAAAACAAAACCATTATGATTGCCAAGGAATGTACAGAGACAAAATCGAACTAAACAGAAGGCATTCTACACACTTACGGCAATTAACACACAGGAGATCAGGGAAAAGTATCACATGCAACTAAGGAAGTCAAAAAAAGCCATAAGATTAGCCTAGAGATCTCTGGAAAAGATGACTGTGCATAAATGTGGTGGTAATAGCAAAAACATTTTTAGCTATGTCTGTAGTCAGAAGACCATAAAGGACTGTATAGGGCCACGAAAGGATACTGTAGGGCAGATTCAAACTAATTCTCAGGTTATGGCAGAGTTGCTATTTGATTGTTTTGCATCAGTCAATACTCCTGTAGACGATGCTCATGTTCCAGATGAGGGGTGCTTAGTATTGAATAACATTATTAATAGATAGATAGTAGAAAACAGATAGTAATGTCATCTTGGATATGTTAGGAAAGCTCAAAATTGATAGAGCTCCAGGTCCGAATAATATCCATCCAAGGGTGATTAAAGAGATGGGATAGGTGCTTTGTGAGCCCTTGCCCATATCTTCAATAGTTCAATAGAGTCAGGGATAGTTCCCTTAGACTGGAAGTTAGCTCATATAGTTCCTATTTTCAAAAAAGGGGACAAATCAGAACCAGGGACCTACAGGCCTGTCAGCCTGACATCAATTATTGGGAAGATGCTAGAAGGGATTGTAAGAGATGCCCTTTATGATCACTGGGAAAGGGACGGAGCCATTAGAAATTCACATCACAGCTTCCGAAAAAATAGGTCGTGCCTAACAAATTTGTTGAATTTGTAGAGGAAGTCACTGCGGTAGTGGATGAGGGTAATCGGGTAGACGTTGTCCACCTGGACTTTCAGAAAGCCTTTGATAAGGTACCTCACACTAGGTTACTTCACAAGATAGAATCTTGTGCTCTCAGTAGAAATTTGACACGTTGGATTAGGAAATGGCTCTAATCCTGCAGCCAAAAAGTTGTAGTTAACAGATGTGGTTCAGCCTGGAGACATGTTACTAGTGCTGTCCCCCAGGGATCGGTCCTAGGCCCGCTATTCTTCACGGTCCTTATTAATGACCTGGACAGTGGTGTTGGGCGTATGGTCAGTAATTTGCAGATGACACCAAAATCTGTGAAAGTGTTAAGATGGTACAGGAGTGCAATCAAATCCCAAAAGATTTAGATGTGCTTGGGCAGTGGGCCACACATTGACAAATGGCATTTAATTTAGACAAATATAGTGTTATGCATGTTGGTAGGGCCAACACAGAGTACACATATCATTTGCAGGGAACAATACTGAAAGAGGTTGAGCGACAAAAAGATCTTGGTGTTACTGTGCACAGATCAGTAAAGGTTAGCGACCAATGTAGAGAAACTGTAGCTAAAGCTAACAAGGTATTGGGTTGTATTAATGGAACCACTCAGTATAAATCAAAGGACATCATTTTGACACTTTACAGGTCGCTGGTCAGGCCACATTTAGAGTACTGTGGCCAGTTTTGGTCCCCCCACATGGTGGGTGATATAGCGACTTTGGAAAAGGTCCAGAAAGAGCTTCAAGAATGGTTCCTAGCTTGAAGAACCTCAGCTACTCGGAAAGGCTCAAGGACCTTGATCTATTTACTTTAGCAAAGTGTAGACTTAGAGGTGACCTGATAGAAGTCTATAAAATAATGAAAGGGCTGGATAACTTTCCTTTGATAGATTATTCCAGTTTAACAGATTGGGGGGGGGGCGCAGAGAACATGAGTTTAAACTATGAGTAGGAACAGACTGGATGTTAGGCAGTTCTTCTTTTCCCAGAGATTTGTGAGCCTCTGGAATACATTGCCGGCTGGTGTGGTGGGTGCTGACACTCTGCCTTCAAGAGGGAGTTGGACTGGTACGTGATTGGGGCAGAGATCACATCATATAGAAGGTAAGTGTCTTTCTAGATAATACTTGGTCCATGTGATCTCCTGGAATGGTTTTGATCAACTGAGGGGGTCGGAGAGGAATTTTACAGGGTATTTTTCCCTTTCTGGCCCTGGGTTTTTCTGTTTACTGCCTCTCCCAGAAGATTACATGGCTGCAGGGGTGGGTGTGAGGTCGGAGGAGGGAAGCAGTGTTTATCTATGCTGGTCTGGTCATGGTGTGGGGCAGGCTTGATGGACCAGCTGGTCTTTTCCTGCCCGTCAATTTCGTATGTGCGTATTATGTGTTCAAGCCTCTGTAGTGGGGATTGAACCACGCCCTTCTGAGCGAGAGTGCTACCACTGAACCAAGGTTGGCACCTATTAGTCTAAAATGAGGTCTTATGTTGTGAGGCTCTGCGTCTTTTCAAAAATGGAAGAAAGTTCTTATGAAAGTACAGGATAGATACATGAATTTATGGCAAGTTTTTCTGTTTGTTTCCTGTGCTCGTTGTCAGAAACTTACATAGATATTATGGCCACTGAAGATACTTCCAAGACTGCAGGGTATGAAGACTCATCTAACAAGAGAATTCTAAATATACAGAAGCCAAAGTATGTAGCATAATAAGGGCAGAAAAGAGCCAAAAACATAATAGTCGTTACGTATCCCGAAAGGGCAAGGAGATTGAATTAACACAGTCAAAACTGAGACTGCTTGGACACCCTGAGTACATCTACGGGTGTTGCTTCAACTTTCAACTTATGTAAAGAACCCAGCCAACGTGACAGACATCATTTCTGCGGTTTAAATAAAAATATTTGCAAACAAAAAAACAACAGAAGAGTTAAAGCTAAATAAAAAATATCATTTTATATAATGGGTAGTGATGATGTGACTAACCTCTAACTAAAATTTAGAGTCGATTATTTATAGTACACCAGTCAGCTCAACATTGGGAGTGGGTAAGCTTCCAAAGGTCATAATACGGGATAAAATTAATACTCAAACTAGAAAGACACAGAATAATTAAGCACAACCCACGTGGATTTGTAAAAGACAAATCATGTCTTACAAATTCAATAGAATTCTTTGAGTAAATAATGGAGTATGTTGATAAAGGAAATGCCATGATGGTGTGTATGTGGATTTTCATAAGATGCAGCATTGGAAGCTTGTTGATAAAATTAAGGTATGTGTGTGGGAGCATGGACAGGAAGCTGGTTAAAGTGCTGAAAACAGAAACTAATGGATATTTTTCAGATTGAAGTCATATAAATAATGGTGTCCCCCAGGGGTTAATGTACATATATAATAATGAAATGGATTTGGGTACCGAAGCACATCAAAATTTGCACATCACACAAAAATAGGATGGTTAACTGCAAAGTAAGCAACTTCAAAGAGACAGGCAGATTAATAGATTGGACGGATAAATGTCAAATGAATTTTAGTGCAAAGAAATGGGAGGTAATACAACTTGGGAGGAAGAAAAAGAAGAGGACATGTACACTATAACGTAAAACCTTAAAAGGATAGAGCAAGAGAGAGACTTTGGGGATACACATACAGAAATCTTTGAAAAGTGGGAGGACAAGTTGATGGCAGTTGTTCAAAAAAAGCAGATGGGATCTTAGGTTTTATAAATAAGGATATAGAGTACAAAAGAAAGTGGTAATGCTAAACCTATACAAATCATGGGTTAAGCCACAGTTAGAATTCTGTGTCCAGTTTTGGGTACCCTCGATAGAGAAGATGTCAAGGCTGTAGAGAAGAGATTCATAAAATTATGCCAGAGATGAGAGGCTTTAGTTACGAGGAGAGAGTGGAGAAAATGGGGCTCTTTTCATCATAGCAGAGAAGGTTATGAGTTCTGATAAGAGTTTTTCAAAATTAGAAATTGAGAAAAACTGTGTCCACTGGTTGATGAGTTGGTAACTAGAGAGCAATAAAGTTAAGATTATCACCAAATGAATTAAGAGACAATAGGAGAATTCTTTTTAATACAGAGGGTTGTAAGATATGGAGAGCTCAAAATTGGACTGCGCAGCACCCGTTGGGGAGGCGTCACATGGACTCCTAATGACCCAAAATGGCGTCCAGAACGCACACGCACACTTCCAGCATAATGCACACTGAACTCCATATTGGTAAAGGCGTCCGCAGATAATGATTGCCGGCGGCATATAAAATAGGGAGGTCATGCGATAGATCAGTGTGCAATGCTGATTTAAAGGGACAGACGCGATTTTGGAACTCCATAGTCGAGCCAATGCACTGTCATAACCTCGCATTGCTGAACAGGTCTTAAAGAGCATGGAGGACCCCCCCGCTCCCGCACCACCAGCGTTATCTGAAGGGATCATGCAGGAGTTACAGGTTAGTTGCTGGATTATTGCTTCTGGTTGCTGACGCATTTGTACCTGTTTTTGGAGGTCTCCTATACTTGAATACTCAGACGAGGGGACGTAGCCTAAAAATTAGAGCCAGGACTTGCGGGAGTGAAGTTTGGAAACGCTTCTACACGCAAAGGGTGGTAGGAGTTTGGAACACTGTTCCGCAAACGGCAGTCAATGCTAGCTCAACCGTTAATTTTAGATCGAGATTTTTGTTAACCAAAAGTATTAAGGGATATGGGGCTACGAAGGGTACATGGAGTTCGATCACAGATCAACTACGATCTCACTGAATGGCGGAACCGGCTCAAGCGCAAAATGGCCTACTCCTGTTCCTATCTTCCTGAGTTCCTTTAGTGAAGTTTCAATACTCTACAGGGAGTGGGCTGGCTAGCTGACAGGCAACAGCAAGGGCACTGGCAGAGTGGCAGGGGTAGGACAGGAAGTCGTGATATCTGGGCCTCCTGATGGTGAGCAGCCAATCAACAGCGCAAGTAGCACTGGCTGAATGCAGCAATCAAGTAAATCACCAGGCAGCATGAATGTTACATGCTGTCTGCATCTCAAGGACCAAGCGCAGGTTAATCGCGCACCCCGACCCCGACCCCCACGCCCGGTTTCCGGGGTTATCCAATATAAGCCCCGGAATATCTTACCAGAAACAGTGGTTGTAGTAGAATCCTTAATGGATTTTAAAAGGGAAGTGACTGTATATTTGAAAAGGAAAAAGCTTAAAAAGGTTATGAGGAAAGGGCAGGGGGACACGACTCAGTGGATAGCTCTTTTGGAGAGCTGGCACATTGCAATGGATTTAATGGCCTCTTTTTGTGCTGTGAAATTCTAGAATTCTAATAAAGGGGAAAGATTTTATGCAGGGTAAAATTTGATCTCAGTGTTGCTATTCAGTCGCTCTTGATTGAGTTCATAAAAATATTTTTCCACTCCATCACAAAAGTTGTTCTTATGAGAATTATTTGTGCAAGTTTTCTCATTCTTATATTTTAAGAGTATAAAAATGAGCTACCCATTAATGACAGCATTTTTCAAGGTACCAAATGCTACTCCTGTAGAAGACAATATCCTCTCCCCTTTTCTGTGCCAACCCCACATTCTGCCCTGAATTGGCAGGACGCCAGCCTATAATCTATCCTTCACCAGTACATCCCATGTATCAGCCACTATTAGACACATGAGAGCATGTCTGACTCATATCTTTTTTCCACTGTGGCATAGAATCTGGAGCCTGTTTAAGGCTTTCACTCACTCTTCTTCCACCTCAACATTATGGCTGAGATCAGGAACTCAACTATGTTTTTGGTTCTTTTCTCCCTTCTTTATTCTAGATATTTTAGTTCTACTTTCTTAGCTTACTCTCATAGACGAGTCTCAACTGTTTAAACGTTCTACAGTGTCTTCCCCAGCCTTACTATCTAGGTCAATGTTCGATAACAGAACTGGAACAACAAACAAAAAGCCTTGCTCTGTTAATTATTTTTAAGCTACTGGAATTATTCCTGTGCCTTCATGGATCTGTCTCCAGTACTCAATAAGCAATAGAATATCACATCAGACCTTAAGTAATTAAGTAAATAATGAAGTGAATATGTAACTATATGTACATATTTATAGCAGAAATTTTATTTATCCATCTGGAAAGAGAAAATAAGAAAAGGTCACAAAATCTATATGCTTACCTGTTTCTCTGTAAACAAGCATTGTGTATACTGTTTCCACCCCCGGCAAGATTTCAATTTGTTCCTCTTATCATAATAGGTATAGCACAGGAAGAAGCCATTCGGCCCATCGTGCCTATGCCAGCTCTTTGAAAGAGCTATTCAATTAGTCCCATTCCCCTGCTTGTTCCCCAAAGCCCTGTAAATTTTTTCCCTTCAAGTATTTATCCAATTCCCTTTTGAAAGTTACTATTGAATCTGCTTCCACCACCTTTCAGGCAATGCATTCCAGATCATTACAACTCGCTGCGTAAAAAAATGATTCCTCCTGTCGCCTCTGGCTCTTTTGCTGATTACCTTAAATCTGTGTCCTCTGGTTCCGACCCTTCTGCCATTGGAAACAGTTTCTACTTATTTACTCGATCAAAACCGTTCATGATTTTGAACACCTCTATCAAATCTTCCCTTAACCTTCTCTGTTCTAAGGAGATCAACCCCAGCTTCTCCAGTCTCTCCATATAACTGAAGTCCCTCAGCCCTGGCACCATTCTAATAAATCTCTTCTGCACCCTCACTAAGGCCTTGACATCCTTCCTAAAGTGTGGTGCCCAAAATTGAATACAGTACTCCAGCTGAGGCCTAACCAGTGTTTTATAAAGGTTTCGCATAACTTCCTTGCTTTTGTACTCTATGCCTCTATTGATAAAGCCCAGGATCCCATATGCTTTTTTTTTTAAAAACAGCCTTCTCAACTTGTCCTGCCATCTTCAAAGATTTGTGTATGTGCACCCCCAGGTCTCTCTGTTCCTGCACCCCCTTTAAACTTGTACAATTTAGTTTATATTGCCTCTCCTCATTCTTCCCACCAAAATGCATCACTTCACACTTCTCTAAGTTAAATTTCATCTGCCATGTGTCTGTCTATGTCCTCCTGAAGTCTGTTACTATCCTCCACATTGTTTACTACATTTCCGAGGTTTGTGTCATCTGCAAACTTTGAAATTATACCCTGTATACCGAACTCTAGGTCATTAATATATATCAAAAAGAGCAATGGTCCTAATAATGACCCCTGGGGAACATCACTGTATATTTCCCTCCAGTCTGAAAAACAACCGTTCACCACTACTCTCTGCTATCTGTCCCTTAGCCAATTTTGTATCCACGCTGCCACTGTCCCTTTAATCCCATGGCCTTTAATTTTGCTGACATGTTTATTATGTGGTACTTTTATCAAATGCCTTTTGAAAGTCCACGTGCACAACATCAACCGCACTACCCTCATCAACCCTCTCCGTTACTTAATCAAAGAACTCAATCAAGTTCGTCAAACATGATTTTCCTTGAACAAATTGTTGCCCTTGACACACTGTTCTCAATTTACCCTTTTATATACTTCTTGGCAAGGCTCGTTAGCCTCATTCAAAATATAACAGGCTGTCATATCCAAAGTCTGAATATATTTGAAAATTGTTTGACTTCCCCTCAACCCTGTTCCCAGGAAACAGTAACGACAAATTTCATAATATATTTAATGACATCGGTGGAGGCTGCAAAAGTGTCTGTTTTAATTTTCATGTACTGTACTTGACTGAAAGGGATAGTCTTTTGTTTGTGTTTAATTTTTTTAGCTTGTATTCTTTATTTCTGCAAACATCATGTAAGGATAATGACCCATGGTCACATAGAATATTTCTCGAAGGAAAAGCTTTAAATTAAGAGAGCAGACATGCTGGCTTCAGTAGATTTCACAGGGTGTGGATTATTAGGGAAAACACAACAGGAAGTCTAAGGCGCTAATTGGGTTTAAATGGCTGCAGATTTCATATTGCATAGCAAGGATCATATGCCACTGTCAAAGAATGACTATACATTTAAGTAAATGCAGCCTTTTTAATTGGATTTTATCCCTTTGAACTTCAAAGGGGGTCGGATTGCATTTCTGTGAGGAGCCTGCTTACCTGAGGGAAAGTTTCCGAGGTATGGGGGTTGGGTGTACATCAACCAGCAGCAAAGTTAAGCGGTTATACCAGTCAGCTTTGAAACAGAGTCTGTTTCACAGTGTAAGAAGTGGCCTTCTGTTTTAAAGTCGATATATGGAGAGAAAGTGAGTGGCGTTTTTATTATTTAACATATCAAGGAGAATGCAGAATGACCCACTGTCGTAGGCTGCATTTACTTCTTTTATCAAATAAAGAAAAGGAAAGGACTTGCATTTATTTCACGCCTTTCATGACCTCAGGATGTCCCAAAGTGCCTCACAGCCGAAGAAGTATTTTTGAAGTGTAGTCACTGTTGCAACGTAGAGAAACACGGCAGCCAATTTGCGCAAAGCAAGATCCCACAAACAGCAATGAGAAACATGACCAGCTAATCTGTTCCAATAAACAGTTTGTTGGTTGAGAGCTTGAGTCACAGAATGGTGAGTGTACATTAGTTTGTTTTTCAAGGAGAGGAGAATCGTGTGGCAGCACTTAATGTATTCTGGTAGTTGGTGTACAGCTCAAGGGTTCTCTGTTGCAATCCCTGAGTTTTGCTATTGTTTATACGAGGCAGAACAGGGTACATTCCTGATCATGGGGTAACAGGAACAGGCATGGGCCATTCAGCCCCTCGAGCCCGTTCCGCCATTCTATTAGATCACGGTTGATTTGCATCTCAACTCCATTTACCTGCCTTTGCTTCATACTCCTCAATACCCGGACCGAACAAATATCTATCTGTAGAAGAACTCTTAGATACCATCACCCCTCCTGATCTTTTTACCATTCATTTTCATCTGACCCCATCCCTCACTCCAATCTCACCCTTTGTCGTGTTTTCACTCTCCCCTCTGACCTTTCCCTCTCTGACCCCAAACGATCAGTTCTCAGCAAAGGTCTTAGCTTCATCCCCTTATGCCCCCACCTCAATGAATTTCGAGCTCGACACGATGCTGAGCTCTTCTTCCATCACCTTCACCTCAGTGCCCACTTCTTTGGTCAGGAGTCCTCCCCCCGCACAACGGACCCTTTCTCCAGTCTTCAGAATTCTCATTCCACCTGGACTCCTCCCTCTGATGTCTTACCCTCTCGATCTTTTCATTGCAAACTGCCTGCGTGACATCGGCTGCCTCAATTTTTCTACTCAATCGAACCTGCCTCCCTCTGAACTTGCAGCACTCGGTTCTCTCAGGTCCAACCCTGAAATTGTCATTAAACCTGCCGACAATGGCGGCGCTTTTGTTGTGTGGCAGGCAGACCTCTAGCTTGCGGATGCTGAACACCAACTCTCTGACACCTCCTCCTGGACCATGATCCCCACCGCCGAACATCAAACCATAGTTTCCCAGACGGTCACTGACTTCATCTCCTCTGGAGATCTCCCCCCCCCTCCCACGGCCTCCAGCCTCATAGTCCCAAAACCCCGCACAGCCTGCTTCTACCTCCTTTCCAAGATCCACAAATAGGACTGCCCTGGGAGACCCATCATTTCAGCCTGTTCTTGCTCCATAGAACTTACTTCCTCCAATCTCGACTATATTTTTTCTCTCCTTGTCCAGTTTCTTCCAACCTACATCCGCGATTCTTCTGACACCCTCCGCCACTTTAACAGTTTCCAGTTCCCCCGCCCTAACTGTCTCCTTTTCAATGTGGATGTCCAATCCTTCTACACCTTCACCCCCACCAGGACGGCATGCGGGCCATCTTCTTCTTCCTTGAATGGTGGCCCAACCAGTCCCCACCACCCTCCTCCGCTTGGCTGAACTTGTTCTTACATTGAACAACTTCTTCTTGGACTCCACTCACTTCCTCCAACTAAAAGGTGTCGCTATGGGAACCCTTATGGTCCCAGCAATGCCTGCCTTTTTGTGAGATACGTGGAACATTCCTTGTTCCAGTCCTGCTCAGGGCCCCTCCCGCATCTCTTCTTCCGGTACATTGATGACTGTTTCGATACCGTTTGTTGCTCTCGTCCCGAACTAGAAAATATCAACTTTGCTTCAAATTTCCACCCTTCCCTCACCTTCACGACTCTTCCCTATCCCTATTTCTGGGGATAGGCTGTCAACCAATATCTATTATATGCCCACCGACTCCCACAGCCATCTTGTTTACACTTCCTCCCACCCCGCTTCCTGTAAGGACTAATTCCCTTCTCCCAGTTTCTCCGTCTCTGTCACATCTGTTCTGACAATGCCACATTCCACACCAGTGCTTCCGATATGTCTTCATAGAGTCATAGAGTTATACAGCACGGATAGAGGCCCTTCAGCCCATCGTGTCCGCGCCGACCATCAAGCCCTGTCTACTCTAATCCCATATTCCAGCATTTGGTCCGTAGCCTTGTATGCTATGGCATTTCAAGTGCTCATCCAAATGCTTCTTGAATGTTGTGAGGGTTCCTGCCTCCACAACCCTTTCAGGCAGTGAGTTCCAGACTCCAACCACCCTCTGGGTGAAAAAGTTCTTTCTCAAATCCCCTCTAAACCTCCTGCCTTTTACCTTGAAGTCATGTCTGACAAATTTGCTTGAGTTCTTCGAGGATATAACGTATAGGGTGGATAAAGGGGAACCAGTGGACATAGTGTATTTAGACTTCCAGAAGGCATTCGACAAGGTGCCACATAAAAGATTATTACTTAAGATAAAAAATCACGGGATTGGGGGTAATATTCTGGCATGGGTGGAGGATTGGTTATCGAACAGGAAGCAGAGAGTTGGGATAAATGGTTCATTTTTGGACTGGCAACCAGTAACCAGTGGTGTTCCACAGGGGTCGGTGCTGGGTCCCCAACTCTTTACAATCTATATTAACGATTTGGAGGAGGGGACCGAGTGCAACATATCAAAATTTGCAGATGATACAAAGATGGGAGGGAAAGTAGAGAGTGAGGAGGACATAAAAAACCTGCAAGGGGATATAGACAGGCTGGGTGAGTGGGCGGAGATTTGGCAGATGCAATATAATATTGGAAAATGTGAGGTTATGCACTTTGGCAGGAAAAATCAGAGAGCAAGTTATTTTCTTAATGGCGAGAGACTGGAAAGTACTGCAGTACAAAGGGATCTGGGGGTCCTAGTGCAAGAAAATCAAAAAGTTGGTATGCAGGTGCAGCAGGTGATCAAGAAAGCCAACGGAATGTTGGCTTTTATTGCTAGAGGGATAGAATATAAAAACAAGGAGGTATTGCTGCAGTTATATAAGGTATTGGTGAGACCGCACCTGGAATACTGCATACAGTTTTGGTCTCCATACTTAAGAAAAGACATACTTGCTCTCGAGGCAGTACAAAGAAGGTTCACTCGGTTAATCCCGGGGATGAGGGGGCGGACATATGAGGAGAGGTTGAGTAGATTGGGACTCTACTCATTGGAGTTCAGAAGAATGAGAGGCGATCTTATTGAAACATATAAGATTGTGAAGGGTCTTGATCGGGTGGATGCAGTAAGGATGTTCCCAAAGATGGGTGAAACTAGAACTAGGGGGCATAATCTTAGAATAAGGGGCTGCTCTTTCAAAACTGAGATGAGGAGAAACTTCTTCACTCAGAGGGTGGTAGGTCTGTGGAATTTGCTGCCCCAGGAAGCTGTGGAAGCTACATCATTAGATAAATTTAAAACAGAAATAGACAGTTTCCTAGAAGTAAAGGGAATTAGGGGTTATGGGGAGCGGGCAGGAAATTGGACATGAAGCTGAGTTCGGATCGGTCAATGCCCTGTGGGTGGCGGAGAGGGCCCAGGGGCTATGTGGCCGGGTCCTGCTCCGACTTCTTGTGTTCTTTAGATTTGTGGTTGGGATCAGATCAGCCATGATCTTATTGAATGGCGGAGCAGGCTCGAGGAGCCGATTGGCCTACTCCTGCTCCAATTTCTTATGTTCTTATGTTCTTATGTTCCCCTTGTTATAGAACCCTCAACGAAGGGAAAAAGCTCCTTAGTATCCATCCTATCTGTGCCCCTCATAATTTTGTACACCTCAATCATGTCCCCCCTCAGCCTCCTCTGCTCCAAGGAAAACAAACCCAATCTTCCCAGTCTCTCTTCATAGCTGAAGCGCTCCAGCCCTGGTAACATCCTGGTGAATCTCCTCTGCACCCTCTCCAAAGCGATCACATCCTTCCTGTAGTGTGGCGACCAGAACTGCACACAGTACTCCAGCTGTGGCCTAACCAGTGTTTTATACAGCTCCATCATAACCTCCTTGCTCTTGTATTCTATGCCTCGGCTAATAAAGGCAAGTATCCCATATGCCTTCTTTACCACCTTATCTACCTGTTCCGCCGCCTTCCTTTTTCCTCAACCGAGGAATCCCCCTCCACTGTAGTTGACATGGCCTACGACCGCGTCCATCCTATTTCCCGCCCTTCTGACCTCAATCCTTCCCTTCCCTCCCAGAACCATGACAGGGTCCCCCTTGTCCTCACTTCCCACCTCACCAGCCCCCATAGTCAACGTATTATCCTCCGCCATTTCCACCACCTCCAGTGCGATCCGATCACCAAACACATCTCCTTCCCTTTCAGCATTCCGAAGGGACCGCTCCCCCCGTGACACCCTGGTCCACTCTTCCATATCCCCCAACACCCGCTCTCCTCCACACGGCACCTTCCCGTGCGAGCGGAGGACATGCAACACTTGCCCCTTCACCTCCTCCCTTCCCACCGTCCAGGGCCCCAAACACTCTTTCCAGATGAAACAGCGGTTTACTTGGACTTCTTTCAATTTAGTATACTGTATTCGCTGCTCACAATGCGGTCTCCTCTATATTGGGGAGGCCAAACACAGACTGGGTGACCGCTTTGCTGAACACCTCCGCTTAGTCTGCAAGTATGACCCAGACCTGCTGGTCACTTGCCATTTTAATTTCCCATCCCGCTCCCACTCTGACCTCTCTGTCTTCGGCCTCTGACACTTTTCCAATGAAGCTCAATGTAAGCTCGAGGAACAGCATCTAATCTTTCGTTGAGGCACTTTATAACCTTCTGGACTCAACAATGATTTCAATAACTTTAGATCATAACCACTGCTCCCATTTTTTCGGACAGCAAGTGCTAGTAATGATTCTGCTGTTGCCATTTACAGCTACTCCTGACCAATCTTTTGTTTCTTAACCTGTCCCGTTACCACCTTCCTTGCCTTGCACCATCATCCCTTTTGCCCTCTATCCTATCACAGACCTTCTCTTTTGTTCCTTCCTCCCCTCCACACCCCCCCTCCACCCCAACCTTTTCCATGTCTCTGTACTTGCTTAAAAACATTAACTCTTTTAACATCTTCCACTTCTGACGAAAGGTCTTCGACCTGAAACGTTAACTCTGCTTCCTGCTCCACAGATGCTGCCTCACTTGCTGAGCTTCTCCAGCATTTTCTGTTTTTATTTCAGATTTCCAGCATCCGCAGTATTTTGTTTTTGAAATATCTATCTATCTCAGTCTTGAAAATTTCAATGGAATGTAAGATCTGCTTACAGGAGTGTTGTGACACTGATGCCAAACAAGTAAAAAACCCCAAAACAGACCAAAGCTAAACAGAGTTGCTTCTTATTTGTCACACTCGTGTTAAAAGAGTTGGTACAAACATGCACCTTACCTGGGACAAACAGAACATTTCCATTCTCACTAACTTACTCATATTAAAAATTTTCAACTGACTAAAGACATTACTGATAAAATCATGGGGCTCGATTTTAGCATCCGCAATCGGGTGCGATCCTGGCGGGGGGACTACGAAAATCGGGGATTCCCGGGGCGGGTCGGGAGCCCGGCTCCAACCCGCCCCATTTCCGGGTTCCCCACTGACGCGCTAACATGCGCGCGCAGCCCCCGCATGTGGGACTCCCGCCAGCAATTAAAGCCGGCGGGGTGCCACATAAGGTATTTATTTAGGTATTTCAGGTCGTTTACAGACTTGATTAACGTGATATTTTAGGAGGGGTGGGATTTTGCAAACAACTGGGACTGTTTCCCGTACTGGGGGAAACACTCCCAGTTCAAACGGACGTGTTGCAGCCATCAGCATGTGGCAGCTGCAAAGGTCCATTTGACAGGTGGGGGGGGTGGGGTGGGGTTGGGGAGAGACCCTCACTCATTGCAGGAGGTCACTCTGTCACTTTGGACGAAGTTTGGCCTCCACCACCCTCCACCTAACAATAAAATTCACCAACTTGCACACTTACACTGGTGTCCAGACACATGTACCTACTTTGCGGACCCCCTCAGATGTGCATCTTCCAGATGGGGGCCGCCGTAGCTGCAGTCATGACCTCCTCGGAGGGCGAACAGCATCACCAGCCTCGCCGTCCACCTCTGACACGTGGAGCTCCACAACACAGTGCTGTGACACATCCACCTGCACAGTAGGAGGGAGGGCAACCGCAGAGAGAGATGCATCGCAGAGGGCACTACCCTCGCCACAGGGTCCACAGACCGAGGCTCAGCTTCCTGGACCTCTCTGAGCAGCAGTGCACACGAGGCTCGGAGTCACTTGACATGTCGTTGTGGACATCTGCAGCCTCCTTCATGCCGAGCTGCTCCCAGCTGGCCCGAGCACCGTCTTCTTACCTGTCGCTGTCAAAGTCACCACTGCCCTCAACAACTTCTCCTCCACATCCTTCCAGGGTGCCACCGGGGACATCGCCGATGTCTCTCAGTCGTCTGCACAAAAAACCCCTGCAAATACACCTACACCCACTCTGCAGTGACACAATGGGTGGCATCAGTTGTGGGTCTTCATAGTGATCCTCAGGAAAGGGCATTATTGCACAAACAAGACAAGATTCGCAAAGACGTGGCAGTAGTGGTGCCAATATAATATGTGAGGTGAGTTGGTCAGAAATTAAATAGAAGTAAAAACCATGACAAACCCTCAAACACCCTTGTACATCCCCTTCATGCTCACGACACGTTTGCCTTACGCTTCCTACTGCACATATGTGATGCATGCCCTGTGGCTGCAGCACAGGTAGTGGCAGGTTGAGTGAGGCTGACTGTGAAAGAGATGCATGAGAGGGCGAGTATGAGGTAGAGCCATGAGATTGTATGAGGATTGGGTTGAGTGGTAGTGGCGGGATGAGTACTGGCGAGGTGAGTGAGTGCAGGTAAGATGAGCTTTGAGTGGGTGTGAGGAGTGATCTGATAGAGTATTATTGGCAGTGCAGAAGGAGATGTGGGGTGGGGGCAGTGATGTGGCAGACGGAGCATAGGGGAATGAGTAAGTGTACTCACTTCGGCTGACCTACTTAGGTCATTGAAGCGCCTCCTGCACTGTATGCAGGTGGGCGATATGTTGGTGGTGCAGGTGGCCTCCTCTGCCACCTCGAGCCAGGCCTTCTTGGTGGCAGAGGAAGGCCACTTCCTCCCGCCCACCGGGGGGGGGGGGGGGGGGGCGGAGATCTCTGTCCTCCCCCTCCTCCTCACCTCATCCAATAAGAACTGGAGTGAGGCATCATTAACCTGGGAGCAGCCTTCCCCCTGGGCTGCTCCATGCTGTAATTTTTCCTATTTCTTGTAGCATCAGTCAGTGGAGGACTGCCCCTTTAAATAGAGCTCCTCCAGCTGACAGACCTTACTATGCATGCGCAGTCTGCCCGACGCACAGCTTAGCAGCGGGGAACCCGGAAGAAGAGGTAAGTGGATCCAATCAGCCTGCGATTGTGTGCGAAGCAGACTGATTTCACCGGGCGCGTTACCCACGTGCCCAGTCAACCCCCCGCCACGAACCCGTCGCCATGGTAATATGGGGCCCATGATGTTCAAAATTAAGCAAAAGAGCAGGAACCCCTCAGCAGTTTAAAAGCAGCGTCGGCAGAGAGCAGCTGATACCAGACAAACAGAGGGAAAATTCAAAAAGGGAAGTCAGTGTCAGCGTCAGCAGAGCATAAGGAGCATAAGGAATTCGACCCAAGTGTTTAATTTATCATTTATCTAAAATATTAAGAGCATAATATCCATTAGGAAAACAAATCGATCTCAGAGGCTAAATAGCCTAAATAGAGGAAACCAATATTAAAGTTGTCCAATTTGCATTGAATAAGTATCTGCTATACACAATCAGAGTAATTAATTACTAATAAATTTGGAATCAAACTAATCCACCAACTAATTAATAAGACCTCAAGTGATTGTATATAAAAATCTACTAGTTCTAGATTTTTAAAAATTTGTTCATCGTATGTGGGCGTCGCTGGCAAGGTCAGCATTTATTGCCCATCCCTTATTGCCCTTGAGAAGGTGGTGGTGAGCCACCTTCTTGAACAGCCGCAGTCCGTGTGGTGAAGGTTCTCCCATAGTACTGTTAGGTAGGGAGCTCCAGGATTTTGACCCAGCGATGATGAAGGAACGGTGATATATTTCCAAGTTGGGATGGTGTGTGACATGGAGGGGAAGGTGAAGGTGGTGTTGTTCCTATGTGCCTGCTGCTCTTGTCCTTCTAGGTGGTAGAGGTCGCGGGTTTGGGAGGTGCTGTCGAAGCAGCCTTGGCGAGTTGCCGCAGTGCACCCTGTGGGTGGTACACACTGCAGCCACAATGCGCCGGTGGTGAAGGGAATGAATGTTTAGGGTGGTGGATGGGGTGCCAATCAAGTGGGCTGCCTAGCCCTGGATGGTGTCGAGCTTCTTGAGGGTTGTTGGAGCTCGAGGGGAGTCACTCGCCGCAGAATACCCAGCCTCTGACCTGCTCTTGTAGCCACAGTATTTATGTGGCTGGTCCAGTTAAGTTTCTGGTCAATGGTGACTCCCAATGGTGATCTGGGATTTGGCGATGGTAATATCGTTGAATGTCAAGGGGAGGTGGTTAGACTCTCTCTTGTTGGAGACGGTCATTGCCTGGCACTTGTCTGGTGCGAATGTTACTTGCCACTTATCAGTCCAAGCCTGGATGTTGTCCAGGTCTTGCTGCATTCGGGCACAGACTGCTTCATTATCTGAGAGGTTGCAAATGGAACTGAACACTGTGCAATCATCAGCGAACATCCCTATTTCTGACATTATGATGGAAGGAAGGTTATTGATGAAGCAACTGAAGAAGGGTGGGCCTAGGAGACTGCCCTGAGGAACTCCTACAGCAATGTCTGCAGCAATAAATTACTGCTAACTATTTATTTATTGATTGATTTGTTAGTTAAAGATTGGAGGTGACAGTGCAGGTTGTGTCAGGACTGTGATATGTGGGAGTTTGTGGACAACGAGACTGTCCCAGATTGCCACATCTGCAGGAAATGTCTCTGCCTTGGGACACTCCGGCTCAGAGTCCTTGAGCAAGTTAGAGACACTTTGACACATAAGGGAAGGGGAGGAATTTCTGGATAGTTTTCTCCAGAGTACAGTCACACCTCAGAGGAACGCACAGGTGCAGGAATGGGAGAGTGTGACTGTCAGTCAGCAGAGCAGAGGGAAACCAGGGGAGGCAGAGAAGGAGGTCCCGCAGAAACTGGTCCTGTCCAACAGCTACAATGTTCTTGCTACCTGTGAGGATAAGGATGCAGGCTGCAGGGCGGACAGCCACAATGCTAACCAGGGCACCATGGAGCAGGAGGCAGTCTGGGGAGGGGGAGGAAGAGCAGGATAGAAAGGTTGTAGTCGTAGAGGGATTCGATAATACACCCCAGCAACTACTGGCCAGTCAGTTTAACCTCAGTGGTGGGGATGCTTTTACAAATGATAATTCGGGAGAAAATTAGCAGTCACTTGGGTAAGCACAGGTGCGTTAAAGGCAAATCGTGTTTAACTATCCTGATTGGGTATTTTGATGAGATAACAGAGAGGGTAGATGAGGGCAATGCGGTTGATGGGGTGGATATGGACTATCAAAAGGCATTTGATAAAGTGCCACATAATAGGCTTGTCAGCAAAGTTGAAGCCCATGGAATAAAAGGGGCAGCGAGAGCATGGCTATGAAATTGGCTAAGTGACAGGAAAAAGAGTAGTGATGAGCGGTTGTTTTTCACACTAGAGGGAGATATACAGTGGTGTGCCCCAGGGGTTGGCATTAGGACCACTGCTTTTCTTGATATATATTAATGACTTGGACTTGGGTGTACAGGGCACAATTTCCAAATTTGCAGGTGACACAAAACTTGGAAGGGTAGTAAACATTGAGGAGGATAGTAACAGATTTCAAGAGGACAGAGACAAGCTGGTGGAATGGGCGGACACATGGCAGATGAAATTTAATGCGGAGAAGTTCAAAGTGATACATTTTGGTAGCAAGAATGAGGAGACGCAATAAAGGGTACAATTCTAAAGGGGGGGTACAGGAACAGAGAGACCTGGGGGTATATGTGCACAAATCGCTGAAGGTGGCAGGGCAGGTTGAGAAAGCGGTTAAAAAAGCATATGGGATCCTGGGCTTTATGAATAGAGGCATAGGGTACAAAAGCAAGGAAGTTATGATGAACCTTTATAAAACACTGGTTCGGCCACAACTGAAGTATTGTGTCCAGTTCAGGGCAGTGCACGTTAGGAACTTTGTGAAGGCCTTAGAGAGGATGCAGAAAATATTTACTTGAATGGTTCCAGGGATAAGGGACTTCAGTTACGTAGATAGACTGGAGAAGCTGGTGGTGTTCTCCTTAGAGCAGAGAAGGTTGAGGGGAGATTTGATAAAGGTGTTCAAAATCATGAGGAGTCTAGACAAAGAAGATAGAGAGAAACTGTTCCCATTGGCAGAAGGGTCGAGAACCAGGGGACAAAGATTTAAGGTAATTGGCAAAAAAAACAAAGGCAACATGAGGAAAAACTTATTTTACATAGTGAGTGGTTATGATCTGGAATGCACTGCCTGAGGGGGTGGTGGAGGTAGATTCAATCGTGGCTTTCAAAAGGGAACTGGTCGAGTACCTGAAGGAAATAAATTTGCAGGGCTACGGGGAAAAGGTGGAGAGTGGGACTAGCTGGATTGCTTTTGCAGAGAGCCGGCAGTGGCTCGACGAGCCGAATGGCCTCCTTCTGTGCTGTAACCATTCTATGATTTTAAGGGGGATGGATCGTGTCCTCTACAGTCACGACCAAGAGTCCAGGAGGTTGTATTGCTTACCTGGTGCAAAGGTAAAGGATACAACTGGAGAGGAACTTGGAAAGGAAGGGGGTAGATCCAGTTGGCATGATCCAAGTTAAGACTAATGATGTGGAGAAGAATAGGTAGGAGGTCCTGCTAAGGGATTATCAGAAGTTAGGAATTCAAATCAAAAAACAGGACCTCACAGGTGGTAATCTCAGGATTACTACCCGAGCCATGTGCTAATTGGCATAGAGACAGACAACAACTTGCATTTATATAGAGTCTTTAATGTAGTAAAACGTCCCAAGGCACTTCACAGGAGCATTATCATACAAAATTTGACACTAAATCACATAAGGAGATGTTAAGACAGGTGACCAAAAACTTAGTGAAAGCGTTAGGTTTTAAGGAGTGACTTGAAGAGAGAGAGGTAGAGAGGCGGAGAGGTTTAGGGAGGGAATTCCAGAGCTTCGGGCCTAGGCAGCTGAAGGCACATTCGCCAATAGTGGAACAATTAAAATCGGGGATGCGCAAGAGGCAAGAATTGGAGGAGTGCAGACATCTCGGAGGGTTGTCGGGCTGGAGGAGGTTACAGAAATAGGGAGGGGTGTAGCCATGGAGGGATTTGAAAACAAGGATGAGAATTTTAAAAATCGAGGCATTGCCGGACAGTGAGCCAATATGGGTCAGTGAGCACAAGGGCGAAGGGTGAACGGGGCTTGGTGCGAGTTAGGATACAGGCAGCAGAGTTTAGAATGAGCTTAAGTTTATGGAGGGTGGAAGATGGGAGGCCGGCCAGGAGAGCATTGGAATAGTCAATTCTAAAGTTAACAAAGGCATGGTTGAGGGCTTCAGCAGCAGATGAGCTGGGATAGGGGTGGAAACAGGCAACGATATGGAGGTGGAAGTCGGTGGTCTTGGTGATGGAGAGGGTATGGGATCGGAAGATCATCTCGGGGTCAAATAGAATGTCAATGTTGAGAACGGTCTGGTTTAGCCTTAGACAGTGACCAAGGAAAGGGATGGAGTCAGTATCTCTGGAACGGAGTGTGTGGCGGGGACTGAAGACAACGGCTTCGGTCTTCCCAATATTTAGTTGGAGGAAATTTTTGCTCATCCAGTACTGAATGTCGAACAAGCAATGTGGCAAATCAGAAACAGTGGAGGTGTCGAGAGAGGTAGTTGTTAGGTGGTGGGGAGGTAGAGCTGGGTGTCGTCAGCATACATGTGGAACCTGAAGTTGTGTTTTCGGATGATGTCACCGAGGGGCAGCATGTAGATGAGAAATAGGAGGGGCCAAGGATAGACCTTTGGGGGACTCCAGCGGCAATAGTGCGGAGGTGGGAAGAGAAGCCATTTCAGCTGATTATCTGGCTACAACTGGACAGATCAGGAAGGTGAATGTGTGGCTGAAGGACTGGTGTGGGAAGGAGGGGTTCCATTTCATTGGACGCTGGCACCAGTACTAGGACAGGAAGGAGCTGTACAGCTGGGATGGGCTCCACCAGAAATGAAATGGGACCAGTATCCTGGCGGAAAGGATAAATAGGGGCTGTGGATAGGACTTTAAACTAGTAAGACAGGAGGAGGGATCTGGTGAAAATAACATAAGTCTGAAGATAAAGGAAATAGGAGATGAGCGTAAAGATCAGACCAAGGAAAGGAATAAGGGAAACATAAACAAACAGTCAGGGAACAAATATAGTTACAGAACATAAGTACAAAATGACTGTTAAAAATAAAGTGAGGGCAACGATTATTAAAAACAAATTAAATTGCCCGTACAGGAATGAGTAGAGCATCTGAAACAAAACGTGGGAACTGGAGGCAATAATTCGTAGCAAGCAGCCAGATGTAGTATGGATAACTGAAACATGGTGACATAAAGAACAGGGCAGGCAGTTAAATATTGCAGGGTATAACGTATTTAGAAAGGATGGTGAAAGAAGAAGGGAGTGTGGGGTAGCTGTGCCAATTAGAGACAATATAATGGCAATAGAAAAAAAGGGACATAATAGTAAGATAGAAACAGAATCCATATGGATTGAGACAAGGGATAAGAAGGGATCGATCACGTTAATAGGGGTATTCTACAGACCATTAATAGTGGAAGAGAAATGGAGGAAGAAACATGTAGGCAAATCCATGAAATGAGTAAAAGACATTGAATAATAATCATGGGAGATTTCAACTAACCCCAAATAAACTGGCAAGAGGTTGGGAAAGGGGAAAAGGGGATGGAGTTTTTAAAACAGTGTGTACAGGACTCCTTTCTTACCCAGTAGCCAAGAAGCCCAACTAGAGGGGAATCACTGCTGGATCTAATAATCTAAAATGGAACCCCTCCTATCCACACAAGTCTTCCAGCCACACATTCACCTACCTGGTCTGTCCAGTCACAACCAGAGAATCACCTGCTATGGCTTCTCCACTTGCTCTCGCATTGTTACCTCTGAAGTCCCCAAAGGATCTATCCTTGGCCCCCTCCTATTTCTCATCTACATGCTGCCCCTCGACGACCTCACCACTACCTCTCTTGACCCCCTCCATTGTCTTTCATTTATCACACTGACATCCAGTACAGGGGGAGTAAAAATTACTAGAAATGAACCACAGCAGATAAGAGAGGAAGCCTAAGGGAACATCTAGGCAATAGCGATCATAACATAATAAGGTTTAAAATAATGATTGAGAAAGACATAAGAAAGACAAAGATGAAAGTAGTAGACTGGAAAAAAGCTAATTTTGAGAGGATGAGAATGAAACTAGGCAAGGTAAACTGGGAAAAAAGTCGACAGACAAAGAAATAGAACAGCAGTAGGAAATATTTATATCGGTGATCCAGAGAGTTCAGGAAGAATATATTCCTCTAAAAAATAAGAACAAACTAGCCAATAGTTCGGCCTTCGAAACGCACGACAACGCAAAATCGTCGAGCAGAAATTGATAGCCAAATTCCGCACCCATGAGGACGGGCTCAACCGGGATCTTGGGTTCATGTCACGCTACATGTAACCCCACCAGCGAAAAAAAAGTTATCTTTTTAATACAACTGGACATCCTCTCTCTCTGCCTTTCGGGTCTCTTTCTCTCTGTCTTTGTAATCTGACCCATTGTGTATTCAGTATACTGGGATGTAATGTTTTCCGTGGCTAACCTGTCTGAACACCAACGACACCTTTGATTGCTGTGATCGTCTCCCAGCCTAATATATGCTATGCGTTTTTAGAACCCTTCACTCACCTGACGAAGGAAGTAAGCTCCGAAAGCTTGTGATTTTCAAATAAAACTGTTGGACTATAACCTGGTGTTGTAAGATTCCTTACCATGGATGAAGAGAGAGATACGGGTAAAATTGAAACTTAAGAAAAATGCATACTCTAAGTACATAGACAATAAAGGAGAGGATTTCAAAAAGGGAATAGGAAGAAGTTAGGAAAGAAGTCCAAAAAAAATTAGCAAAACAAAAATGAACCACGAAAATAAATTATCAAGGAATATAAGAAGAAATAGTTCTGTATTCTACAAACACAAATAACATGAGAAAAATCAGGATGGGACCACTAAAGGATGCACAAGATAAACTCGCAGGTAATGATAGCGAAATGGCAGAAATATTGAATAGTTACTTTGCCTCAGTATTTACCAGGGAGACTAACAAGATGGGTATGACATTAGAAGAAGAAATCGAAAAAGATATAAAGACGTTTAAGATAGAAAGGGGAGATAATTGATAAAACAATGAAACTTAGAGAGGATAAAACCCTTGGTCCGAATGGATTGTATCCGCGCATAATAAAAGAAGTTAGGGAAGAGATAGCAGAGGCACTATTACCTATATATAAAAATTCACTAGAAAAGGTAATAGTGTCAGAGGACTGGCAGGCAGCTAATGCTATTCCTATATTTAAAAAGGGAGTTAGAACAAGTCCAGGAAACTATAGACCAGTTAGCTTAACATCAGTGGTAGGAAAGATAATGGAATCTTTACTCAAAGATGTAATTGAAATACATCTAGAATCCGAAAATATAGTAAACAGTCGTCAGCACGGATTTCAAAAGGAAAGATCATGCTTGACCAAACTAATTTAATTTTTTGAAGTAGTAACAGAAAGGGTAGTCAAGAGTAATTCAAATGGCCTTCGATAAGGTGCCGCATAGTTGACTCGTGACCAAGGTCAGAGCATGTGAAGTCAGTGGACAGGTAGCAGAATGGATAACAAGCTGGGGCTACAAAAGAGAAAACAGAAAGTAGGGGTTAATAGTAGCTACTCAGACTGGCACAAGGTGGGAAGTGGTGTTCCACAGGCATCGGTGCTGGGAACACTGTTGTTCACAATTTACATTAACGATTTGGACTCAGGAATCAAAGTACAATTTCAAAATTTGCGGACGACACCAAATTGAGGGATGTAGTTAACACAAAGGAGGAATGCCGCAAAATACAGATGACATTAATAAACTTGCAGAATGGGTTGTAATTGGCAAATGAATTTCAATATAGTTAAGTGTGAGGTGGTGCATTTTGATAGGAAGAATTAAGAGACCACACACTATTTGGATAATGAGTCTAAACGGGGTGGAGGAGCAAAGGGTTATATGGAGTCTACAGGACAGAAACAGGTCATTCGGCCCAAATGGTCTATGCCCGTGTTTATGCTCCACACGAGCCTCCTCCATCCCTACTTCACCTATTACTATCAGCATACTATTCTATTCCTTTCTCCTTCATGTGCTAATCTAGCGTCCCCTTAACTACTCCTTGTGGTAGCACATTCCACATTCTTACCCCTCTTTGGTAAAGAAGTTTCTCCTGAATTCCCTATTGGATTTATTAGTGACGATCTTATATTTATGACCTCTAGTTTTGGACTCGCCCACAGTGGAAACATTTTCTATACATCTACCCTATTGGACCCTTTCATTATTTTTAAGACCTCTATCAGGTCACACCTCAGCCTTCTCTTTTCTACAGACAAGAGTCTCAGCCTGTTCAGTACATCCTCTCAGTTCTGCTATAATCCTGTGAATCTTTATTGCATCTTCTCCAGTGCCTCTATATCCTTTTTATAATATGGACACCATATGGATGATGGCATACACATTCACAAGTCACTAAATGTAACGACTCAGGTTAATAAGGCCATGAAAAAAGAAAACCAAGCACTGGGGTTCATTTCAAAAGGAATAGAATTGAAAAGCAGAGAAGTTATGTTAAACTTGAATAAAATCTTGGTTAGACCAGACTTGGAGTGCTGTGCAGAGTTCTGGTCTCCATATTTTAAAAAAGGATACTTGTGGGACAGTCCAAAACTAGAGGTCATAAATATAAGATAGTCACTAATAAATCCGAATGGCCTCCTTCTGTGCAGTAACTATCTATGAAATTGAATAGAGAATTCAGGAAAAAACTTCTTTACCCAAAGAGTGGTAAGAATGTGGAATGTGCTACCACAAGGAGTAGTTGAGGCAAATAGCACCGATGCATTTAAGGGGAAGCTAGATAAGCAGATGAAGGAGGAAGGAATAGAAGGATACATTGATAGGATTAGATGAAGAAGGGTGGGAGGAGGCTCGTGTGGAGCATAAACGCCGGCAAAGACCAGTTGACCCAGATGGCCTGTTTCTGTGCTGTAGACTCGATGTAATTCTTCAACAAGTACGCAGTTGCAACAAAAGGATTTTTTCTGCCAAACTGAGTGCCTAATTTCCTTAATGATTTGTTGCGAGTAAATGGTACAGGAAAAAACAGTAACCATGCAACAAAACAAAAGGGTGGGGAAAATTAACTTTTCACAGCAATCAATGTTAGTCATAATATTTGTTATGTTAATCATACAAAGTTCCAGTTTATCTAGCATGGGGGAAGGGGGTTAAAGGATAAAAGCTGTTCAGGTTTCATCTGGCATTTCATATCCAGGACATGGGCAAAAATAAATCTATTATACAGCTCTCATTATAAGTGCCTTTCAATAAAGCTGGAGATTTATTCAGTTCAGAACAGCAAAAAGTTCACAGATGTCATCTTGAATGACCTAAAAAAAATATGGTTTTGGTTCAGAAATACTACATCACCCTTGAATATTTCGTACACACAAGTAAATAAACAATTACATTATAATAAACATAAATTCTATTAGTGAATCCTTTATCTTTCCTCATCCCCTTTTATAATCAAATGTTCCATGGTATGATTTTGTTTTTGGAAGAGGATTAAGTGTGCTCAGGGGTTACTAGCCGCAAAAGGAGTTCAGTCATGAGCCAATTATTCATTCACATATAAGGCCAAGAATATGAGAGGGGGGGTATGTAATTCATATTTCAAGTGTACTCATTGACAGCATGCTATTGTTACTGTTTGAAACATCTAACTGTGCATCAAGTGACAGTACCAAGTACTATCAGGATGACAAAGAAATGCTTCAGACAAGATGCCTCAAGATCAGTTCCTCTCACTCTAATATAACACTTATGCGACGAAATCACATTGTCTTGCATTAGCATATGAATGTTTAGTTCATTTGTATAAAATTCATTTCAGTTTTTTAACAGAGGATTTAATCCATTTATTTTTAACTAGCACTGATTTAAGAACAGGAGCACTATACCATGTGCAGCACAATATATTACTGTTTTGCTCAAACTGAGTGCCTAATTTCACACAGTGGAATTGCTGTACCTTCCTGAGCTCAACTGGAAGTACCAATACCATTTACACATTAATTAGGCAGAGACTGCTTTCTTTTTTAACATTTTATTTTTAAAAAGTGTGACTCCTGAAGTCAATTTAAAGGCAATTTCTTTTGCTGGGGGAAGTTTCTTTGTACAGGAAATGACTGTCTCCCTTTCTGCTTTTCAATTTTTCAATTTAAAAAAAACTACAACAGAAATGTGCATGCCTAACAGTTAAAATAACAAGGAACTAACCAATAACCGTTAAGTATTAGTATGCTAATTCACACAATCCAATTTTACCCCATTAATCTATCCTATCCTCTAGCTGTTTTCTTTTAAGAGTCTGACTGCCAATTAATGCTGAATTGATATTAGTGCTTTTTACAAGTAGTAGGCGATTTACAAGATCAATTTGTAAGAAGTAGTAAACTAGTGCAAATACAAGTTCGTACCCCAGTATAGCATATGCTCTCAAGAACATAAAACCGGAAAACTGGGTCCTTATAACAAAGGTTAGATATTGCTTCAAAAAAAGTCATTGATAAGGAACTTCTACATGGTGATTAAAACTTTTACCATTCATAAACATGTTGGCAGAAAGGCATTTGAAGAAAAACATGTGATGGAAATGGCTAATTTCTCAGAAACTATTAAGATTCTCTAACGAGATTTCAGGGCTTAGAGGGTAAACATAAATTTCTTGGGACAGATGTAATCAAATCATGGGTTAGTAGTGGAACATTACCTTCTGCACTTTTTTTTGAAGAATTCTACATTAGAAACAGTACAGAAGTAGGATCTTCTCCCATCAGCAAAATCATAAACTCAGTATGTTCTTTACAAACATGTTGATGAGTTTGCTGCAAATCGCTCACAGAGGAAATCTTCTCCTCGATAAGCTCACCCTGGGAAAACACAGTAAAAACACTGGTATTTTTCCACTCATTACATAGAATTTACAGCACAGAAACAAGCCATTCAGCCCAAATGGTCCATGCCGGTGTTTATGCTCCGCACAAGCCTCCTTCCACCCTACTTCATCCAACCCTATCGGCATAATCTTCTGTTCCTTTCTCCCTCATGTACTTATCTAGCTTCCTCTTGCATGCATCAATGCTATTTTCCCAAGTACTCCATGTGGTAGCATATTCCACATTCAAACCACTCTGGGTAAATAAGTTTTTCTTTAATTCCTCATTAGATTTATTAGTGACTATCTTATATTTATGACTATTAGTTTTGGATTCCCCACAAGCAGAAACACTTCCTCTACATCTACCCTATCAAATCCCTTCATAATTTTCAAGATCTTTAGGTCACCCCTCAGCTTTCTCTTTTCTCGAGAAAAAGGACCCCAGTCTGTTCAGTCTTTCCTGATAGATAGAACCTCTCAGTTCTGGTATCATGAAGTACATATTTTTGAATTATCATCACCTATAAAGATAACATCCCACTCAACACACGTAACAAGTTCAAAGCATTTAATGAATTCAGTCCATTCAGTTTTCAATTCTTCGTTTACTGAAAGGAACACAGTAATTGAAGAAGGGACAGCGATTTCCCAAAGAATAAGCAGTTCAACCACCAAGAACATCAGCCTCGCATAATGGTAAAAAAATTCTACGGTGATATGAGTAAAAGTTCAGAGTTAGAGAAGTTTGACCAAACTTTCTGTCCCTGCAGGTGTGCTGGACATCTGTTGGCCCTGAAAAGAGCAGCAGACTTCTTAGAACCATCACCTTTAAGTTTTCATAAAATGCAGAACCTTCTCAGAAAAATACAATAAAGGATGTTGCATAGATCTGCTTTGTGATTGAGGAACAATTAATCTCAAAAAATAAAATAACAGGGCAGAAATGACTGACTTTCCCAGATCATGTGGCGCGGTGTCAAATTTTGTCTGATAACGCTCCTGTGAAGGGCCTTGGGACGTTTGACCAAGTTAAAGGCACTGTAAAAATGCAAGTTGTAGTAGTAGAACATAATTCGAAAGAAAAGTCAGACGCTTTTCATTATCATTCCCCTTTCAATCAGGATTTCAGTAAAGGGCAACGATGGGTATGTGAAATGTTCATATGTGTTCACTCTAACTGTGAAAAACTCCGAGCAGTAAACTATAATCTGTCCTTCCAAGCTTGAGTTGTGTTTAGGGTCAGCATGTGCTTTTGAGGTATAACACTAGCATCACGTACTGGTGGTTACAGGTCTCAAAAAGAGAGAGATGAGTTATGTGTAGAATACAAGCAGCATTATCAGCAAATATTAAAAAGTTATTGGCTTCAGTGCAAGATTTTCCCTGCTCTATTCTATTGATATAAAAGTCTGAAATCTGGTGTCAATGCTGTGGTCAACTTTATTACAGACTTTCATTTTTGCAAACCAATAAAAAAGACATTATAAAATAAATAAACCAGTCCAGTGTGCAAAGGAATCTAATATCCCATTAGTTAACAGTCTTTTGCACACAAGAGCTGAAACTTCCACTGGCCCAAATCTATGAACCTGTCTTCTAGGTACCTGAAAACAACATGAAATCCAATGGATTCATGAAAAACATATAGTATGTTCTGTAGTATCAGAGTGCACCAATTCTGCGGAGCACTTGGGCGTTTAATTTCCTCTGTAGCACATGAAATTCATTGTGTGCTATTTTAATACAGTTGCTAATCCATAGGTTAAAATAGCGCATAAAGGAATTTTACACAAACTTATCAACGCAATAACATAAGAAATAGGAGCAGGAGTAGGCCGTAGGGCCCCTCGAGCCCGCTCCGCCATTCAATAAGATCATGGCTGATCTGCTACCTCAACTCCACTTTCCCGCCCTATCCCCATATCCTTGATTCCTTTAGTGTCCAAAAATCTAGCGATTTCAGTCTTGAATATACTCAACAACTGAGTATCCTTAGCCCTCTGGAGTACAGAATTCCAAGGATTCATAACCCACTGAGTGAAGGTTTTGCTCATCTCAGTCCTAAATGGCAGACCCCTTATCTTGAGAATATGACCCTAGTTCTAGACTCTCCAGCCAGAGGAAACAGCCTTTCAGCATCTACTCTGTCAAACCCTCGAAGAATTTTATATGTTTCAATGAGATCACCTCTCATTCTTCTAAACTCCAGAGAATATAGGCCCATTCTGCTCAATCTCTCCTCATAGGACAACCCTCTCATCTCAGGAATCAATCCAGTGAACCTTCGTTGCACTCCCTCTAAGGCAAGATAAGGAGACCAAAATTATACACAGTACTTCAGGTATGGTCTCACCAGAGCCCTATATAATTGCAGCAAGACCTCCTTACTCTTATACTCCAATACCCTTGCAATAAAGGCCAACATGCCATATGCCTTCCTAATTGCTTGCATGTTAACTTTGTGATTTGTGTACAAGGTCACACAAATCCCTCTGACTATTAACATTTCTTAGTCTCTCACCTTATAAAAAATATTCTGCTTTTCTAGTCTTCCTACCAAAGTGGATAATTTCACATTTCCCCACATTATACTCCATCTGCCATCTTCGTGCCCACTCACTTAACCTGTCTATATCCCTTTACAACCTCTTTGCGTCCTCCTCACAGCTTACTTTCCCACCCAGCTTTGTATCATCCTCAAAACTGGATATATTACACTCGGTCCCCTCATCTAAGTCATTGATATAGATTGTAAATAGCTGAGGCCGAAGCACTGATCCTTGCGGCACCCCACTGGTTACAACCTGCCAATCCGAAAATGACTCATTTATTCCTATTCTGTTTTCTGTCCGTTAACCAATCCTCAATCCATGCGATCATATTACCCCCCAATCCCATGAGCCCTAATCTTGTATAACAACCTCTTGTGTGGCACCTTATCGAATGCCTTTTGAAAATTCAAATATACAACATGTACTGGTTCCCCCTTATCTACCCTGCTAGTTACACCTTTAAAAAAATCCTAATAGATTTGTCAAACACGATTTCCCTTTCATAAAACCATGTTGACTCTGCCTAGTCATATGATTTTCCAAGTGCCCTGTTACTACGTTCTTAGTAAGATATTCTAGCATTTTCCTACTACTGATTTCAGGCTAACTGGCCTATAGTTCTCTGTTTTCTCTCACCCTCCTTTCTTGAATCGTGGGGTTACATTTGCTACTTTCCAATCCATGGTGACCATTCTGGAATTTAGGGAATTCTGGAAGATCAAAACCAATGCATCCACTATCTCTGTAGCCACCTCTTTTAAAACCCTAGGATGTAGGCCATCAGGTTCAGGGGATTGGTCGGCTTTTAGTCCCATTAATTTCTCCAGTACTTTTTCTTTACTAATATTAATTACTTTAAGTTCCTCACTCTCATTAGACCCTTTGTTCCCCTTTATTTCCAGTATGTTTTTTATGTCTTCTACTGTGAAGACAGATACAAAATATTTGTTTAACGTCTCCGCCAGTTCTTCATTTCCCATTATAATTTTTCCTGTCTCTGCCGCTAAGGGATCCACATTTACTTTCGCTAATCTCTTGATTTTTACATACTTGTATAAGCTCTTACAATCTATTTTTATATTTCTTGCTCGTTTATTCTAATATTCAATTTTCTCCCTCTATCAATTTCTTGATCATCCTTTGCTGATTTCTAAAAACCCTCCCAATCCTCAGGCTTAGTACTCTTCTTGGCAACACTGTAAGCCTCTCCTTTTAATCTAATTCTATCCTTAACTTCTCTAGTTGGCCACTGTTGGATCACTTACCCTGTGGAGTTTTTGTATTCCTTAAGGGAATTTATATTCATTGAGATGATGAATTATTTCTTTAAATGTTTACCATTGCTAATCCACCATCATATCTTTTAATCTAATTTCCCAATCTAACTTAGCCAACTCACTCCTCATACCTACATAATTAGCTTCGTTTAAATTTAAGACCCTAGTTTCGGACTTAACTACATCACTTTCAAACTCAATATGAAATTCTATCATATTATGATCACTCTACCCCAGAGGATCCTTAACTATAATATTACTAATTAACTCTGTCTCATTACACAATATTATATCTAAAATAGCCTGTTCCTTAGTTGGTTCCTCAACATATTGTTCTAGAAAATTGTCTCGAATGCATTCCATGAACTCATCCTCCAAACTACTTTTGCCAATTTGGTTTGCCTGGTGTATAAGAAGATTAATGTCCCCCCACGATTACTGCATTACCCTTATTACAAGCTCCTCTAATTTCTTGATTTATACTCTGTCCAACAATGTAACTACTGTTAGGGAGCCGAAAACTACCAGTGTGCTTTGAAAGAAAATTACTCCCCAAATGTCAAATACCAAGCACTGCAATAAAATAAGACTGAGCAGACCTCGCCCTTTTTGTCTCAGAAGTTTATTGTTTTGTTACTGGACCAGTGTGTTTTGAAGACAATCTCGTAAGCAAACAAATTAACAATGCAGTAAAATCAACCTAATCAACATGTATTTTTGATACTTTGTGTCATTCACCATGTCAAATTTTTTGGGGTGCAGTGTTTTTCTGTATGGTTCACCAAAGATGCAGTATCTCCTTCTCAGCCATTTCTAATCCATATTATAATCTGCATCATTAAAAAAAAATCACCTTGTCCCAAGGCTAAATTTCTGTAACAATTGCTGCCAAAACACTTAGTTTTTGAAAGTTTATTTTTTATTCGTTCACGGGATGTGGGCGTCGCTGGCAAGGCTGGCATTTATTGCCCATCCCTAATTGCCCTCGAGAAGGTGGTGGTGAGCCACCTTCTTGAACCGCTGCAGTCCGTGTGGTGACGGTTCTCCCACAGTGCTGTTAGGAAGGGAGTTCCAGGATTTTGACCCAGCGACAATGAAGGAACGGCGATATATTTCCAAGTCGGGATGGTGTGTGACTTGGAGGGGAACGTGCAGGTGGTGTTGTTATTTAAACATGTCACAGCATTTGGCCCCACTTTCACTGTAAATTTGAAATCTACTTGATTTTGAGGTGCAACAAAGCATTAAATACACTGAATCACTGGCTGGGAGATCCAGTCAAATCCCAGTTCAACCTGCATTGGCATTCCGCATAGCAAGTTATCCAGGTGGCCAGCACAGCAGTGAACAGGGGCGAGGGGCTAGCTGACGGGAGAGAAGGGAGTAGAAGAAACAGATAGCAGGGACACTTGTCTTGGGTCACAGCTCAAATTCTCCTACCAGCTGGCCACAGAATGGCATTGGCTATCATGGCATGGATGATTACCCACCTAGCTTCTGAATTGGAAGACCAGGATGTGTAGCTAGGGCAGATGCTCAAGCAATAAAAATCAAGATGAAATGCATTTTAAACAGTCTGCTTGATTTTTTTGAACAAGTAGGCTACCAGACTATAGCAACCTCAGAAACTACTACTGCTAGCATATCAAGACTTTGGAATAGGTGGAGGTGAGGGTAATCATTTGTAAAAAAAACCTTCAAAGTAATTATGTACAATCCAGTTTTAAATTATACAGCACATTAAGGTGCCTCATTTCTATAATTACTGAATTTCATAATAAATACCCTGATTTTATATTATTCTTATGAGAGATGTGCCAATTTATGCAGCTCCTTTTGAGTCCTGAAACATGTTCTCGGTGCCCTTTCACAGTGAGTGGTGTGATCAGCAGCATTTTCTCTCAGCACTTCTCCAGTAAGTCTTCAAAATAGAAGTGATCTGTGTTATTCCCATCCTTCTAACACTTTTGCTTCCAGTGTGATTAACAGCCTCATTACTACTCACAGTCTTTGCATGATCTTTCCCCTCATTCCACTTTCTCCTACCTCTCCCCAATCTCGGTGTGACTTTAGTTTTTCCACTTTCTTCCGTGTCTCGCTACTTTTTCTTGATGTGTGCTTGTCTTCCAGTTTCCTGCATCTCCCCACACTTCTTACAACTCAGCTGTGAACCTCTCGCTACTATGCCCAGGCAACCTCCAGCACCAGTTCTATCTAAGTTAATAAGATATTAAGGGGAACGGATAGGGTGGATCGAGAGAAACTATTTCCGCTGGTTGAGGATTCTAGGAGTAGGGGGCACAGTCTAAAAATTAGAGCCAGACCTTTCAGGAGCGAGATTAGAAAACATTTCTACACACAAAGGGTGGTAGAAGTTTGGAACTCTCTTCCGCAAACGGCAATTGATACTAGCTCAATTGCTAAATTTAAATCGGAGATAGATAGCTTTTTGGCAACCAAAGTTATTAAGGGATATGGGCCAAAGGCAGGTAAATGGAGCTAGATCACAGATCAGCCATGATCTTATCAAATGGCGGAGCAGGCACGAGGGGCTGAATGGCCTACTCCTGTTCCTATGTTCCTATGTTCCTAATTCAAAGCTAGTGTTCCCAAGAGCATTTGGGTTTGAATACACTGTCCACTAGCATGTAGGGTAAATAATTAACAAAAAATGATACAAACTGTTCATTCTCAATAAAAATGTTATTTAGGTCATACTTTGTAAACCAATTGGTATTTTCTAACTTTATTTTACATTATTAAATAAAATTAGAAAACAAGTATTAGAATTATGTAATTGTTACAAAAAAGAATGAATGGGTGAAATTGAATTGTGCAATATTAGTGATGAACACATTAACACGCTCCTATGAAATTCTTCCATTCCCTGATTTAATAAAGGCATTAAGTCATTTACATTGATAAGAACCTTTGTTAAAATAAGAGATGAAAGAATTTAATGCAAGCACAACACTTTCATTATTAATAGTTCACAGTGCAATTTCAACAATTTTAGAGTCAGCTTACTCTGTTCGGAGTACTCGCACCTTTAAATCAGTAGGGTATGGATCCAAGTCCCACTCCAGACCATGAGCACATAATCTAAGCTGACACTTTAGTATAGTACCGAGTAAGTGCTACATTGTCTTTTGGATGAGACATTAAGCAGAGGCTCCAACTGCCAGATGGATGTAATAAATACCATAGAACTTTTTGAAGAAGAGCAGGGAGTTCTCCTGGCATCCTGGCCAATATTCCTCCCTCAACCAAAATCACCAAACCTAGATTAACTCGTCATTCATCTCATTTGCTGTTTGTGGGGCCTTGCTGTATATAAAATGGTGGCCAAGATTTCCTCCTTCAAAACCGTGACTGCACTTTAAAAGTAATTCATTGATTCATTTCAGGGCATCCTCCAGACATTACATAAACATAGGTTATTTCTTTTTATTCACGAGTAAGTGAGTAAAAGGTTGTGTTGAATAATTTTGTAACTAAAATTGCTAACTAATTTTCACTCCAGATAAATGAGATACCCCCCCACCGTTTTCAAACAGATTTAATTATTTTGAAATGGAAAATAATCCCTAGTAAGTTTTAAAAAACTAGAAACAAAAGAATTACCACAAAATAAAATGAATATGAATCAAGCAAATTGAAGACCTATATAAATGATGCGGCATAAGAGCAATTTTTGACCGTGCGTGGAAAAGTTCCAATACCGCAAGTAGCAAACAAATGAATTGCACATTAACACGTTAAGAGCTCACTGCTAACATTTACAAAGCATAGTTTTTCGCAACCTAAGATTCGTAGTATTACAGTATGGTACAGCACAGGAGGAGGCCATTCAGCCCATCGTGCCTGGCCGGCCAGCGTGAAATGTGGATTTGAGATAAAATCTGAAGCTTGCGGGGACCCACCTCCCTCCTCCCCCACCCCCACCCGGCCTGACATGGAAGGTTAAAATTCTCCCCATAGGATCCCTGTAGGATGCAGGCCCATCCAACCTACCCACAAGGTGGTGTCATGCGAAGCCCAAGGACATTCCCACAATGCAAAAGGGAAATTAGAAACACAGTCCAGAGTTGCTCCGTCATACCTCTTAGCGGGCAAGTCAGTGTGGCACTGGCTGACTTCTAACAGCCCATCTGCCAACAACTGGTGCATGGCTTGGGAAGGTCAATGGGAATTAAGGAGATGAAGAGATTTTATACTCAAAAAAAATAACCACCTCACCCTTCCCATGCAAATTTTTTTTTAATAAGGTGACAGCTTGCTCCCATGTATCATTGTTAAACAGCTGTATGGAGGTACTAAAGGGGATTCAGACAGATTCCAATTTTATCTCCCTTATGATTCCACCAAACACATACCCAATGTGGCTCATATGGTGCTTGATATTCAGAGTGCAGAGAATCACAGGAGGGAACTGGAAGCTGTTTGCTTTGTTGAATAGGATATTATTAACTTTGTTTTTGAGAACTTCATTGTTCTCTATTATCAAAGATCAAACTGAGAGGAAACTGGTTGCACCAGAACCAAAAAGTTAAAAAAATACAGAATGAAGTCATGGCAAAAAGAAATAAACTCAAACAATTGGACTGAGTAATTACAATGAGAATAGCTGCAAATGAGTTTCAGAATACAGACACAATTTCTGATACCAGACAACAACAGATTTGCACAGAACTTAAACAGAATCATGACGGCCACTGGCTTTTCCAGTTTGGGCACTCATTTCAATCAGGGCTGAGCTCTTTTTAAGGAAATTATTTTGAATCACTTGCCTATAAGGAAATATGCCAAGATAATATGAAGGTGCCCTAAAGTCACTTTCACTTACTCACCAAAGGAAATGATCAGCAAAACACAAACACAATTTCCTTTAACACATGGTAAAATAGCATCCTTTCAGCTTTCCTTGCTATGTCTCATTAGGATCTGTTTACCATTGGCTAGCAGTTAGTTGGCATTCACCTCTTCCTATTCTATTGTTGATAGGCAGGTCTAAACTGTTGGTGGAAAACACTGCCCAATATATCCTATTTAATGATCTGTACTTTACCAGGATGAAACTCATATGAACTTCTCAGTTTGGATGGTTATTTTGCAAAGTCTACTCTTCACACCTTGTTACGTTGATCCTGTGCATGCACGGTATTTGTGGCTATTTTGTCAGGTCAGACAAACAGCCATTTTGATGTGTGATGAAATGATGCTATACGACTGTATTGATTATTCGGCTCAGAAAGTTACTCCATAAAAACCGACAGCTGCTATGAATTGCTTATGCTTTAGTTCCTACTGAATAGCAGTGCTGCCAGCATTATAATATTTTTTGTAATTATATCAATGCATCCGATCAATTTGAAGTAAATCACCACATTTTAACTTTTACTTAGTAACCTCCTTTACATAGCTGGCTGCTTGAGACAGACCTCAGCTAGTTTAGCTAATTGTTACTGCACCTGTGGTATCCAAACACTTCCCATTAGAGAGATAGGGTACCAGTCAACAAATGGAGTACAAACATTTCTGGAACCATCCAGAGTAATTTTCCTAATACTGTAAAATAGCTCAATTACAATTTACAATTTAATTGCAATAATTATTAAGGCCATCACAAAGTGAAGCTAAGAAAAACAGATCAATTTACATAAAACATTATTTGTGCATTAGGTATATACTGATGATGTTTATCTAGCAATCAATCAAGTCTAAATATTTAACAACCTACCTCCACTGGTGGCTCCTTGCTCTTCTGCTTCAGGAAAGGTTACTTGACTAGGCAAACTATTTCGTGAGCGAGTTACTGATTCTAGTTGTGAAGCTCTGCCTATGAGGGACAGTTCATCCAACACCTCTCCCTCCTTGGCTTCCAAATCTGATTTGGATGTAGTTAAAGGCCTTGCTTTATCTGGTGTGCCTAGTCTGTTAGGGTCACTTAAACAGGCTGCTGTGCCACTGTCCAAGCTCAGTACTCTTGCGTGAGTCTTGGCACTGGCTGCACTGAGAGTCCTGCGTGTTGACCTTCTCCTGGCATTCGCACTGCTTTCTGAACCAGAATGCACCTTTAACGTAACTTCAGGGTCAGTGCCTCTTTCCCGAGACAAGTATTTTGCTTTTAAGACGTGGTATCGTCCTTCAGGAGAGTGACATGAATGGGAGGTGGTGCTGGATGAGCTGTCTGAACTGAAACGATGCGCTGAATGCATGCTAGAGGTCCTGCTCAAGTCACTCTGATCGCTTGAATCCTCATCTGGACAAAAATTATTACTATTAGTTTTGACACCGGCCACAGCACGAAAGGACACGTACTCCCTATGCCGGCTAGAGTCGAAACTGCTTGCTCGTTTTTTCCCTGTCTTTCTTCGGTTTGACTTGTGCGTAGAGGCAGCTCGGTGGATAAAGTTAGAAGACTTGGGCCTCACGTCCCCATCCTTTTGCTTAGCTGCTTCATCCTTTAGTGTTTGTATATCAATTGACAGAGAGGATTTTTCAACAACCCCTTCTACTGCGTTCTCTACCACGATCTCTGTAAGTGATCCACCTTGCTGTTTCAGTATATCTACAGTCAATTCGTTAGCATGAGGGTTTTTGTTGGCATCACCAGACCCAGAACCACTGAGCCCTTCTCCAGTCTGCACCTGGTCAGAAGTCTGCATCTGATCAGAAACCTGCCCAGGATCTTGACTGCAACTTCCATCTTTACTTGCAGCGTGTAACTTTTTCCTTTTGCCATTAGTCCTTTTATGACTTTCCACAACGCTGTCACCTTCAGGTTCACTACTGTACCCACTGCGGGCATCGCTTTTCTCACAATCTTTTTTCTCAGAACTGTTCTCATCTGCTGAGGTTTCTGCTTGCTCTGAAAGAATGCTCTCCACATGGGTTGAGCTTGTTTGTTCACTCTTGTAACTGCTGATGGTGCTGTTAGTGTCTCTATCTGTCCCACTACAGTAGCTTTCTGTTGACCCACTACTTCTGGTACTAAGACTCTGCAAGCTATCAACACTATTATCTGTTTTTAGAGGCTTACTGAGTCCCATTTTGGAGGATGGTTGGGAAGCACCATTTTTGAGCAAGTCATCTAGCTGGAAAACGCCAGCGTAACAAGAGTTTTCAGTCAATGATTCCTTGGATCCCGAAAGGGGCTTAGAACTTTCTAATTCACAGACAGTATCTAACCCTCTCCTTTGCTGAAAGAGAGCAAAATCGCTGAGAGATGTGTCTGGAAAGGCAACTGCTGAACTTGAAGTCCTTGGCACACCCCTCGGCCGATGATCTTTCCGGTAAGACTGGGAATGCAAAGGTACAAGGGAGGCTGCTTCTGTGTCGCAGGCAGTGGACAATGACTGCTCTGTGTGTTGGTAGCACATTTTGTCATTGGGATCCCTTGAAAAGTCTTGAGCTCCTGAGGATGTTAATGGGTGGTTAGATATGAAGGAATCATTCGACACCACTTGGAAAAGCTTGGAATCTAGTACCAGATCTGTGGGAAGAAATGGCAAGAATAAACTCGCAAAGGTTGTGCAACTTTCAAAACTATCTACAGTTCAGCATTAGAAATAGATTCTAGAGTTTTCACATTATGATAATTATGATGAGCTAAATTGTGCATTTTTCCATCACCTAAGATTATATCATACTTCAAATGTATAAAATAATTTGAACTTTAGATCTACTGACTTGTGAAATGATGAAACAAGGTTAATATTTCTGACTGTTAACCTATAACTTGCATTTATATTGCACTTTTAACATAGAAAAAAATTCCACAGCATTTCACAGAGCTGTAAGAAAAAAAATGTTAGTGAAACCAAAGGATATAATTGCAGGCATGGCCAAAGATTGGTCAAAGAAGTGGGTTTTAAGGAGGTTCTTAAAGAAGGAGAAGTAGAGGCAAAGTGGTTTAGGGCAGGAATTCCAGAATGGAGGCTGAGACAGTGTTAAGGGAGATGGGCTTGCACAAGAGGCTATAGTTGGATGAACGAAGAGTTTAGCAGGGGTTAGAGGACATTGCAGAGATTGTGAGAGGCAAGGCCATGAAGGGACTTAAAAACAAAGGATGAGAATTTAAAATTGGACGTGCTGGGATACTGAGAGCCAACAGTGGTCAGCGGGGATGGGGGTGATGGACAAGCTGGACTTGATGCAGGATGGGTATGAGCAGCAGACTTTTGGATGAATTGAAGTTTATGGAGGGTGGAAGATGGGGGGCTAGCCAGGAGAGCATTTGAATACTAATCTGGAAGTGACTAATGCCCAGATGAGGATTTCAGCAACAGATAGACTGAAATAGGGGCCGAAGTAGATGATTTTATGGAGGTGGAAGTAGGATAGGGAGGTCAGAAGTGCTGCTCAGGATCGAATAGAACGCTGAGGTTGCGAACAGTCTGGTGCCCGTTGAGATGGTGGCCAGAGAGGGGGATGGAGTCGGTGGTGAATGCAAAGCCTTTGTGACTAAGGTGGGGGGAGGGCGCGAAGACGATGATTTCAGCCTTCCCAAAGTTAAAGAAAGCTGAACAAATGTCTATTATTCGCATTCCAATTATATGCTTTCCAAATTATTCACTAGAATTTTCACAAGACAAAGCTTTGAGCATTGCCTCATTTTACTGCTCGCTAACAGTATCCATCCTCCTCTGTGATTTAAGTCAATCTCACAGCCAAATAATGATTAAATTCAGTTTGGTATTTGGTTCTCAGCTTGGCATTGTCTTCATTTTTATTACTAAATCATATGTGCAAGAAAAATTTGGACACTCATTTTTGCTGCTTTCCATTGTCCATTGGGTGCTTGGGCCCCACATCATGGCAGATAATGGAGGTTCCACTGTACAAGGATCACTGCATAACCTGTGGTAATGAACTTGAAAGAGGTGAAAGGGCAATAAAGATTGTTATATGTGAATTGAAGATATATTTCACCATGAGCATTGTATTACATATTTCCTAAGATTCAAACATTCCCTCCCTCTGTTCTCAACAGTGTGAATTTGAGAACTCAACCATTACCAAATGGTCCATCAAGCATCTCAGTTAAGAAAGGGGGGAAATGTGCTCAATGAAAGAAGGAGAAATAGAATGGCAATTGCATCCATTTGAGTGACCACAATAAACTTTTTAAAAGTTCAGCTTTCTGCTACAAGCAGAACAATGCTTGCTGAAGCTAGAGATGAGATAATTAGATTACTGAGTTTTATAGTAGCTAAATGCCTCCAGTTCAGTGTCAAGTTAAACCTGGACACAGGTTTATTAGCATTTACGGAGGTATAATGTACAGTTTCATATTGAACCTTTTCAAAAAGAGCTAAGGTCATGACGACAAAAATGCACTCATGAGATTTTGTTACCGTATGAAGTGCTTTAAGTTACTGACTCGATGATAATTTATGGCTAGAAGACAGATAATAGACAGTGTCGTAAAGCAGGGATGCCCAAGCACAGCAGTATAGCATAAAACCTTGGGGGTCGTTTATAAAGTTTAAATCTATGATCCATTAATATGCGGGTATCTTTAATTGCTAATACTCTCAGATCTTGGTGCCCTGATTTAGGATTTATCCAACAGCAATAAAAAGAGAGTATTTTATAAACATCCAGACCAACAAAAATTCAAATGGGATAAACAAGTACCTTTAAAAAAAACACAACTAGGTCTGGGCTTTGAGGGCTGGACTGTCAGGGCCCAGGGCCACACATGGCCCAATGACTACAGTATGGACACTCCTGCCATGATATACCACACCTCTGTCGAATTTGGTATGGGAAGTATTAAACGGCACACAAATCAAATTTAAATTACTATAAATTGTACTTGTGTTGCGATTTGAAAAAAAGTGCACAGCTCAACAGTGGTATCACGAATCACAATTCCCAGTTAATTTTATTTTCTATTTACACATTAAAGGCAGTGGCTGCCGTTGCACTGTTGATATAAAGTAACAAACACAGGGATAAACTGCACAGTAAAGCAGTGTATGATTTCCTATTTTAAAAAGTGAAACATTCCGAAGATGTTACTTTCCCCTTTCCCTTCTAAATGCCTGTCAAGAGTGCAAATTTCAATAGTTGTAGGGTAAAATATCTTACAAAAAAAAATGAAACCCACTGTACCATAGGTAGAATGGTTTTGAAAATGAATGCTCCACCTAACTTTCTTGCTCTTCTATAATGCAGACCCCACAACTAATTTAGGCTAGCTCATCCCAAACATAGTAATAAATGTGCTAGTCTTATTAACAAGTTATACCTTATAGAAGCAGGTCAATGTTCAAATTCCATTATTGCCTAAAATAGACTGTTACACTGAAAATCACCTGTTTGTTATTAAAGTGGAATGGAGCAGAATGTCAGCCAGATACATTTATGGAAACATCAGCACAAAACATCAACAAAAACATTCTATATTGTTTGCCAGTCAAATCCCTGCAGGCCAAGCTCACCTTGCTCATCATTCGCATCTTTGTATAAACTACAGCTCTGGCCCAAGCTCAAACTAATATCGTCAGACGTTTTTGCAGTCTCTTCATCCCCTGTAGTGGACATGAAAAGGAATGTCAATCTTCCAAGGACCCAAAATGTTAGAAATATATTCTACTGTAAATACATACTAATCTGGAGTGACCCGACCTCAGAAAAACACACTACCAGCTGGGGACTGCGTTTGTGGAAAAACAGACTTGCACTGACTTTGCCAGGCAATCCAGAGTGCTGGTTCCAAGTGTAGTGAGCAAAGGTGCTTCAGAATATATGTGTCACCCCTTCCCAATGGAGTGGCTGAGGAGGAAGGCCCACAATATGATGGGTCTCGAACCAACAAGAAATATGATGACTATTTTGACCAGTAATGCATTACCCATTTTTCCCGACAGACACTGGAAAGAAAGTACTTCTAGACTTGCCAACATTTTTAAGCATTATTTCCTTCCAGTTAAGAGTTTGTTTTAGTGTTAAATCCATTTGGAAAGTGCTTCACACCAACACTATAACTCTTTAAAGAAAAACTGCCACCACTATAACATAACTGGTAGGCCTTTCCATATCAAAATATAAATTCAGAGCACAATAAAATTGTTGCCAAAGACTTCACATCACAAAACGATCACACCGCTCGCATGCAGGTTATTGTGACACAAAGTGATGCTCAACTTTTTTGATTGGTTTCCCTCCTTGAAACGGCAACAATCTCCTTTTACAACCTTACTTAATTGGAATTCTGACCAGTGGCAGAATGTTGCTAGAAAGGATCACAACTTAAATCTGAAACCAGTCTGGAAAATTCCACTGGCCAGCTTGTCTGGCGTAATATTACTTCCAGCCTCTAGTGAGTGCACAAAGCAATGTGCCAGCCTGCCTGTGAACATCACTTCTTTCTTTGCATTCTTGCTGTATATTATCAATTTTGGCTAGTTGGAACTTTTCCTCATTCCACCACAAGGTGCATTTTATTTGTTTGAAAGATTAATTCCCTAAAGTTGAAGTTCAAATAACAGGTTTCACTAATTGAAAAGCTAATCTTGCAAAGTCATAAAAACCCCAATTACCAAATGATCGAGCTTTTCCCAGCGCTGAGGAATAACCCAGCATTCAGTCATTATTTTGCAATCTTGGTTACCAGCTTGGCTTCCAGTTAGTAATGGATTCAAACAAAAACATTTCTACTGGCAGTTACTGCAACTAGAAAAGTGACCCAATAATAAGACACCTTAGCTGAAGCACCAATAATATTTAAGGAATAAAGATGAGCTTGACTCAAATATTTCCAAGAGCACATGGATAAAAAAATTAATTTCCTTCCCCATTTCTCCTTTATGTCCTTATGCCACATATTCTGCCCAGTTAAGAGATCTTGCTCTATAGCCACCTGTTAGCAGTGAACTGCTTGTGTAATTGACTTGCAAATTCAGTATACTCTGCTACTCTGATGTAGCACAATGCAGCTCTCACATGCTGTACCAACACCCTTAAAAACTGGCACTCCAAAACTCTCGACATTATGGTCATAATTCTCAATTGTGCCTTTATACTACAGACAAACCTCAACAACCAGGAAACAATTGCCAACCACAAAGTAACCACTGCTCAATTGCACAGCACAGGACATTTGCTGTTAAGATTAGTAATATTTTTTGGCTCATGCACCCACAATTACACCATGACAATCCAAATTATTTGTTGGATGTATTGGCAGCTTTAACAGCCGTGGCAAATTGTTTTCTTTAAAACATTTAAAAGGACAAACAACATCAACAAAGTCGTGATGATTAAATGGTAAATTCATCTTTGAATATCTGCTATGAATGGCACACCACCATCACTTTAGTCGAGTCAAGTACTGTCTAACAGCTTTTGTAACCTTGAAGGAAAAGATAACTTTAGGGGATGTATTTTAAGTGTTTTTCTGTTAAATGAACTGCATCGACCAAAAACAATCTCCAAGAGCAGTCTTTTGAATTTTAAAGCTGTCCTTGGGAATTCTGTGTTCCAATCTGAACAAAAGCAAAATTTAGTTGAGAGTAAAATCAGACTGGTCTCTGTCACTATCTACACAGGCAAGCCTCGCAGTGCACCACTCTCATTGTGGCACTGGACATGCTCGATGAGAATCCTTACTGGCAGGTTCACATCTGCTTTCCACTTCAACGAAGTGCCGGATATTCAGGGCTCTATGAAGATGCCCTTTTAGAGCAAGACGATCTTAAAACAAATTGAACAATTTTGAATTCAAGTATGGGACACATCAGGAGGCGCAGGAAGGTCAATTGCATTAGATTTTCTTGAGAGTAATGCCTCTCTCAAGATGACCCTAACAGTATGCATCCTTAGTGTTCTGTTTGACCCTGAGCTGACCTGTAAACCTGATATCCCAACATTCCTCAAGACCGCTTACTTACACCCTCAGAGTAGAACCCACCTCGGCCCTTATCTCATCCCCGCTACTACTTTAGGTACCTCCAGGCTTGATTTCCCCAATGACCTCCTCAACAACCTCTCGAGCTCCAGTCTTTTTAAACCCCAATTTATGCAAAACTCCTCCACCCTGTCCTGCCACACACTAAGTTACGTTCACCCATCGCCCATCCTCCATTGCCCGGTTGCCCCCTCCCCCTAAAATTCTCATCATTTACAAATCCCTCCATGGACTCATCCCACTCCATTTCTGCAATCTCCTCCAGCTCTACTTTCTAGCCTATGCCTTTCAGTCTTCTAACAATGGTCTCCTGAGAATCTCCCATCTTCTCTCCATTTTAGCAGAGCCTTCAGCTGAGTCAGACCAACTCTAGAGATATCCCTCCCTAAACCCCTTCACCTTGCCACCTCTAACCCTGACTACAACAGCCTCCTCAAAATCCTTCTACGACCATTATTTCCATAATTTCTCCTAATTCTTCTGTTATTGCAGTATTCATTTCTCCTCTGTGAAGTAAGTTGGGACATTTACGACAAAGATGATTTAAATGTAAATGGAGGGGATTGTTCTCATGATTTTTTTTGCACTTTTTCCCCCTAAATGGGTCACCTTGTGCCATCTATCACACCTAGCCATTAAGACTAATGAACTACTTTCAGGACACCACTAGTGTTGCTCTTTTTTTAAAAATTCGTTTGTGGCATGTGGGCATCGCTGGCAAGGCCAGCATTTATTGCCCATCCCTAATTGCCCTCGAGAAGGTGGTGGTGAGTCGCCTTCTTGAACCGCTGCAGTCCGTGTGGTGAAGGTTCTCCTACAGTGCTGTTAGGAAGAGAGTTCCAGGATTTTGATCCCGCTACGATAAAGGAACGGCGACATATTTCCAAGTCAAGATGGTGTGTAACTTGGAGGGAAATGTGCAGGTGGTGTTGTTCCAATGTGCCTGCTGCCCTTGTCCTTCCAGGTGATAGAGGTCGCAGGTTTGGGAGGTGCTGTCGAAGAAGCCTTGGCGAGTTGCTGCAGTGCATCTTGTAGATGGTACACACTGCAGTCACAGTGTGCCGGTGGTGAAGGGAGTGAATGTTCAGGGTGGTGGATGGAATGCCAATCAAGTGGGCTGCTTTGTCCTGGATGGTGTCAAGCTTCTTGAGTGTTGTTGGAGCTGCACGCATCCAGGCAAGTGGAGAGTATTCCATCACACTCCTGACTTGTGCCTTGCAGGTGGTGGAAAGGCTTTGGGGAGTCAGGAGGTGAGTCACACGCCGCAGAATACCCAGCCTCTGACGTGCTCTTGTAGCCGCAGTATTAATGTGGCTGATCCAGTTAAGTTTCTGGCCAATGGTGACCCCTGGGATGTTAATGGTGGGGGATTCAGCGATGGTGATGCCATTGAATGTCATGGGGAGGTGGTTAGACTCTCTTGTTCGTAGGTGAGAGTAGCCCACTCTCCCTTGCTCGTAGACAGGAAGCACCTAACCTCCCACCCCAGTGAAATGATGGGGATCATAACCTCAGTGATATTTGATATAGTAGATACAAATCCACATCTCACCACTAAATGGCATCATGCATTGATACTCCAACACACTGAGTTAGTGCAGAACATTGATTCGGAGCTTCAAATTAAGGATGTAGACTGATTAAATGGCACAAATAATTGATAGTCCATAATCAAAGAAAAGAACCTCCATTTATATAGTGTCTTTCCACATCTCGCTGAAACACTTATATGGCTAGGGGAGGTTATAGAGAGGGACACAGCCAAAGATTTAAATGCAAAAATGAGAATTTTAAATTTGTGGGTGCCTATGTAGGTCATCATGGACGGAGTTAATGGATAGAGGGATTTGGTGCAGGATAGGATGCAGGGCAGTGGTTTTGGACAAGCTGAAGTTTATGGAGGATGGAATGCACTCCAGGAGAGGTTGGGAATAGTTAGGTCTGGTGAGAGCTTTATCAGCAGATGGGCTTCGGTAAAGGCGATGTGTGGCAGCGCTAGAGGTGGTAGTAGGCAGACTTTGTGAAAGAGAGAATATAGGGCTTGAAACTTAGCTCAGGGTTGAATAGGATGCTACAGTTGCATACAGTCTGGTTTAGCCTGAGGCAGTAGCCGGGAAACGGTGAAATCAGAATCGGCGGCAAGGGTATGGAGTTTGGGGGTGGGGCGGGGGGGGGTGGTGGGGAGCGAAGACAAAGGCTTCAGTCTTGCCATTGTTTAACTGGAAGATTATTGCGGCTCAACCAAGATTAGATGTCTGACAACACAAACAGTGGAGGGGTCGAAACAGGTGGTGGAGAGGTACAGCTCTCAGGTGCCATCAGGATACGGGCGGAAGCTGACCCTATGTCTGCAGATGTCACCAAGGGGCAGCATGTACATAAGGAAGAGGAATGGGCCAAGGATAGATCCTTGGAGGACTCTGGAGGTAACGGTGACGGGGCAAGAAGGGAAGTCACTGCTGGAGATGTCCGGCGATGATCAGAGAGGTAAGAGTGGAATCAAGCGAGGGCAGTCCCACTGAGTTGGTGAGGTCGAACAAGTCAGAACGATCGGAGAGGGATAATGCACCATGGTCATCGTCAGATAGGATGTGACATTGTATACGGCTATTTTGGTACTGCGGCAGGGGCAAAAACCTGATTGGAGAAATTCAAACAGGGAGCTGCGGGAAAGATGGAAATGGATTTGGAGACGACATCACTTTCAAGGTTTTTGAAAAGGAAAGAGAGGTCTGCTATGGATTGGTAGTTTACAAGGACATAGGGGTTGACGAAATTGGGAGAACTCTGCTTTGAATAATGCCATAGTATCCTTTAATGTCCACCTGAAATGAAGCCTTGGTTTAATTTTTCAGCCAAAGGACGGCTCCTTTGGATTACTTTTCCAGTACTGCACTGGAGTATCAGCCGAGATTACGTACTTAAATCCTGGAGAGAGACTCAAACCAGAACCTTGTGACTCAGGTGAAAGTACTACGAATTGACCAATAAAAATTACTGTTCCATTAATAGAAACCATGGGGTTTAAATTCCTTTGGCAGTGCACTGGTTACTGTGTTAGTGCAAAACTCCTTTGCAAAGTATTTTTTAACAGTCAATCCATTTAAAAATTTTTAAAATGACAAAGAATGGTAAACCAGAGGATTACCAAAGGAAACTAACCCCCAAAGTGTAATTCATGTACACAGACTGGTATTTGTTGAAAGCCTGCATGCAAAGCTTTTCCATTCCTACTGAGAACACAATTCAGGAAGCAGGCCTTGGCGTCGGAATGCCTTCAGGGATCTATTGGACCAGTCACATACACTCACGTTCTGCCTGTTGCTAAATATACTGGGTTCAGGGCAGTAGACTAAATTTAAGCCCTGTCGAAAATTCTGTCTCTCACAGTTACTATCTCCTTACAGTTTTTTTTCCTTTAACTTGCAGTTAGAATAAATGTATCAAAGCATTTGATTTATGGTTTCAGCTTTTGCTAACATCTTACTAAAGAGGTCAAAGTGACTCACAAATTCACAGTATCAAAAGATTCAAAATGCTTATTTTTAGGAAGCTCACTAGCAGGGCACCAGTACTGCATAAGCAAACCATCATACAGTGCTTCAGTACAATTCAGCGAGGAATTTAATTCTGGAACATTCAGCACTACGAGATAAATTAATGAACTACAACTCATTAGACTGCAGATCTCATACCTCTGATACTTGCTGTTGCTCCAAGATGAGGCGACACAACCTGTTAACAAAGGATTGGAAATAATTAAAAAGGCGTAAGCTTCATAATTCAGGTATGTTGCCTTATAACCAATTCAGTTATTAAGAACAAGACACGTCAGTCGAAAAGCTAAAAATAAATCCAAGGTTGTAAAGTCAATCTTCCCTGGATGGAGACAAATGTAACATTATTCTGATCGCGTGTACGATTTAAACAAAAACGCAAAGGTATGCGCTCTTTCATTTACAGGGATGAGTCCCATCAATTGTAAAAAGATTTGCTCTGGAAATTGTTCTGGAAAATTTATGTCTTAATTTTGAAATAATACGTGTATTTGAGTGTTGACTCTGCACATACAGTAGAAAATGTTGGGCAATGGTGCCATATCTCAGTGCTCCACAACCTGCCCCATAACCTTTAGTACCAGATTCAAACAGTCCCAATGTAAGTACAGCACCTTTACAAAGTACTTCAAATGTATCTACATGAAGTTGACATTTCTCACACTCGAATGTCTTATTCACATGCACACCTTAATGACAGAATTGAACCAGCATCTTTAGTCTGAGGTATGTAATATGAATCTTCCCAAACTGCACACTCCAAACTCCCAACAGAGTTAGGCTCCATGGCAGCATGAGCTATACGACACTGAGTACAAACAGCCTGTCTGCTGTCTGGAATAAAAAAACTTGAGTCACTATCATGAAGCAAGGATACTCTACAACAGAAAGACACTTTTTTCATTATTGAACAGTTTATTTATGTTGTAGTTCAGCAAATTACTACTTGAATAAAGTTACCATTTTTAAAATGAAGTTATGTGGGTAGGGAGGCAAAAATGGTAGCAGAATCTAGAAGCCAAGATTCAACTTGATCATAACCTTTAAAGATGCGCAACATAATGGATAAATGGAGTTGAAGTACAGATCAGTTATGATCTAATTGAATGGTGGAGCAGGCTCGATGGGCTGAAAGGTCTACTCCTGTTCCTAATGTTCCTATAATACTGACTGTTCTCTACAGGCTGTCAACTACGGATTACTACCCAAACTTATCATGAGTACATCACAATAGTTAATTATTTACTGTTGACATTACGAGGAAATTACACCACAGTGTGTACTGGACAGGTTCACACGTAACATCTGTCATCAACAAGAAAAACACAAAAACCCACAGATTCCACAGTACACATTTTATAGGGAATGATAATACATGGGAATGGTTTGAAGGCTGTGGCATTATGCTAGATATTGATAACAGCATAACTGATGGCAGTAAAATCAAATGGTTTGTACTCATTGTCCGAAATCCTCAGTAGGATCTCAGCCTTCTAGCCCACACCCGAGTACCCACTGTGCTCTATCTTATCATCTATAGAAATTATCCAACAAGTATACAGGTTACCCTGAATCACTTGAGTGCAAGAATCACTTCACAGAGATCAACATGGTCCAGACTGGGTCTGTCTCCAGTTGCACTCATACACCAAATAATTACCGTTTAAAACAAGTATTTGCTCAAGTATCAAATACAAAATTAAAAGGAGAGTTGTAGTTATATGTATCAATAGTATCCTGTGAAAGAAGAGAACATTCCTCAATACCACAGGAAAGATGTTCAAGTAGTTTTGTTGGACTTTGTGGTAGTCAAGATGTTTGGGAATAGAATACTTTTTCTACTTATGGTACCCAATTCTGTGCCAGGTATAGCAGAAGTGTTTCCCTGTCAATGTGGTGGAAGGGAAAGTCTGAAGACAGGAATGCAAGAATGGTGAGGATCATGGGTATAGCTAAGAGTGAAAATGGCATAAGGGCACAGTTACCAAAATACTGAAATTCAAGTTTGTCTGTGGGAAGGAAATACGCACCAGTACCACAACTCAACAACTGCACTCAACATTACAGATATCAGTAGAAATGTCAAGAATTGAAAGGGTGGTAGTTTAAAGCACTGTGCTACCCAGTCACCTCTGAAAATGGCTTGTGAAAATTTGAATAGGTATCCTCTTCTACTTCACAGTTGCTTGTATTTGTCAATAATTTTCTTCACGAACCTTCTAACCTAATTTGGGAGATGAATTTGAATGACAATGTACCAAGACTTTTTCTAAACTTTTGGTGATCAAGATGAGGGCTGCAGTATTTAAGCGTTGATATTTTTCCACCCCTTCCCCATGCCAGCATCCACAGGTCAGATGCTGAGTAAATCTCTCTAAATTTGGCTCATCAACTTGCCCCCTAAATTAAAACTAATCCCACCAGCATCATTTCCCTCCAGTCTCAATACCTCTTTGACAGAGACTGTCCATTTCCTATCAATTTGGAGTGAATTGCAGACAACTTTTAGCTCTAGGCTCGTGATCATTATGAGTGGGTTGAGACTGCCTCAAAGTCATTCCATCCAGAATCCCTGCAGCCAAGAGGCAGAGATAAGTTCCATCTCATCAGTACAAGCTGGATTCAAAATACAGGTTTCCAAAGTGAAAAGAAAGCATGCTGACTCACCACATTTTAATTAGTGATATTTGGGTATTGTCCAAAGTTCATAGCTTCTATTATCCTTTAAAGGCATTGATGGGGGAACAGTTTAACATAGAGTTGTGTGCATATATTAGTTTATAACAAATCAATAAAAAGTCCAAAACATTTTTTCCATTCTTGTACCATACAATATAGGGGCATAAATATAATGGCATTTGGTAGTAACAGGAAGACTCATTCTTGCTTCTCCACTCTTTCCTTACATTGAATAAAATGCAAAGACTTGGCAGTTCTGTGCTCTGGATGCCCATGTCTGACAAAAAAGGCTGAGGGTGTGAAGATGTGGAAAAGGCAGCACCGATCACAATTAAAAACAGTAACAAGCTGTGGGAAAAAAAAACTAGATCAAGACATATTTTCCGTATTGGGGAATTCATATTTAAGTCAGTAGTGTCGGTGTGACTCCAACAAATATTGGCAATAGTAGAAGTACCAACACGTACAAGAACCAATTAAAAATTAAGCTAAGAACTGAAAACAAAACTGCTTTGAAGATTCTACGTTCAGGAGATGTACGATAGGAAGCGAATGAGTGAAATCACAGATTTCTGGAAGAAGCAAAAGCTACTGTATGAAAACATTCCTGAAATCATGAATACTGGATCACTAAAATAATGGAGAAAATATGAAAATAAAGGAAAATAGATGTAAAAAAAAATCACAAGAATGGAAAAGAACTTAAATAGAGGTACTGTACATTACACGATATTGTAAAGGAAGGGTACACAGACACACAATGAGAATGAAAGTACAAGCGCTGAATATCCAGAAGGAACTATTATTTTATGATATTCATATCATTTTGTGTTGCATCAAGTTTAATATGCTGATGACAGAGATCTAGAATAAGAGTACTTTGAAGGGAAAATGCTTTCAAAACAATAGATTTAGATTGGCAAAAAAACAAAAGATCTGGGAGGAGAATTTTTTTTTTGAGTTCCATGGCGATTCAACATTTTGTATCAGGAAGAAGCTCCGATTAATGCTCAACAAAGCTTCTACAAATACATAAAAGGGCAAAAGAGTAACTAGGGAGAGAGTAGGGCCTCTTAAGGATCAACAAGGTCATCTATGTGCGGAACCACAAGAGATGGGTGAGATCCTGAATGAATATTTCACATCGGTATTTACGGTTGAGAAAGGCATGGATGTTAGGGAACTTGGGGAAATAAATAGTGATGTCTTGAGGAGTGTACATATTACAGAGAGGGAGGTGCTGGAAGTCTTAACGCGCATCAAGGTAGATAAATCTCCGGGGCCTGATGAAATGTATCCCAGGACGTTATGGGAGGTTAGGGAGGAAATTGCGGGTCCCCTAGCAGAGATATTTGAATCATCGACAGCTACAGGTGAGGTGCCTGAAGATTGGAGGGTAGCAAATGTTGTGCCTTTGTTTAAGAAGGGCGGCAGGGAAAAGCCTGGGAACTACAGACCGGTGAGCCTGACATCTGTAGTGGGTAAGTTGTTAGAGGGTATTCTGAGGGACAGGATCTACAGGCATTTGGAGAGGCAGGGACTGATTAGGAACAGTCAGCATGGTTTTGTGAGAGGAAAATCATGTCTCACGAATTTGATTGAGTTTTTTGAAGGGGTAACCAAGAAGATAGATGAGGGCTGTGCAGTAGACGTGGTTTACATGGACTTCAGCAAAGCCTTTGACAAGGTACCGCATGGTAGGTTGTTACATAAGGTTAAATCTCACGGGATCCAAGGTGAGGTAGCCAATTGGATACAAAATTGGCTTGACAACAGAAGACAGAGGGTGGTTGTAGAGGGTTGTTTTTCAAACTGGAGGCCTGTGTCCAGCGGTGTACCTCAGGGATCGGTGCTGGGTCCGCTGTTATTTGTTATTTATATTAATGATTTGGATGAGAATTTAGGAGGCATGGTTAGTAAGTTTGCAGATGACACCAAGATTGATGGCATTGTGGACAGTGAAGGAGGTTATCTCGGATTGCAACGGGATCTTGATAAATTGGGCCAGTGGGCCGATGAATGGCAGATGGAGTTCAATTTAGATAAATGTGAGGTGATGCATTTTGGTAGATCGAGTCGGGCCAGGACCTACTCCATTAATGGTAGGGCGTTGGGGAGAGTTATAGAACAAAGAGATCTAGGAGTACAGGTTCATAGCTCCTTGAAAGTGGTGTCACAGGTGGATAGGGTGGTGAAGAAGGCATTCGGCATGCTTGGTTTCATTGGTCAGAACATTGAATGCAGGAGTTGGGATGTCTTGTTGAAGTTGTACAAGACATTAGTAAGGCCACACTTGGAATACTGTGTACAGTTCTGGTCACCCTATTATAGAAAGGATATTATTAAACTAGAAAGAGTGCAGAAAAGATTTACGAGGATGCTACCGGGACTTGATGGTTTGACTTATAGGGAGAGGTTAGATAGACTGGGACTTTTTTCCCCTGGAGAGTAGGAGGTTAAGGGGTGATCTTATAGAAGTCTATAAAATAATGAGGGGCATAGATAAGGTAGATAGTCAAAATCTTTTCCCAAAGGTAGGGGAGTCTATAACGAGGGGGCATAGATTTAAGGTGAGAGGGGAGAGATACAAAAGGGTCCAGAGGGGCAATTTTTTCACTCAAAGGGTGGTGAGTGTCTGGAACGAGCTGCCAGAGGCAGTAGTAGAGGCGGGTACAATTTTGTCTTTTAAAAAGCATTTGGACAGTTACATGGGTAAGATGGGTATAGAGGGATATGGGCCAAGTGCAGGCAATTGGGACTAGCTTAGTGGTATAAACTGGGCGACATGGACATGTTGGGCCGAAGGGCCTGTTTCCATGTTGTAACTTCTATGATTCTATGATAAATAGTGTCAGGAACAAGCTGGATCAGCAAATGCCTGACCTTAAAAGAAAAGCACTTGAAAAAGCTTTGTAGCTCAGAGTTTTAAGAAAAATAAAAGCAAAGGGAATCCATGGCAAATGAACCAGCTGCACTGAAAACCGCTTTGGCAAAACACAGCAAGTGCTGATCAATATGCAAGACACTAACTGCGCATCAATGACAAGCGGAAACTTTTAGGAATCGCTTGTATATCCCCTGTGATTTACATGATTCAAAAGTTATATACAGAAGGATATTCCTTGCACTTTGATTGTTTTAACCAGGTGATAAATGTGGAGGAGATTGACATCACTGAAAAAGATCTGGACAAATTAAATGAATGGATTAAGGAATGACAGTTACATTTTTAAGATATAAAAATGCATTACCTTATATTTGAAACAGGAAACATTAAATACCCCGTCCTTTTTGTGAATTTTGAGGCACCAACATTCAAAAGGACAAAGATGCATTGGAAGGGGGGTCAAAGAAAAAAATAGTAGAATTCTGGAACTTTAAAATTCTCAGTTATGTGACACAAAATTGAACTTCTCGTCACTGGAGAAAAAAGACTAGCAGGAAATAACATACAGTCTTTAAAATGATGCATGGTGCAGATACTATAGATGTAAGCAGGTTATTTAAGTTCAGGTGTTATCGCAGCATAATAGAATGTGACAAAACTAAAAATGGAAAAAATTGTGCCCCCCCCCCCACTACAAATGGTAAATTACAAGAAAGACACAGGTGAGGGAGGCCATTTGGACCATGTTAACTGATCTATACAGAATAAAATAACCTACAAAACTCAGAAAAGCTATCAGCTTCAAAATCTTCCATAACTTTCCTGATTCAGGAATTGTCCCCTTGGATTGGAAAACTGCCAATATCACTCCATTATTTAAGAAGGGTAGGTGGGATAAACTGGGAAATTATAGACCTCTTGTTGTGGGGAAGTTACCAGAATCTGTTATTAGGGACAGAGTGACTGAGCACTGAACTAATCAGAGGCAGCTAGCATGGATTTTTAACAGATAAGTCATGTCTAATTAACTTTGAAGAAGTAACTCATGTGGTAGATAAGGGAGTGTCTATGGTTGTTATTTGTGTGGACTTCCAGAAGGCATTCGATAAGGTTCCACCATAAGAGACTGTTACAAAAAGGAGATCGAAAGATTTTTGGATACTAAGGGAATCAAGGGATATGGGGATAGGGCGGGAAAGTGGAGTTGAGGTCGAAGATCAGTCATGATCTTAATGAATGGTGGAACAGGCGCGAGGCGTCCGAGGGCCTACTTCTTTTTTTTTTATTCGTTCACGGGATGTGGGCGTCGCTGGCAAGGCCAGCATTTATTGCCCATCCCTAATTGCCCTTGAGAAGGTGGTGGTGAGCCGCCTTCTTGAACCGCTGCAGTCCGTGTGGTGACGGTTCTCCCACAGTGCTGTTCGGAAGGGAGTTCCAGGATTTTGACACAGCGACAATGAAGGAACGGCGATATATTTCCAAGTCGGGATGGTGTGTGACTTGGAGGGGAACGTGCAGGTGGTGTTGTTCCCATGCGCCTGCTGCCCTTGTCCTTCTAGGTGGTAGAGGTCGTGGGTTTGGGAGGTGCTGGCGAAGAAGCCTTGGCGAGTTGCTGCAGTGCATCCTGTGGATGGTGCACACTGCAGCCACAGTGCACCGGTGGTGAAGGGAGTGAATGTTTAGGGTGGTGGATGGGGTGCCAATCAAGCGGGCTGCTTTATCTTGGATGGTGTTGAGCTTCTTGAGTGTTGTTGGAGCTGCACTCATCCAGGCAAGTGGAGAGTATTCCATCACACTCCTGACTTGTGCCTTGTCGATGGTGGAAAGGCTTTGGGGAGTCAGGAGGTGAGTCACTCGCCGCAGAATACCCAGCCTCTGACCTGCTGTTGTAGCCACAGTATTTATATGGCTGGTCCAGTTAAGTTTCTGGTCAATGGTGACCCCCAGGATGTTGATGGTGGGGGATTCGGCGATGGTAATGCCGTTGAATGTCAAGGGGAGGTGGTTAGACTCTCTCTTGTTGGAGATGGTCATTGCCTGGCACTTATCTGGCGCGAATGTTACTTGCCACTTATCAGCCCAAGCCTGGATGTTGTCCAGGTCTTGCTGCATGCGGGCTTGGACTGCTTCATTATCTGAGGGGTTGTGAATGGAACTGAACACTGTGCAGTCATCAGCGAACATCCCCATTTCTGACCTTATGATGGAGGGAAGGTCATTGATGAAGCAGCTGAAGATAGTTGGGCCTCGGACACTGCCCTGAGGAACTCCTGCAGCAATGTCCTGGGGCTGAGATGATTGGCCTCCAACAACCACTACCATCTTCCTTTGTGCGAGATATGACTCCAGCCACTGGAGAGTTTTCCCCCTGATTCCCATTGACTTCAATTTTACTAGGGCTCCTTGGTGCCACACTCAGTCAAAAGCTGCCTTGATGTCAAGGGCAGTCACTCTCATCTCGCCTCTGGAATTCAGCTCCAGACCTCATGACAAGGCTGTAATGAGGTCTGGAGCAGAGTGGTCCTGGCGGAACCCAAACTGAGCATCGGTGAGCAGGTTATTGGTGAGTAAGTGCCGCTTGATAGCACTGTCGACGACACCTTCCATCACTTTGCTGATGATTGAGAGTAGACTGATGGGGCGGTAATTGGCCGGATTGGATTTGTCTTGCTTTTTGTGGACAGGACATACCTGGGCAATTTTCCACATTGTCGGGTGGACGCCAGTGTTGTAGCTGTACTGGAACAGCTTGGCTAGAGGCGCAACTAGTTCTGGAGCACAAGTCTTCAGCACTGCAGCTGGGATGTTGTCGGGGCCCATAGCCTTTGCTGTATCCAGTGCACTCAGCCGTTTCTTGATATCACGTGGAGTGAATCGAATTGACCGAAGACTGGCTTCCGTGATGGTGGGGATATCGGGAGGAGGCTGAGATGGATTACCCACTCGGCACTTCTGGCTGAAGATGGTTGCAAACGCTTCAGCCTTGTCTTTTGCACTCACGTGCTGGACTCCGCTATCATTGAGAATGGGGATGTTTGCAGAGCCTCCTCCTCCCGTTAGTTGTTTAATTGTCCACCACCATTCACGACTGGATGTGGCAGGACTGCAGAGCTTTGATCTGATCCGTTGGTTGTGGAATCGCTTAGCTCTGTCTATAGCATGTTGCTTCTGCTGTTTAGCATGCATGTAGTCCTGAGTTGTAGCTTCACCAGTTTGGCACCTCATTTTTAGGTACGCCTGGTGCTGCTCATGGCAAGCTCTTCTGCACTCCTTATTGAACCAGGGTTGATCCCCTGGCTTGTTGGTAATGGTAGAGTGAGGAATATGCCGGGCCATGAGGTTACAGATTGTGCTGGAATACAATTCTGCTGCTGCTGATGGCCCACAGCGCCTCATGGATGCCCAGTTTTGAGCTGCTCGATCTGTTCTGAATCTATCCCATTTAGCACGGTGGTAGTGCCACACAACACGTTGGATGGTGTCCTCAGTGCGAAGACGGGATTTCATCTCCACGAGGACTGTGCGGTGGTCACTCCTACCAATACTGTCATGGACAGATGCATTTGCGACAGGTAGATTGGTGAGGACGAGGTCAAGTAAGTTTTTCCCTCGTGTTGGTTCGCTCACCACCTGCCGCAGGCCCAGTCTAGCAGCTATGTCCTTCAGGACTCGGCCAGCTCGGTCAGTAGTGGTGCTACCGAGCCACTCTTGGTGATGGACATTGAAGTCCCCCACCCAGAGTACATTCTGTGCCCTTGCTACCCTCAGTGCTTCCTCCAAGTGGTGTTCAACATGGAGGAGGACTGATTCATCAGCTGAGGGAGGACGGTAGGTGGTAATCAGCAGGAGGTTTCCTTGCCCATGTTTGACCTGATGCCATGAGATTTCATGGGGTCCAGAGTCAATGTTGAGGACTCCCAGGGCCACTCCCTCCTGACTGTATATCACTGTACCGCCACCTCTGGTTGGTCTGTCCTGCCGGTGGGACAGGACATACCCAGGGATGGTGATGGAAGAGTCTGGGACGTTGGCTGAAAGGTATGATTCTGTGAGTATGGCTATGTCAGGCTGTTGCTTGACTAGTCTGTGGGACAGCTCTCCCAATTTTGGCACAAGTCCCCAGATGTTAGTAAGGAGGACCTTGCAGGGTCGACTGGGCTTGGTGTTTTGCCGTTGTCGTGTCCGGTGCCTAGTGGTCCGATGCCGGGTGGTCCGTCCGGTTTTATTCTTATTATGACTTTTCGTAGCGAGATTTTACAACTGAGTGGCTTGCTAGGCCATTTCAGAGGGCAATTAAGAATCAACCACATTGCTGTGGGTCTGGAGTCACATATAGGCCAGACCGGGTAAGGGCGGCAGGCTTCCTTCCCTAAAGGACATTAGTGAACCAGATGGGTTTTTACGACAATCCGGTAGTTTCATGGCCATCATTACTGATACTAGTATTTTAATTCCAGATTTTTTATTTATTTAATTAATTGAATTTAATTAATTAATTGAATTTAAATTCGCCAGCTGCCGTGGCGGGATTTGAACTCATGACTCTGGATTTTAGTCCAGGCCTCTGGATTACTCGCCCAGTAACATAACCACTATGCTACCGTACCTGCTCCTATTTCTTATGTTCTTATGAGAGTGCATGGAATTGGAAGCAATCTATTGACATGGGTAGGGAATTGGTTCAGAGGTAGGACTCAGACTAGGGATAATGGGTATGTATTCAAATTGGCAGGATGTGACCAAGGATCTGTACTGGGGCCTCAGCTTTCCATTATATTTATAAATGACTCAGATGAAGGAATAGAGAGCCGTATATCCAAGTTTACTGATGACACCAAGTTAGGTGGCACAGTAAATAGTGTAGATGGGAGCAGAAAGTTGCAAAGGGACATTGATAGATTAAGTGTCCAAAACTGTGGCAGATGGAGTTCAATGTGGGGAATTGTGAGATTATCCACTTTGGACCTAAGAAAGATAGATCAGAGTATTTTCTAAATGGTGAGAAGCTTGGAACTGTGGATGAGCAGAGAGATTTAGGGGTCCAAGTACCGAAATCACTAAAAGCTAGTGGACAGGTACAAAAAATAATTTAAAAGGCTAATGGAATGTTGGCCTTTATCTCAAAGGGAGCTGGAATACAAAGGGGCGGAATTTATGTTACAGTTATATAAAGCTCTGGTTAGACCGCATTTAGAATACTGTGTCCAGTTCTGGGCACCGCACTTCAGGAAGGATATATTGGCCTTGGAGGGGGTGCAATGCAGATTCACCAGAATGATACTAGGGCTAAATGGGTTAAATTATACGGACAGGTTTAATAGACTAGGCTTGTACTCCTTTGAGTACAGAAGATTAAGGGGTGATCTAATTGAGGTGTTTATGATGATTAAAGGAGTTGATAGAGTAGATAGATAGAAACTATTGCCTCTGGTGGCGAGTCCCCAAGAGGGTATAACTTTAAAATTAGAGCTCGGCCGTTCAGGGGTGATGTCAGGGAGCACTTCTTCACACTAAGGTTAGTGGAAATGTGGAACTCTCCCCTCCCAAAAGCTGCTGAGGCTGGGGGTCAATTGAAAATGTCAAAACTGAGATTGATAGATTTTTGTTAGACAAGGGTATCAAGGGTTACAGAACCAAGGCAGGTAGATGGAGTTAAGATACAGACATATCAGCGATGTCTAATTTAATGGTGGAACAGGCTTGAAGGACTGAATGGCCTACTCCTGTTCCTAATTTCCCAAAAAACTGACAAAGCCCCAAAAAAGCTGACAACTCCAAGAACAATTTACTGTTGAAAATTAGCCCTGAATATAAGGTCTATATCCAAGGCCACTGTTACAAGAAGATTTCTTTTTACTGTACTGAATTTGAGGACATGTATTGGTGTTCTAGGATCACATTTCACAATTCAGTTTGTTTTGCTGTGAAAACTAAAACTCAAGGGCCTCATGCATGACACAAAAAACTGGAAAACAGTGGGACTTGATTTTCTTATGACTTCAGCTGTAGCTAAACCCAATATTTCATTAATTGTATTATTGGGAGAAAACCACTAAGTACACAAGTGTAATTTTTGCAGTGCCAGACTTAGAAATATTTGAAGAGTAAAACGAGTGTGATGGTGCAAAATACTTTGAGAGGGTGTCTGAAGGCATGCCTGTGCCTATTCCTCCTCTGGGAAATTTTGATGTTTGATGATTTTTTGTGTTCATTTTCCTATATTTTGAAGTGCACTGTGATAAATTCCCTTGCCTGATTTTTTTTCTGAACTTTTGCTTTGCTTTCTCAATTCCATATTAATTTCAATTTTTTGTCCTGCTATTGACATTGAACCCAATCGTGCCACTTTTGCGCATGGTGCTATTCCTTTAGCCCATGAGAAAAGCCATGCAACTTCAACTAGTTATATTAGAAAACTCAATGAAATCCAAATAGTCCGAGGTGAAACAAATAAACACACAAAATAAAACGCATTGTGTTGCATTATAAGAAAATATCATTGTTGGTAACTATTATATTTATCAGGGATTTGACTAAGTTTGGAATCAAATCACAGAGTTACTAAAATGTTACTAACATTTTCTGAAACCTAGGGCCACATTCAATAATCTTTCATCTTTAAAATAATTCTGATACTATTATTTTCACCAATGAATCTCTCCAATTTCAATCTCTTTATTTTCTTTTACTCTTTATACAACTCATTTTTAAATGAAACAAATTGCTTCAACATACACATGTTCAATGTAGAATACTTTGAGACTTTGTTCTACATTGTGTAACAAAAGCATAAAGCATTAAAAAAAATTGAGAATTAACAGTATTTTACCCATAGTCAAAAAAGGAAATGCAAAATTAATTCTATTGGAGCATGAAAAATTGTCAGAAATTCAGTGATGCAAAACCAATAAAGTATTTAGAGTTACGGCTGACTTCTGAGTTTATGAAAAGGTTTGTGACAATACCTTCTTGAAATTGTTTTTAGGAGGGTAGAGCAGTCTATGTAAATACAGCCTTTCAAACCCCTTAAATGCTTTAGCTACCTGAGGCCACCAAAGTAATCAAACTAAAAGGGCCATGATGAATTGAGAATCAAAATTCCTGCTTATCAGAAAGGACTTTATTGTGGCCCTAATAACCTCCCTACTTGAGTAAAAAGTTGGTTAAATGCTTGCAATGTTGGGACTGGGTAGGGATGATGAATGTAATATGGAGCACAGTAAAATTCGACAGGTTCATGTACAATACACCACATGCTAGTTCAAAGGAACCGTTCTTAGTGAAGCAAACTGCATGGATAAAAGGCCAGTAAATGTACAAAGCCAAACTATAGCATCAGGAATCTTGCTAATATTTCTTGTATTAACACTGAGTAAAGTTAGGCCAGTAGTACTGAAAATGAAATAAGGCATCGCCCAGTAAATTGCAAATGAAGTAAAGAGTATAGGCCCAAGCCTGGTGCTAAGATTTTGGTGGCCCAAATGCAAGGTGCATTTCTGGACAGTGGCTCTGACAATGCACATTTGCTTTATTCATTGCAATCTTGATACATTCTGCAATAACCACACTCTACTTCACTGAGAACAATGACTGTGACAATAATATTCAACGAATCAAATGATTCAGCTTGCCAAGTGTTATGATGGCAGATATTTTAAAGAAGGCAAGTATTTTTTTTAAATGTCCATATTACAGTAAATGAGGGTTGAATAGTAGAGTTGGCTACGGTCCCTGCAGTGTTTGGGGCCTGTATGTGCATGTATCGTTATATCAAACGGCAGAATCATACGACACATTGTGACCCAATACTTTGAGATCTACGTCAATCTCCTTGATTAATTTTCAACCACGCAAAAAAAACCAGAACTATCCATCATACAATGTCACAGACAACAAATTTAACATTATCACTTTTGCTGTCTTGGTAGAATGCTGTTAAATAAATAACTTGTCTATCCTTTTTGACAGTTTTCATGTTAAATGTTGCAAGCTGTTGCAATGTCATCTGAAGAAGAAAATGTGAAATCTCAAAGGTTTAAAATGTTATGGCATAATTAATTGTTGCTGTAACATAAGTTTTACATTTGCCAAGAGCTGGTACAAGATTAGAAGTTGACTTCAAAGGACGATACTCACATTTTGTGACCCACAATACTATAGGAAGTGTTTTATATACCTGCAGAGTCCATTTCTGATGTCAGCTTTGTATTTTAATACACCTGCCAACATTTCTAGCTCCCATTCGCAGAGAGAGCTCCATATACATTGTATATTCTCTCTTCTCTGTGTGCACTGAAGCATCACTCACGTGCAGTGGAGATAACGCAAAAAGTATTATGGGGTAACTTAAGGGTGAATTAGCAGGACGAGCAGCATGAACAGAGGCCAAAACACCAACTGTCCGTGCAAAATTTGACAGTCAACTGCATCCAATTGTCTCTTGAATGAATATAAGGTTTATGCTGCCCCTATTCTCCCTAGAAGACCATTCCAAGTCTTGATCACTCTGTGCAAAGAAGTTCTTCTTCACATCTGTTGGAACAGTTCCTTTGCCAAAATTTAACCGATACTCCCTTGTTCTAGTATCCTAACAAACCTTGACGTTGTGCTCTTTACCAATGCCGTTTAATATCTTGTATGCTTCTATAAAGTCTCTTCTCAGCCACGTCCTTGCAAAGCTCATTGGTCTTTCCTCGTAACTCAATTCTTTGATGTCAGGGATTAACCTCGTGGCTCCTCTCTAGATTGACTCCATGGTTTCAATGTTTCCCTTATGCATTAGTGCCAAAACTGAATACAGTACTTAAGGTGAGGTTTGGCCTGGGCATTGTACTGCAAGACATCTTTGGACATAATGTATTTTATGTCAGGTCAGTTGAGTGACATGTTAATTAACTTGTATAAAACATGGGTTAAATGAATATATAGCTAAGAACGGAACTAAAGATTACATGGATAAACGGAAGCATAAATGATTGAATACTCAATGGAACACTATGATTTCAGTTCTGCTGAACCATAGAAACATCATCTGTGGAATACAGCTGGAAGGATCATAGCAGCTGTCTCATTCCATGTTTTCTTATGTTATCGCAGGCAGCATTTCACTTCTGAAGTCTCAGCAACATTGTAAAGCAATAATTCATTCTAATTTTATAACTCCTTTATTTTTATCCTTTGTCAAATACAAGTTGGTCTGATTTTTTTTTCTGAATTCAGGTAAAAAGAATAGGATTAAATCAGCTCCAAGCAAATACCTGCTTTCTCCAATCAAAAGCAAAGCAGAATCTTCATGAGAAAACTTCGGATTTAAATTAGTAAAATAATTTTGGAAAGAACAATTAAATATTTTCAGTAAATAAATGCTTAAAAACTGTCTTCACAAAATCTAATGCTAAAAAAGGTTGATGAGCATCAGGAGTTGAATCCTTAGTGCTTCTACATTAATGTTGGCTGTGTCAACATTAATTTCCAACAACGTTCACCTGAGGAAGGAGGAAGCCTCCGAAAGCTTGTGAATTTAAAATAAAATTGCTGGACTATAACTTGGTGTTGTAAAATTGTTTACAATTGTCAACCCCAGTCCATCACCAGCATCTCCACATCGTGTCAAAGGGGGTAAGTAGCTGTATGCATCACCCAAGAACTGCAGTGCCCCAACACTGATGTGCCTCAGTATTCTCAGGTTTAACATTAATTTTGAAAAGCACTTTTTTTCCGGAGGGTAATTATCTAGTTTAATCAGGTTCAACTCCAAAATCAGAAGGCTTAAATATAAAATCAGCACTCCTCTCCTGCTGATAAACATTTGTAACTATTTCAAATGTTTCATCACGTCCAGCTTTAATTAATTGCCCATTAACCTCGCCAAAGAAAGTGAAGTCCAGTAATTATCAGCAGAAGTACCCTTTTAAACTATGTGATAATTGGTAATGACTGTCAATCAGCCTCTCTTGCCCAAAAAGTAAACAATTACAAGTGTGAAGTCTCATTCCTTCAGGTTGTGAATTGCTTCAGGAGATTTTAAAAATGTCAAAATTTAAATTTTTTGCTTCTTTTTCTTACTTTTCCTTTGTGTCTTTTTCTCTCTCACTCTCTCTTAATCCAATCTTGCCTTCCCGCTCTTCATTTCTCTTTCTGTACCTGATTTGACATTGAATTCACCCTCTCAAATTCACCCTCGTTCCTCTACTTATTTCTCAATCCTTGAATCTTGTTGGTTAAGGAGATACGCTGTTTGTCCTGTTGTTCACCAAGGTACCAGATGCCCCGTTGTCCTCGCTGTGCCATTATCAGCTCGCACTTCCAGCAACTTTGTGGGCAAAAAAATGTTAAAACCTAAACGTGCAATTGTAAGTCTTACTAACTGGGCAGATGCCCCGTTCCAGCAAAATCTGGCCCACTACAGTGCTCTGTTAACTATGCCCCATCATGCAATCAACATATACTAATATATGGCTGCAATTAATCAAATTAAAATTTTTCATGAATTTCATGCTCATCAAGGTAAGAAATGTCCCACTTTTATCAGCAAATACTCACTAATAACATAAAGCACAGGCCATGCACAGACTCTGCTGCCTCAACAACGGCCCAGAATTCACCATGAAAATAACGGTGAGGCTAACAGCGCACACCGTTATTTATGCGCAAATCGGACAGCAACTTCCAGAGGGTGCACATGTACAGTTTAAACACGAAAATCCAAAAGTTGCTGTCTGAGATGCGCTGTCCCTCGATCAGCTTCACGAAAATGGCATCTCGTCGTTCGGCTCCCCATTAAAGTGCATTGAGCGGCATGAATTTCCTGTACTTACGTGGTAGATACGGACTAAACGCACGCCAAAAAGTTAGGGCTTGCCCATTCTAATCTAAGCACCCTTTTAACGACATAAGTCTTAATTACTGCCAAACAACCTCTCTGGCACTGAAAATTAACTTTCACAAATGTAGCATCTCATTCCATCAGCTTTTGACTGTTGTTGAGAGGTTTGTAAAAAAACATTTAAATACATTTTTTTTTACTTTTTCTTTGTCTCTTTTTTCTCTCTCTCTCTCTCTTAATCTAATCTTTCTTTCCCTCTCTTTATTTCATTTTCTGTACCTGATTTGACATTGAATTCACTATTCCAATTTACACTTCCTGGATTAGATTCTGTGTTACTCATTAATGATTCTTCAATCTAATTGATCAAGGAGATACACAGTTGTTTGCCCTGTTCACACAAGTCCCAGATGCCCTGTAGAGGGCACGGCGCTGTTTGGATCTCTAACTTACAATAACTTCCAGCGCAAAAGCTCAGAGAGTATACGGGCAAGGGCAAGGGCAAGTGTAACGAACGGCAGGTGCCATTTGTTTGCCGCTCACAGTAAATTCTGGCCTGGTATGCCTAAACTGCAACCTCAGAAGGAAACCCTTGTTGCAAATTTTCCCTCATCAGCCATTCTTGTGGCGTCTGTGTGTAAGTGCCAATTTCATGCCAATTTGTACTGTGGAGGAGTGTTCATCACCAACTGAGTTGAGACTACTTACAATCATTCCTTTACAACCCCGACATCTAGCAGAGGAGATTTACATACCATTAATCCGGGCTGAGTTTAAACCCAGGTCATACAAGTGATATAACGTGTTAGAATCTGTCCTATCAATCAAACTTATGAAGCAACCATCTATACAATATATTAAAAATCTTATGTCTGCGGGTACTTCCCGTCAACTTTTTCCATTGTAAATTCCTACATCCATAGTTATAATGGAAACTGCACATATAAACTTGTACTGTAATTATATCATCCTACCAGCAGTGGCACTGTAGCATCGCAGTTCAGCATCTACCAGCTCCTCAGCCAAAACCGCGAGAAACATCTATGCCTCAACCAACTCTACTTCCCTGATTCACAAACTGCCCTAAGTTTTGCTATTTAACTTTAAATAATAATATCGTATCCTAGTATTATTTAAAAATAAGAGCAGAATATACAACTGCACATCCTGGTCCCATTAATTCCACCCCCCCCCCCCCCCAACAGCCACTTCACCTAAGGCTACACTTAGTCTTGATTCCCCATTTCTAACACTGCAGGAGATCAATTTGTTTTTTTAAAAAAGGTATTTAACTAAAATATGTAGCACAATGTACTTCAACCACCAAAGCCTGTCCTAATGTTATTAAACTTTGCTATATATAGGACTACCATAATCTTGGTAAGGTTTGTCACCTTTATACACATCTCGAACTAAGAACAACGATACATTTATCATGTGAATGAGATGAAAATTAAGATACAGAGAGCACTCCAGAGAAACTGTAATCATAGCCATTGCTGAGAGATTATACAAGTTATGCTAATCATAGTATATGTTGTGTATTAGGAGGTGTTAAACTCATGAGGGAATAAAGCTCAAATACAAAATTAAAATTGCCAACAATCACAATGAATGCAGCAAGGATTTTGCAACAGGTTCATTAAAACACAACAAAAAACCGCCATCAATTCATTTATGTAAGCGCCAATTTTGATCTTCAAGTAGTTTTGTTTAGGTAATTTTCAGCAGGGCAGTCTAGAGAACATGACACATATCGATATTGCAAAGGCGGCAAACAAAATGACAAGCTAACAATTTTCCAGATTCAATAGTTATCAGGATGTGTTCATGTGCAGAATTAACACTAACAATTTAATAATTAACATGTTAGTATAGTAAAGACACATCTCACTGTAACAGATAGCAGTTGCTTTGACTCTTGGGACAAGTACAATGATTTCATGAATGCACAGCTCCACACTTCTTTTTAAACAAGAGAACCTAATTTAACCTTTAATACTATATTAAAAAAAAGTATAAACTATGAGCAAAGTACTCCATTTTTGTCAAAACATGATCTTTTCCTAATTTGCCAGATATGCCATTTTGGAGTCTAGACTCAGTGATGCCCTAATGATGATACTCCAGTAACCTAAATACTGTACTTGCTAAATTTTTAAAAATGCAATTTTGAAAGATGTAGGAAAAGTGGAACTAGGAAAATGCTAAGAACAAGTCTTTCTAATTCCTTCCATCTGAAATTTAAGGCTGTGTTTATGGTATGTAGCGCCTTTATTTTCTAGAACTAAATCAGGTCCATCTTCAGCAAAGGTTTCTGATGGTTTGCAACAAAACTGGTGTTTCCTAATGTTTTGATATTTGACTACAAATTTTTGGAACCTAAGCAAAATTGAAATAACACTTCTAAGCAGCAGTCACCGCCCACAGTAACAACGTGTTAACAGTACCTGGTTGTTGCTGTCCAGACCAGCGTAGGAATTGCGTGAACTGCAGCCAACTGGAGGGGTAGCTTCTCGTACAAACTCAGTCATCTCTATTCCACCTCCTGGGTCACTGTAAATTAAATACAGGCAACTGAAAAATCTGAGGACAACCAAAGAAAAATTATGCCAATATTGCTCTTTTCAAGTATTATTTTGGTTAAAACTTGTCCACAAGAGTTCAACACAAATTTTGCAGAACTATAGTTCACTTCTTTGGTGTTCTGGCCAATATTTATCACTCAGCCAACATCACTAAAATAAGTCATCTGATCATTATCACAATGCTATTTGTGGGACCATGTTGCGTGCAAATTGGCTGCCACGCTTCCTACATTACAACAGTGACTCTACTTCAAAAGTACTTCATTGGCTGGAAAGCGTTTTGGGACGTTGTGCGGTCATGAAAGGCGCTAGATAAATGCAAGTCTGTACTTCATTCATTCCTTTCTTTCATAAAATCACATGGAAATTATAACATGGAAATAGGCTGTTCAGCCCAACCAGTCCGTGTTGATGTTTATTCTCTACACGAGCAGCAGTCCCAATCCCATGTGCACATAGAGTCATAGAGTCATAGAGCACGGATAGAGGCCCTTCGGCCCATCGTGTCCGCGCCGGCCATCAAGCCCTGTCTACTCTAATCCCATATTCCAGCATTTGGTCCGTAGCCTTGTATGCTATGGCATTTCAAGTGCTCATCCAAATGCTTCTTGAATGTTGTGAGGGTTCCTGCCTCCACAACCCTTTCAGGCAGTGAGTTCCAGACTCCAACCACCCTCTGGGTGAAGAAGTTCTCTCTCAAATCCCCTCTAAACCTCCCGCCTTTTACCTTGAATCTATGTCCCCTTGTTATAGAACCCTCAACGAAGGGAAAAAGCTCCTTAGTATCCATCCTATCTGTGCCCCTCATAATTTTGTACACCTCAATCATGTCCCCCCTCAGCCTCCTCTGCTCCAAGGAAAACAAACCCAATCTTCCCAGTCTCTCTTCATAGCTGAAGCGCTCCAGCCCTGGTAACATCCTGGTGAATCTCCTCTGCACCCTCTCCAAAGCGATCACATCCTTCCTGTAGTGTGGCGACCAGAACTGCACACAGTACTCCAGCTGCGGCCTAACCAGTGTTTTATACAGCTCCATCATAACCTCCTTGCTCTTATATTCTATGCCTCGGCTAATAAAGGCAAGTATCCCATATGCCTTCTTTACCACCTTATCTACCTGTTCCGCCGCCTTCAGGGATCTGTGAACTTGCACACCAAGATCCCTCTGACCCTCTGTCTTGCCTAGGGTCCTCCCATTCATTGTGTATTCCCTTGCCTTGTTAGTCCCTCCAAAGTGCATCACCTCGCACTTTTCCGGGTTAAATTCCATTTGCCACTGTTCCGCCCATCTGACCAACCCATCTATATCGTCCTGCAGACTGAGGCTATCCTCCTCGCTATTTACCACCCTACCAATTTTTGTATCATCAGCGAACTTACTGATCATACCTTTTACATTCATATCCAAGTCATTAATGTAGACCACAAACAGCAAGGGACCCAGCACCGATCCCTGTGGTACCCCTGTTTTCTTGTCCTTTTATTGCCCTTTCCTTCAACCACCTATCTAACCTATTCTTCAACGATGACATGGTCACTGGTTTATTCATCAGCTCTGAAAGTGCATTCCATGCCCTCATAATCGTCTGTGTAAAAAGGTTTCTCCTGCTCTCTGTCCTAAATCTCTTACATTTGATCTTATGACCCTGTCCCCTTATTCTCAGCCCCTCAATCACTGGAAACAGTCTGTTTCTATCTACTCTGTCCCATTCTTCATAATATTAAGCACCTTTATCAAATCACACCCTAATCTCTGTTCCAATGAAAGCAGCCCCATTTTTTGAAGTCTTTCTTTGTATTTGTATTTCCTCACACCCGGCAACATCCTAGTGAATCCATGCTGTACCCTCTCCACTCCCTCAACATCCTTCCTGTAGTATGGAGCCGAAAAATGCACACACTACTCCAACTGTGGTCTCACTAAGGTTTTATACACATGCAGTATAAATCTCAACTTTTATATTCTATATTTGTCTTGCCATAAAACCCAATGTCCCGTTAGCTTTTTATGGCCATATGCACTTGAGGTGCTGTTTTTAATGTTTTGTGAACTGCACCTCAAAATCTCTCTGCTCTTCCACATCTCCCAACCATCCTTCATTCAAAATATAATGAGGACTTTTATTTTTCACCTAAATACTTGATCTCACACTTCCTGATAGTGAATTCCATCTGCCACTTTTTTGCCTATTTCCACTATCTTATCACTATCCCCTTGCAGCTTCCTTTGGTCCTCAGGGAGTTATTTATTATGCCTTGAATTTTATTATTGTATACAAATTTGGACATCACACCCTCTAGTCCTATATCCAAATAATTGATGTACAGTGAACAGAAGCAGTATCAGAAGAGAACCCTGTGGGACACTGCTCGTCACACCGAACCAATCTGAGAAATTGCCCTTAACTACTCTCTGTTTACTCCCTTCTAACCAGTTTTTATTCCAATTTGCTACCCTTCTCCTAATTCCTCACCCCTTAATCTCCAGTTGTCTCCTATATGGTGCCTTGTCAAAGGAAAAGAAATCAAGGGGGACTACATTCTATAAAAAGTAATTCCCCATATCTCTCACTGCAGGAAGAAACAGCAAATATTTCCTACCATTTGGAGACAGCGTCACTTTTTATTTTCAGCTTCAAGGAGACCTCCCATTTGTCTTTCATTTCCTTCCCAATCCCTTCACTCCAGACCATGTTTGTCCTGGAGCAACTTAATTTATTTTAATATGAACTGGTGCTTCAGAGTGCCTCAAACTGATTTGGAGCCAAAAAACACTAAATAAAAAGATACTGATATTTTTTTTTCAAAAAAGAGATTGGCAGTTCATTACCATTTCTTTCAACTGGTCAACTTGTTTATGTTTTAATATTCTATAATACAGGCTAGAGAATGGCCTAATAATCAACTGCATATTATTTCTTAATAAACCTGCAGTAATGGCATCACACTTGTTCATTTTTCAGTGTAAATATCATCTAGCATCTATGTGAAAGGCACAGACAACTACTAAATAATGATATCCCACATAGAACCTCTTTTGTAACCCTTCCTGTGCACAATTTATGCACAGTTAATTCCAACAAGACTCACAACTTTGGTGCTAAATGAGCAGCTCGACAGCTTGCTCCTAAACCTCTGCCATTACCTAGTTTGGTTGGATGGTAGGAAGTAAAAACTGCTAGCCTGGTAGGATGTGTCAATCCAATATTCTCTCTCTTGTGCACAGAGATGTCACAACTGCCACTCTGCATTGCTCAGAGCATAAACTCATTGTTCAGAGTGGGGGAAATAGCCCTCCATTATCCCACTTTACAGTACTGAGTATTAATGCTGCAATACTCAACATCACCAAGCTGCCCCTGAATAAATCTTGTGTAATATTTTAAAAGCTGCCAATATATTATTACACCTTGCATACACCTAAAAAAAACTTGAATGATTTCAAGGAAAAAAAATCTAATTTAGGAAGGATTCTCAAAGTGGTTAAACTTTGAGAAAATTTACATCCTCACGTGCCAAATTCCTCATTTGTAAACTGTGCCGTCATGGGGTAGGTGCCAAGCAGAAATCAGGCACTTCTACATGAGCAGAGGTTGAAGGGTTTGGTGGGGGGAGGGGGGGAAATCATGGGACCAAGTTACCATGGGCCATTTTCACACACCTCCTTGTGCCCAGCTTAACAGCAGCATTGGTAGAGGCCTGGCAGCTTGTCCTCTTGGCTGGTGAAGGTGGGTGGCTAGGAAAATCTGTGCAGGGAAAAGGGGAGAAAATCAAATTACAAAACACAGCTGATCAAGCTTCATCAGTCTTGGTTTAATGATGTAATTTGAAACCCTTGATTTTTTTAAAGGAAGAACGAACTTTCATTTCTTTAGCACTTTTCACAACCTCAGGACATCCTAAAGCCCTTCACAGCCTATGGAGTACTTTTGAAGTTTTAAAATAAGGGACACAGCGGCCAATTTTTGCACAGCAAGGGAATGACCAGATAATCTGTTTTAGTAATGTTGGTTGAGGGATAAATGCTGGACAGAACACTGGAAGAACTCCCCTGTTCTTCTTCAAATAGTACCGTGCGATCTTTTACATCCCCAAGGGGACAGGCGGAGCCATCCGAAATTGTGCAGCACATTGAAGAGTGCAGCATTCCCTCAACACTGCATTGAAGTATCAGATGATGTGCTTAAGTCTCCAGAGTGGGGCTTGAACCCACAGCCTTCTGACTCAGACGAGAGTGCTACTACTGAGCTACAGCTAACACCTGTGGAAGCAATTCGTAACTTCAAAACATAAGTAGCGCCCAAATTTGTTTAGCAACTTGAAATATTTTACGCTGTGCGGCTGTGGGGGGGGGGGGGGGGGAGGGGGAGGGGGCAACAATGCTGTTATTACTTCTAGGTGGAAGGACACGATCGAATTCCGTACAGTGGAATATGATGTTGTCTTTACACTTCCGTAGCCCTTTGTTAGAATCCAGGTCAGACTGATGGGATACAAATCTGCATCCAACAGCTGGAAGGATCTGAAGTGAAATGAGTTTGTGGCAACAGTCTGAACCCGAGTCCCAGTGCATGCAAGTTCACAACCCAGAACTATCCATCATTTTAGATGCTTAAATCAGCAGAAGGACAAAATCATATTTAGGAATGTGAGACATGTATTCTCAAGGTGAAGCAATTCCACCTGTTCCCAAATGGTTTAAAAACGTGTTTATTTGTTCTTCCAAGTAAGGTGGCAACCATTTTTAATCAATTCCAGGATACTTTCAAGAGACCTGCCATTTTCGGTGCCCACGCCAGAAAAGAGCTGGTCTGTTGACACTGGCAGCTGGTCAGTGAGCTACTGTCAGCATCTATCCCAGTTTCTGGGATGCTAAACCTATTTTACCAAAAAGTGATATTTATTTATTAATAATCCAAGAAAACACTGCCAGCCCCAATTCATTAATATAAGATTTACTACATTGTACTGATGCCGCTTTATATCTCTACTCCTTTCATTAACATTCATTACAGCAGTGAAAAGATGTTTGTTAGCCAGTGTTTGTATACAACACCTTGCATTTATATAGCGCCTTTAATATAATAAAACATCCTTGTAAATTACATTACTTTTTGATAAAAAAAAAGTTGAGTGGATGACATTTTTGTTTGAAGGAGGCTTTCAAACAAAACAAAGATCATCGTATCCACAGAAGGAGACCATTCGGCCCTTCGTGCCTGTGCTGGCTCTTTGGCAGATCTATCCAAATAGTCCTACTCCCTGCTCTTTCCCCATATCCCTGTAAAACTTTTCCCTTTTAAAAGTTATGATTGAATCTGCTTCCACCACCCTTTCAGGCAATGCATTCCAGATCATAACTTGCTACGTAAAAAAAACGTTTCCTCATGTCGTCTCTGGTTCTTTTACCAATCACCTTAAATCTGTGTCCTCTGGTTACTGACCCTTCTGCCACTGGAAACAGTTTCTCCTTATTTGAGGGCAAACAGTAAAAGGGAATACGCAGTAAACGGGAATATATTGAGAGGGGTAGAGGAAGTAAGAGACCTTGGAATGCATGTGCACGGATCCCTGAAGGTGGCAGTACAGGTAGATAAGGTTGTGAAGGCGGCATACGGAATGCTCTCCGTTATTAGCCGAGGTATAGAATACAAAAGCAGGGATATAATGATGGAACTGTATAAAACACTGGTAAGGCCACAGCTGGAGCATTGTGAGCAGTTCTGGTCACCACATTACAGGAAGGACGTAATTGCTCTGGAAAGAGTGCAGAGAAGATTTACAAGAATGTTGCCAGGGCTTGAAAATTGCAGCTACGAGGAGAGATTGGATAGGCTGGGGTTGTTTTCCTTGGAGCAGAGGAGGCTGAGGGGAGACTTGATTGAGGTGTACAAAATTATGAGGGGCCTAGATAGACAGGAAGTACCTGTTTCCCCTAGCGGAGAGTTCAAGAACGAGAACACACAGATTTAAGCTGATTAGCGGAAGGAATAGAGGGGACACGAGAAAAAACTTTTTTACCCAGAGGGTGGTGGGTGTATGGAATTTGCTGCCCGAAATGGTGGTAGGGGCAGGGACCCTCAACTCTTAAAAAAAAAAGTACCTGGACCTGCATCTAAACTGCTGTAAGCTACAGAGCTACGGACCAGGTGCTGGAAGGTGGGATTAGAATGGGCACCTGGTTGTTCTTCGAGCCGGCGCGGACATGATGAGCCGAATCGCCCCCTTCTGTGCTGTATCTTTTCTATGGTTCTATGGCTCGCGACCAAATCTCCTCCGAACCTTCTCTGCTCCCAAGGCGGACAATCCCAGCTTCTCCAGTCTCTCATCTGAAGTCCCTCATCCCTGGTGCCATTCTAATAAATCTCTTCTGCACCCTCCCCAAGGCCTTGACATCCTTCCTAAAATGTGGTGTCCAGAATTGAACACAAGACTCCAGCTAAGGCCTAACCAGTATTTTATAAAGGTTTAGCATAACTTCCTTGCTTTTGTACTCTATGCTTCTATTAATAAAGCCCAGAATCCCATATGCTTTTTTGACAGCCTTCTCAACTTGTCCTACCACCTTCAAAGATTTGTGTATGTGCACCCCCAGGTCTCTCTGTTCCTGCACCCCCCTTTAAAATTGTATCATTTAGTTTATATTACTTCTCCTCATTCTTTTTGCCAAAATGTATCACTTCACACTTCTCGGTATTAAATTTCATCTGCTATGTGTCTGCCCAATTAATCAGTCTGTCTATGTCCTCGCGAAATCTGTTACTATCCTCTACATTGTTTACTACATTTCAGAGTTTCGTGTCATCTGCAAACTTTGAAATTAGACCCTGTATACCCAAGTCCAGGTCATTAATATATATCAAAAAGAGTAGTGGTCCTAATATCGACCACTACTCTCTGCTTTCTCTCCCTTAGCCAATTTTGGATCCACGCTGTCACTGTCGCTTTAATCCCATGGGTTTTAATTTTGCTAACAAGTCTATTATGTGGTACTTTATCAAATGCCTTTTGAAAGTCCATCCACCCAAAATCAACCACACTACTCTCATCAACCCTCTCCGTTACTTCATCAAAGAACACCATCAAGTTAGTCAAACACGATTTTCCTTTAACAAATCCGAGCTGACTTCCACTTATTAGGCCACACTTTTCCAAGTGCCAATTAATTTTGTCCTGGATTATTGTCTCAAACTTTCCCCAGCACTGATGTTAGGCTGACTGACCTGTAATTGTCGGGTTTATCCCTCTCCCCTTTTTTGAACAGGGGTGCAACATTTGCAATCCTCCAGTCCTCTGGCACCACCCCCATATCTAAAGGGAGGATTGGAAGATAAGCACATAAGAAATAGGAGCAGGAGTAGGCCATTCGGCCCCTCAAGCCTGCTCCACCATTCAACAAGATCATGGCTGATGATCTAGCTCCACGCCATTTTCCTGCACCATCCCCATAACCCTTGATGCCTTTAATATCTAGAAATCTAATGATCTTTGTTTTGAATGTACTCAATGTCTGAGCCACCACAGCCCTCTGGGGTAGAGAATTCCAAAGATTCACCACCCTCTGAATGAAGAAATTTCTCCTCTTCTCAGTCCTAAATGGCCTACCTTTTATTCTGAGAAGATTGTGAGCCTTCGCAATTTCTACCCTTACTCCCCTCAGTAACCTAGGATGCATCCCATCTGGACCGGGTGACCTATCTTCTTTGAGTACTGCCAACCTTTTAAGTACCTCCTCTTTTATCTATTTTAATCCTATTCAATATCACTACTACCTCTTCCCTCACTGCTGCATTGAGAGCATCCTCTTCTCCAGTGAAGACCAATGCAAAGTATTTATTTAGTACCTCTGCCATACCCTCTGCCTTCACAAGAAGATCTCTTTTCTTGTCCCAAATCAGCCCACCCTTCCTTTGACTACCCATTTGCTATTTATATGTTTATAAAAGACTTTTGGGTTCCCTTTTATGTTAGCCGCTAATCTATTCTCATAGTCTCTCTTCGCCCCTCATTCCCTTTTTTAGATCTCCTCTGTACTGACTGTATGTAGCTTGGATCTCTACTGTATTATGAATCTTACATTTGTCATAAGCCTCCTTTTTCTGTTTAATTTTAATCTCTTTATCTTTAGTCATCCAGGAAGCTCTAGCTTTGGATGCCCTGCCCTTCCCCCTTGTACGGATGTGTCTGCTCTGTCCTCGAACCCATCTCCCTCTTTGAATGCCTCTATTGTTCAATTACTCTTTTGCCTACCAATTTTTGATTCCAACCCAACTGGGCAAGATCCCTTTTTAACTCACTGAAATTAGCCCTCCTCCAGTTAGTTATTTTTACGCTTGATTGTTCCTTGGTCTTTTCCATAACTATTCTGACCCTAATAATATTATGATCACTGTTCGCCAAATGCTCCCCCACTAAAACATGCTCCCCTTACCCCACTTCATTCCCCAGAACTAGAACCAGCACTGCTTTCTTCCTCGTTGGGCTGGAAACACACTGATCAAGAAAGTTCTTTGTATACATTTCAGGAATTCCTCCCCTTCTTTGCCCTTTACATGGTTACTGTCCCAGTCTATATTTGGATAACTGAAGTCCCCCATTATCACTACTCTGTAGTACTTGCATCTTTCTGTAATTTGCCTGCAAATTTACTTCTCAGTCTCCTTCCCACTATTTGGTCACTTATAGTATACACCCAGTGGCATATGAACTCCTCTACTGTTCCTTAATTCTAACCAAATAGATTCTGTCTTTGACCTCTTAACCTTGAATACCTTGTAGTCAGGAATATTAAGTACCCAATCCTCCCCTTCTTTGTGCCAGATCTCTGTTACTGTCACTATATCATAGTCCCATGTGGTGACCTGTGCCTGCAGCTCACCAAATTCATTTACCACGCTCCGTGCATTTATGCACATGCACTCCAAATTCATCTTAGATTGCCTCGCATTTGCCCCCCGTTTGATCCCTCCTATTTCTGAACTATTCTTTAGTCTAGGGCTATTTGTCTGTCCCAGACCTCTGTGCACCTTGTTTCTCCTCTCCAATGTTCAATCATGGTGCTCAACCCTTTGCCAAATTAATTTAAACCCTCCCCCACAGCAATAGTTAACCTCCCCCACAAGGACATTGGTCCCAACTCCCAGATACCTGACAATAGAAATTTTTTTTAAAAGGTAAACAGCCACAGTTTTTTTTCCCTATTCCCCATTTCCACGGTTGTGTACCAACCATTGCTAAGTGGAGGAGTTTGGGAGCTGCTCCTAACTCTCTGCCAATGTTCCTCTAAGTTGGCTGCTAGAAGCTATGCATGAAGAGCACAATTCCTTTGATTTTTCCTCACTCCCTGTGGGGAAGTGGCAGATCTTGATTCAGTAACTTTCCACAGTGAGGCAGCTGACGTATGGAATTCAGCAGCATAGTCAAATTGAGCTTTGTACCATTGTTTAATAGCAGGGTGCATTGATGCTCCAATGTGCTGTTCCACGCATGGTACACCTGGGAGTAATTCAGCAACGAAAGAAAGGCAAACAACAATTTACCAAATACCAAAAGCAACCAAGAAATGCCTCATGAATTTGATGAAAACTGAACCATTAACATGTTTAATGTTATTGAGATGGCAAATTAGTGTTCAAGTGTAGAATGCTTACAAGCATGAATGTCTTAATTGATACCCAGCACAGTAATCCAGTCTCAACACTCAAGTCGAAGAGCAAGGGCTCAGTCGAGCTCTCTTTTTTTGAACTGCTTGAGCCAATAATTATTTCTCCACGAGCTGCATTTTATATGTATATATATATATATATATAGATATAATGCAGCTCGTCAAGAAACTGTGCGTGCAACCCTTTTAAAAAAGAAAAATCATTCATATATTATTCCAATATGGTACCAGAACAAACAGCAAATTTTGAGGGTGGATGTGTTCGGGTAGATTTGAAGTTGCAGTGAATCCAGAAAATGTTATGTTGTGCTGTCTCTCATTGGTCCTAGCATGAAACATCTCCCAAAAATTGATGTACTTGAAACTAAAAATGATCCAGACGGTAGAATTTACTGAGTTTATACTGGTATACAGAGTTCAGGATTTGACAGATTTCAGACTCGATTCAACTAATGGCCAGTGTAAAACGATAGCAGTTCAATGCATCAATAGTTCCTTTTTATCTGACTATATTAAATATAAGCTAGAAAAGGGGACAAAAACAACCAGGGTCCCCAATTCTGATCACTGTCCACTGACCTCTCCTGAAGAACGCATGTGTCGACACGGTATCTTAACAAGAACGAGCTCATCATTGATGTGTGTAATCATTTGTGTCCTCGTGTTTGAATAGCCTGCTGACGTTAACTGCCTGTACTATCTACAAGATGCACTACAGCAACTCCCCAAACGTACTTCAACAGCACCGCCAGCTCTGCAACCTCTACCACCGGAATTCTAAACCCAATACTATCGCGGGAACACCAGCGCTCAAGGAATGCAGTGGTTCATGGAGAAAGCCAAACACCCCTTCTCAGATTAACAAGGGGTGGGCAGTAAATGTGGTCTTGTCAGCATTGCCAACATCACCCAGAACAAATAAAAGGTGCTGGATGGCTGCTGGTGCTTGTGGGACCATACTCCAACAATCAGTAACTTCAGGAAAAAATGGGAATAAAATTGGGGGAAAAAAAATTGAAAAAGAATGTATCTTTTGCTATCAAAGCAAGAAGCAAGTGGTAAGTCCTTTGTGCACAACAAATCTAAATTTATTCCTTAGATTTCCCATGTAATGAGTGTCAGCTACATTCAGTATTACAGAACAATTCTGAACGTCACAGAACTTCGAATAAACATTTACCAGTGATTTGTGAGAAAAATCTTCCCATCTGATTCTCATCTGTCTGCCCAATCATAATGGCAAAAACAAAAATCCATGATCACACTTCCATGGTTGCACAAAGCTTCCTTCCAGACAAAAACAATCTTGCACCGAAAGCATTCTTTATTCTAATCTGGCTGGCAGAGTGCCAATTTCCACCTCAACAGCCAGCTATCTTTCAGAAAGTCAGCACCTCACAATCGTACCAGTGTACACACTGACATGTGTTGCAAGGGCTACGAATGTTCGCTACCATTTTTAATCACTGATTAAAAATGTTCATTTTACTTAAAAGCAATGGAAGTCCTTTTCTTTATGGCAAATATATGAAGGATTCTTCCAAAAATATGTTCGAGCAGACCAAACTGGTGAACACGTCCACTCTATTTTCCATTGCCTGGAATTATATGGACTAAAGATATAGGAATGTTTGTGGTCAGATTCACTTGTTTTTCAGCAGATTGCTAGCCCTTTCAGTCAGACAGGCAAGAGACACTGCTGAACCCTTGATCTTTGCGATCCAAATGGAAACATGTGATCTTCCATGCAATTTTACAGAGATAAAGTCTGAGCACTGTTACTGTAGGTTGCTGCCAATCTAGGAATTGCTACATTGAAAGTTGCTATTAACACAAGAGTTTATTGGTCTAAGCAACTGGATCTGGACGTATGTCTATGATCTGTGACCCACAAACATCTTTGCTCATCATAGAAAATATTACAGCAATATTGGCTAACACTCAAATTATCACCAAGACAATCTTAGTATGAACATATTTAATATTTTCTTTCAATAAAACAGTCAGATTTAGAAAAAAATAATAATCTATCACTTTGTGCACAGACACAAATTGTCACATTACTACACAGTCAGGACCAATGATATTCGGTACAAATACCAGAACAAAACCCATCCAATCACAAACACTCAGATGTTTACCACTGAAGATTAAGCCAGGACAAACATATGCCAGATCAATCAGAGTCCACATCAAATAACAGTACACTGTCCTGTTTACTGGCAACTGTTAACCAGCAAAACTTATTATTGTCTTTCATAGAATTATGGAAATTTCATTACAGAAGCTGATCATGCCTGTTGCTGCCTCCACATTGGAGCTATCCGCTCTAATTCCACCTTCCTGCTCTTCCCCATAATCGGAGGCCTCATGTGCCAGCTCTGGTGGCTTAGGTGTATGTAAAATATTCCCTGGCACTATTCAAAGAACAGGGAGTATTCCCAGTGTATTGCCCAACATTCCTTCCTCAATCGACTAAATCAAAACAGACTTGACTGGTCATTCATCTCATTTGCAATTTGTGGGACGTTAATGCACACAAATTAGTGGCCTCTTTTGCCTACATAATAAGAGTGACAATCTTTCAGAGGTAATTCATTGAATCACACCTGGAACTCGCTGGTGAGGTATTCTGGGTATTATCCAGTTTTGGCCTTGGGTCAGTAGTAGCACTCTCAGCTCTGAATCAGAACGTCTTGGGTTCAAGCCCTACTCCAGGGCTGGAGCACATAATCTAGGCTGACGCTTCAGTGCAGTTCTGAGGGAGTGCTGTACTGTCAGAGGTACCATTTTTTTTGGATGAGACATTAAACAGAGGCCCCATCTGCCTGTGGGCATGAACTAAAAGATCCCATGGCACTATTTGAAGTGGAGGAGTGTTCTCCTGCTGTCCTGGTTAACACTTATCCCTCAACAAACACCACTAGAAAAAGATTAACTGGTCATTTATCTCATTACTATTGATAGAACCATGTGCACAAGTTGGCTGCTGGGTTTGCCTACACAACTAGTGACTACAGTTCAAAAGTAATTCATTGCAGTGGTAGATAAAGGCAAGTTCTTTCTTTCCTTTCACCAATTACAGACGCACATTACCACAGGAACATAAAACCTATAAAACAAATCAAGTTAATTCTTGATGCTAATTATAGAACACCACAATTCTAAGTATATTCAACACAAAATGTAACCACTAATCAACAGCTCTCGATGAATTCAACATATACTTTGCTACTGCACAGAACTGACAAAAATTGTATAGTTGTGACAGAAGTTCTTACTCAACAAAATTATATAGGACACTGAAATTTTCTAACAGTCATCTTCCAGAAACAACCCAGTAAAATGAAAAGTCCTCAGTTACTAGCCCAATATCATGCAACATCTTGCATCACGCAGTATACCTTCAATGCCATGTCATAATCTGTTGCTACTTAAAACTGTTTTAAAACCATTTAACAAGTTCACTAATTTCGATATGGCAGGTTTAATACCAATGATGAATCAGTGGATTTCATGTAACAATCCAACCTTGGAATTCAGTAGATTAATAAATTCTTTGACCTGATCAAAAATTTAAAGTCACAGAGGATCAGTGGTAGGCCAAGAATTAAGGAAATGCTTGAACCAGTTATATTTGAAACTTGGTGATGTAAAACTGCAGTAATAACCAATAAGTTCTTAAAACTTAACTTTTACCAGACAGTTTAGAAAGCAAAGGAAAATTAATTCTAGATAATTGACATTCTGGTCAACTTGCAAAAAGCCACCTCAGACAATCTCTCAGTGATCTCATAATTCTATTCCGGCATTCAAGTAATCACTGCCTTGGAGAACATTAGTAGCCTGAGCAAAGTAATAAGGCTGTATATAAGTTAGCATTTTTGAAAAGAAGTAGTGTTTTTGAACGATTGCAGTCAAGCATGTCTTATATCAATCACTTACCCTGGTCCATTGCTGTCATCTCTCCTGGATGACCCATCTTGCTGCTCAGTTTTTGTATGTCGTTCAGTTATCTCATTGCTGCTCCGATCCACAATCTCTCCTTCATCCAGTGCACGGTGCAACCGATAGTTCACTGTTTTAAGTACAATAAACACGGCTGCTATAACAGCACTGTAGCTTCCTACAATTATCATACTTGATGGTAGGGCCTGCAAGAGGAGGAAAAGTATAAGAAATGTCAAGAAACTTCAAGCAATGTATTGAGGGATGGACATAAAAAAGGAAAACCACCTTTACTCCTTCCAATCTGATTTCCTTTCTACTCTCTGCACACCAAGTGCTGCTCAAATAGCTTGATAGGGTTGCAGATCACCTGTTCCCAGGCGTTCGCCTTTGCTACTCTGTAACTAGTAACAAAAAGGTGATTGTCTTTATGATTTTCCTTCCTGCCTGCCAAGAAGCCTAGCCTTCAGCATTGTGCCTCTCCAAGTTTCAGCAGAGTTGAAAGGACAATTTGCTGAACTAATGCACCAGCCAGTTTCCCACTGTATCCACTTGTTAACTGTATACCAGACAAGCATCAGAAACTGCAGAAAATAAATAGTACTCTTAACAGACATACATTCTACCAGTAAATAAATCAACCTCAAAAGGAAGGCTTCTGAAACGTTCTAACAGCTATCTTGTGACCATCCCTCCAGATACTGACTTCAACAACTTGTAAATCAGTAGCTGTTTAATACAGTATTTGCTTCCATTACTTCACCATTTGACAAACAAACAAAACATAATCCTGTTATTCTATCTATATATGGAAGCCAATGGACAGTACTCCTTTGATATTCCTAATTACCGTAGACAATCAAAATGTTAAAATAATGTTGACCCATATATATCACCACCTGCAAATAGAATATCAGGAACACAGCCTGAAATATCAGGATGTGGAGATGCCGGTGATGGACTGGGGTTGACAATTGTAAACAATTTTACAACACCAAGTTATAGTCCAGCAATTTTATTTTAAATTCACAAGCTTTCGGAGGCTTCCCCCTTCGTCAGGTGAACGCCGTTCACATCGTTCACATCGATTTCACATCGTTCACCTGACGAAGGGGGAAGCCTCCGAAAGCTTGTGAATTTAAAATAAAATTGCTGGACTATAACTTGGTGTTGTAAAATTGTTTACAATTGTCAACCCCAGTCCATCACCGGCATCTCCACATCATGACTCCTGATACTGTTAGTAAGCAAGCTGATATACCAGTCAAGACATTTGAAGCCGTATTCAGAGGATCCAGGAAGATGTAGCCTCCTCTTGTCAAGTGATAAGAGAACTAAATATGACACACACACACACACACACACACACACACACACACAGTGTGATTCGAGTTTGCCAAGTATGTGGTTGGGCACAAAGTAATGGAGGAGTGCACTGATACAAAGCAAAACACCATAAGATGAATAAGAGCTCAACTGCGACCTTTAAATTGGACTAACTGAAGAAACTGCATCCTTACCCAGATCCAACAACTCTCACATCTATACTAGAACCAAAATAGCACTGTCAACCCTATTTTCTAATTGAAGAATTAGAAGCTTTTTTGTCAAGGTTTTCACAAATCTGCACACTTAAGATATCCATGCATCATTCACCATTCAATTTTCCAGCGACCCGGCGCATCTTGAGTGCAACCAATTCCTGGGCTAATAGTGGAAGCATTGAAAGTCACATTGAAAGAATTCTAGTGTTTCTTAGATGGACATGAACAGCACATCATTGAGTTTGGAAATGCATTGAGTGTGATATATTTGGAGATTCAAAAGTGTTTCATCAAGTGCCACATAAGAAATTCTTAGGAAGATTACAACCCATGGTATTAAAGCTGAAGTGGTTGTATGAATATACAGATGGCTGAAGGATAGAAAGCAGAGTGGAAGAATAATGGATGCTTTTCGGGTTGCTAAGATGGAGCTAGTGGGGTGCCTCAAGAATCTGTGTTGGGACCTCTCTTGCTCTCCATATATACATAAATGATTTGGGCATGAGCAGGGAGGGAGCAATATCAAAATTTGCTAATGACATCAAATTGGAGGTATGACAAATTGTAAGGAAGAATGCAGATGGCTGTAAGAGGACATATGATAGATTAGAAAAGTGGGCAGATATGTAGCAAATGCAGCTGAGTAAAGATAAATGTAAAGTGGCACATTTTTGGAAAAGAACAGAGAAGGAAAATATATCCAAAATGGTAACATTCTCATTATAGTGGAGGAATAAAAAGATCGATAGATGCAGATATACAGATCTTTAAAAGTAGTGTTGCATCTGGAAAAATCTAGAAAAAGTAATTGGAATGTTATGTTATTAATAATATAATCCATATATACGGAGAATTTGTATAAGACATGTTAGACCACAGTTAGAGTACGGTGTGCAGTTCTGGGCACCACATTATAAAAAGGATGTTCCAGCAATGCAAATTGATCGGGATACCAGCGATGAAAGGATATAGTCATGAGGAAGACCTGAAATACTAAGGCTGTATTCTCTCAAGCAGAAAAGCTTAAAGGAAATCTAGTGTTTAAAAATGTGAAAAAATTTGAGGGGATAAATAGTGAAAGATTATTTCCACCAGTCACTGAATTGGTAACAAAGGGCATAAATTTAGGATTAGTACTAGAAGCCTAACAGGGAGGTTAAAAACATTTTTTCACACAACTAGTTATTAGAATATGGAACACATTACCAGAAGTGGTTATTGAAGCAGATTCAATCACAACATTTATGTGGGAGTTACATAAACACTTAAACAAAAATGTTCAACAGTATGGGAAAGAGCAGGAAAATAAATCGAGAGTAAAAACTTTGATATAGGAGTAGAACAGGCACAATGAGCCAAAATGGCCCACTTCAGTGCTTAAATTTCTATGTTATAATGATTGTGAACCTTTTCAGAATAAACACACCAGAGACCATATTGTGCAAGCTTGCAAATGAGGGCAGAATGCCCATTTTTGTTTCTGCTTCTTGTACTGACCTGCTTCAGCCTTAGTGTTTCAACAAGCTGTTTGAAGAAGAAGTGAAAGAACTGTGCACCAATGGTTTGTTGACTCTGTTTCCCAGGAATTGAATAATGGAAGAACTGGTCAAATACAAGGAGATCAAAATATGCCTGTGCTGAAATTCGGGTATGCCAAGCTGCTCGTAAAAGGCACTAAATTCAAGTGGGTGTATTCAATGTCAAATCGGGTACAGAAAGAGAAATAAAGAGGGGGAAAGAAAGATTGGATTAAGAAAGGGAGAGAAGAGACAGAAAGGAAAAGTAATTAAAAAATTAAAAATTTTACATTTTTAAAATCTCCAACAGTTAAAACCTGAAGTAATAAGACTCCACACTTGTAATAGTTAATTTTCAGTGCCAGAGGTTGATTGGCAGTAATTAACACTTGGCATGTCGTTAAAAGGGTACTTCAACTTGAAATAACTTCGAAGCGAGTTTAGTTCGTGTCTGCCAAGCAAATACAGCAACTTCATGCCATTCAATGTATTTCAATGGTGAGGCAGACAGCAAGATGCAGTTTTCGCAAAGCTAACGACGGAAAGGTGCAACTCGGACAGCAACTTTTGGATATTTGAGTTTAACCATGCAGCTACCCCTTGCCTGAAGTTGATGTACCATTTGCGCATAAATAATGGTGACGCATTAGCCTCACGTATTTTAACAGCAAGATCTAGGCCGATGTCTGGGAGTAGACTGATAAACAGAATTGAGACGACACCAATTTTCAGTTGAACACAACCTATATACACAAATTCACATCTACCCATCCCCAATTTTACGAGTGTTCAATTAACTATGAATCACGCCCATATTTTACATCTACCTGGAGTAATGCTCCATTAAATCAATATGGTGCATAAGATACTCATACAGGTTTGCAGCTCATTAAAGAAATCTGCATGAAGATACATTTTTGCCTTAAAAGAAATGCTACTTTCTCCGAGGAAGCTGGTCTGTTGACTCAGCACCAAAACTGTGCTGTCACCAATGCACACTCATGCTGAAACCTAGTGTTCCACTTAATATCTCCTCCCCCTAGTGCTACCACACACCACCCAATTTAGGTGTTGTCATATTCCAATTGTAAAAAATCATTGCCTATAGACATGGTGGTGGAGGGTGATTCTTTTCACATACGTTGTGCTCTTGAGAAATTTATAGCTTTGTTGATATTAAATGATTTACCAAAATGAACGTTATTCACTGTTTGGGTTTCATTTACAGCTTTCAATATCTCTACAGTTTCATTTATTCAAAGGCTCATGAGTGCAGGGGTGCAAAAGAAAAAAACATTACAGCATACATAAAATGCTGTCGTACAAAATAATGGTCATTTGTATTTGCTATGTTTTTTTTAAAAATTCATTCATGGGATGTGGGCGTCGCTGGCGAGGCCATCCCTAATTGGCCTAGAGAAGGTGGTGGTGAGCCGCCTTCTTGAACCGCTGCACTCAGTGAGGTGAAGTTTCTCCCACAGTGCTGTTCGGAAGGGAGTTCCAGGATTTTGACCCAGCGAAGATGAAGGAACGGCGATATATTTCCAAGTCGGGATGGTGTGTGACTTGGAGGGGAACGTGCAAGTGGTGTTGTTCCCACGTGCCTGCTGCTCTTGTCCTTCTAGGTGGTAGAGGTCGCGGGTTTGGGAGGTGTTGTCCAAGAAGCCATGGCGAGTTGCTGCAGTGCATCCTGTGGATGGTACACACTGCAGTCACAGTGTACCGGTGGTGAAGGGAGTGAATGTTTAGGGTGGTGGATGGGGTGCCAATCAAGCGGGCTGCTTTGTCCTGGATGGTGTCGAGCTTCTTGAGTGTTGTTGGAGCTGCACTCGTCCAGGCAAGTGGAGAGTATTCCATCACATTCCTGACTTGTGCCTTGCAGATGGTGGAAAGGCTTTGGGGAGTCAGGAGGTGAGTCACTCACCGCAGAATACCCAGCCTCTGGCCTGCTCTTGTCGCCACAGTATTTATATGGCTGGTCCAGTTAAGTTTCTGGTCAATGGTGACCCCCAGGATGTTGATGGTGGGGGATTCGGCGATGGTAATGCCGTTGAATATCAAGGGGAGGTGGTTAGACTCTGTCTTCGTGGAGATGGTCATTGCTTGGCACTTGTCTGGCGCGAATGTTACTTGCCACTTATCAGCCCAAGCCTGGATGTTGTCCAGGTCTTGCTTCATGCGGGTACGGACTGCATCATTATCTGAGGGGTTGCGAATGGAACTGAACACTGTGCAATCATCAGCGAACATCCCCATTTCTTACCTTATGATGGAGGGAAGGTCATTGATGAAGCAGCTGAAGATAGTTGGGCCTCGGACACTGCCCTGAGGAACTCCTGCAGCAATGTCCTGGGGCTGAGATGATTGGCCTCCAACAACCACTACCATCTTCCTTTGTGCGAGGTATGACTCCAGCCACTGGAGAGTTTTCCCCCTGATTCCCATTGACTTCAATTTTACTAGGGCTCCTTGGTGCCACACTCAGTCAAAAGCTGCCTTGATGTCAAGGGCAGTCACTCTCATCTCGCCTCTGGAATTCAGCTCCAGACCTCATTACAAGGCTGGAATGAGGTCTGGAGCAGAGTGGTCCTGGCGGAACCCAAACTGAGCATCGGTGAGCAGGTTATTGGTAAGTGCCGCTTGATAGCACTGTCGACGACACCTTCCATCACTTTGCTGATGATTGAGAGTAGGCTGATGGGGCAGTAATTGGCCGTATTGGATTTGTCCTGCTTTTTGTGGACAGGACGACCTCGGCAATTTTCCACATTGTTGGGTAGATGCCAGTGTTGTAGCTGTACTGGAACAGTTTGGCTAGAGGCGCGGCTAGTTCTGGAGCACAAGTCTTCAGCACTACAGCCGGGATGTTGTCGGGGCCCATAGCCTTTGCTGTACCAAGTGTACTCAGCCGTTTCTTGATATCGCGTGGAGTGAATCGAATTGGCTGAAGACTGGCTTCTGTGATGGTGGGGATATCGGAAGGAGGCGAGATGGATCATCCACTCGGCACTTCTGGCTGAAGATGGTTGCAAACGCTTCAGCCTTGTCTTTTGCACTCACGTGCTGGACTCCGCCATCATTGAGGATGGGGATGTTTACAGAGCCTCCTCCTCCTATTAGTTGTTCAATTGTCCACCACCATTCGCGACTGATTGTGGCAGGACTGCAGAGCTTTGATCTGATCCGTTGGTTGTGGAATCGCTTAGCTTTGTCTATAGCATGTTGCTTCCGCTGTATAGCATGCAAGTAGTCATGAGTTGTAGCTTCACCAGGTTGGCACCTCATTTTTAGGTATGCCTGGTGCTGCTCCTAGCATGCTCTTCTACACTCCTCGTTGAACCAGGGTTGATCCCCTGGTTTGCTGGTAATGGTAGAGTGAGGAATACGCCGGGCCATGAGGTTACAGATTGTGCTGGAATACAATTCTGCTGCTGCTGATGGCCCACAGCGCCTCTTGGAAGCCCAGTTTTGAGCTGCTGGATCTGTTCTGAATCTATCCCATTTAGCACAGTGATAGTGCCACACAACATGTTGGATGGCCTCCTCAGTGCGAAGACTGGACTTGGTCTCCACAGGGACTGTGCAGTGGTCATTCCTACCAATACTGTCACGGACAGATGCATCTGCGACAGGTCGACTGGTGAGGACGAGGTCAAGTAGGTTTTTACCTCGTGTTGATTCGCTCACCACCTGCCACAGGCACAGTCTGGCAGCTATGTCCTTCAGGACTCGGCCAGCTCGGTCAGTATTGGTGCTAGCGAGCCACTCTTGGTGATGGACATTGTCGTCCCCCACACAGAGTACATTCTGTGCCCTTGCTACCCTCAGTGTTTCCACCAAGTGGTGCTCAACATGGAGGAGGACTGATTCATCAGCTGAGGGAGGACAGTAGGTGGTAATCAGCAGGAGGTTTCCTTGCCCATGTTTTACCTGATGCCATGAGATTTCATAGGATCTGGAGTCAATGTTGAGGACTCCCAGGGCCACTCCCTCCTGACTATTTGTCACTGTACTGTCACCTCTGGTCGGTCTGTCCTGCCGGTGGGACAGGACATACCCAGTGATGGAGATGGACGAGTCTGGGACATTGGTTGAAAGGTATGATTCTGTGAGTATGACTATGTCAGGCTGTTGCTTGACTAGTCTGTGGGACAGCTCTCCCAATTTTGGCACAAGTCCCCAGATGTTCATGAGGAGGAGTTTGCAGGGTTGATTGGGCTTAGTTTGCCTTGTCATGTGCGGTGCCTAGTGGTCCGATGCCGGGTGGTCCATCCGGTTTGATTCTTATTATGACTTTCTTTGTATGTTCTTGTGTATAGTACTGCATCAGGTAAGCCAAGTAAAATGGGGCCTGTGTACAATTTTAGATCTAATTACCAGCTGTTGGGCAAATAAATGAAAAATAAAATTTCTAATTCCCTTCAATGACAGTTCAGTACAAACCAAATATTTTGCAACATAAAGAAACAGAACAAGCAAAGTTCTTCCAGAATCAGAAGACAACAACTTGCATGTATGCAGCACCACAAATATAGAAATAAATTCCAGAAGCATAATCAAAAAAATGAATGCAGAGACAAAGGAGGCTCGATAAAGAGTGACCAAAGGCTTGATGAAAGGGATTAGTTTTAAGGATGGTCTTAAAGAAGACGACAGAGGTTGAGTGGCAGGCAAGGAACAGGGAGGAAATTCCACAGCATTTGAAGGGATGACCTAATTATCGGTAAAGACGGATTTGTAGGCGGGGGGAGGAATGTACAAGAAGCCAGTGTCAGAAAAACAGAGTTCAGGGAGTCGGGGTGGGTGTTGGGCTAGAGGATGTTAGAGATGGGGAGGGAAGAGGCCATGAAGGATTTTAAACACAAGAATGAAAATTTTAAATGAGGTATTGGATGACCAGGAGCTAATACAGGTCAGTGAGAATAAGGATGCTGGGTGAGCAGGACTTGGTGCGCATAGGATATAGACAGCAGAATTTTGGATGAGTTGATGGAGAGTGGAGGATGGGAGGCTGGCTGGCTGGCTAGGAAAGCAGTGCAATAATTGAGTCTCAAGGTGATAAAGACATGGATGAAAGCGATAGCGGCAGATGGGCTAAGGCAGGGGCAGAGGCAGGGAATATTACGCAGATGAATGTAGGCAGTCTTTGGAATGGAGAGGGTATAGGGTCGGAAGCTAAGCTTAGGGTCAAATAAGAGTGCTGATGTTGCTAACGGTCTGATTCGTCCTGAAACAGTGGCCAGGAAGGGAGTTGGCTCATTGGCAATCTAACAGCACAAAGGTAATGGAGGGCTCAAGAGAGGGAGAGCTCAATGCCATCACAATGCATGTGAAAGCTGATGTGGTCCGTGTCTATGGATAATGTCGCCAAGGGGCTGTATGTGGACAAGGAAGAGGAAGGGCCAAGGATAGATTTTTGGGATGACTCCTAAGGTAACGGTACGAGACAGGAAGAGCAGACGTTGCTTCAGATACTCTGGCAATGACTGGACATTAAGAGTGGAACCAAGTGAGGGCAGTCCCACTGAGCTGAAAAACAGAGGAGACACATTGGAGGAGGATGGTATGGTAAACTGTGTCAAAGGCTGCATACGGTCAAGGAGGATGAGGAACTGTAATGCACCAAGGTCAGAATCACAGAAAATGTTGTTTGTGACATTAGTTATAATTGTTTCGGTGCTCTGGAAGGTTCAGAATCATGATTGGAAAGATTCAAGCAAGTTGTGGGAGAGATGTACATGGATTTGAGAGGTGATAACACGTTCAAGGGTGGGTTTTTGAGAGGTGGATGATGTTGACAGTTTTGAAAGTGTGGAGACAGCACCTGAGAAGAGGAAACCATTTGCAATGTCAGCTCACATGGGGCCAGAAAGGGAAATTGGGTGGTCAACAGATTAACGGGAATGAGGTAAAGGGAGCAGGAACTCAATCTCATGGATGAGATGAGTTTGGAGAGAGCATGAGGGATGACAGAGCATGAGGGATGACAGAGAGATGAGGGTTCAAGGTTAGGGCAAGGGGAAGCCTGGGGTGGTTTGACTTGGTGGGAAGGAACAGGGAGGGGAAGCAACAGAGGTAGCTCAAGAGACGGTGACAAAGAAGTCCATAAGCTCCTCGCACTGTGTTGGAGGTCAGGAAACAGGGGCGAGGGGAGAGCAGTTTAAGGAGATGGTTGGCAGTGGAGAAAGGAATCCAGGGTGTGAATTTTCTCTCCAGGATGATCCTGGAGAAGCGGTCGGTTTTGGCAAAAGGAGAATGAGGTGCGGTACCACTTGATGTAGTATAGCCAGATCTGCTGATGGATTGCTATGCAAGTTGTGTTCCATATACACTCAAGTCTGCATCCCTTGGATTTCAGGGGGCTATACCAGCAGTGATGGCTGGACTGGGAGACAGTGAAGGCTTTGCTGGGGGCATCAAACATGGAGTTGAGGCAGTGTTCAAGCAAATCGGTGGCTGTTGAAGTGTTGCGTCAAATGCAAAAGTGGTGGGAGGTGGCCTTTCCATTGATTGAGACCACAGAATTAAAGAGGCCGTAGGAGATGGGCGCCATGGTTATGGGTTGGAGAGTTCATAGAGAGAGGGGTTTAAAAAAGACAGGAGGCCAGTGAATTCAGAGATAAGAGTGCATAGGAAGCTGAAACAGAGATTGGAATCATCGAGGATGAGGAGTCATTCACTGCAGAGGATGAAGGCAGGAGGGAGGATATCTTGGAAACAAACTTGGAATAGGGCTTGGTGGAGCGGTAGGCAACCAGGATTTTAAATGAGACAAGAGGGGAAAGGAGAGAGGTGCTCAAAGCAACAGAAAGGCCAAGGTGTGACGATGGTTTTGGTAGGACAGGTTTTGGAAAGTATTGCCAGGCAGAGAGGCTTCAATAAGGGGCAAGATGTCACGACCCTTGAGCCAAGTTTCTTTCAAAGCCAGAATGTCAATGCAATTATCCACAATAAGGTCATGAATGGCAAGGGCTTCTTTTAGTGAGTGAACAGACATTCTGGAGGGAAATGCAGAGTCCAATGGGGCAGTGGTGGTCGGGTGAGCGGGACAAGGAGGTTGGCGAGGAGAGCCACCCAGTCGGCACACATGCTGAGAAGGCCAGCAAGAGGGCAGGATTGGGCAACCTGGAGGGAACTATCGTTCATAAAATAGCTTGGATGGGAATAAAAGACACAAAATTATCAAGTGAAATAAAACAGGGTCCTGGCACACAGCATGTGCTTTGTGGAAAACGATGGTGACATAACTGGCTTCATTTCTCTTATGGCATTTTGGCAGTGTTTACGATTAGCATAAATAAAAACAGAAAATGCTGGTCTGACAGGATCTGAAAAGAGAAAAGGCAAGCTTTTTGTCAGAGCTGCAATAAAGCATTTACACCTGAAACATTAACTGGCAGATGCTGATGGGCCTGCTATTTGGAGTTTAATTTTTATCTCTTTAAAGTTAGTATACTTTGCGAGAGAGATTAAGCAGTAACTTTTAAATGAAGCCAAACTACAAAGAACTGCAGTCACTGCCTTTCAAATACGCAATCATTGCTCATGAGCTATTGTTTAGGATGTCAGCTGACTTCTTCCTACACGATTGCCGTAACCGATTGCCTAATTCTCCACGAAGTGATTTACAGTGTGGTTTTCATGAGTCAGTAACAAAGGAATTGCTAGACGAAAAAAGACCACAGTCCATCTGGATTGCCTTTTACCATCTTGGTAGTCGTATCGTACAATAATAATGGAGCTTGTGTTTAATCATAGAAGTCAAATAGTCTACAACAGACCCAGAAATGATGCAAGGAACACCCCCCCCCCCCCCGCACCCAGTGGTGGAGCGTTAGGAACCATAGGTCCAAAATCACCTTCTTCCTCCGAAACATGCTACACTTACCACATGTCACGTCTCAAATGACACATACACTGTATCCCAAAATATTATTTTGTAAAAGAAATCTAACTCTGATCTATACTTGGAAGAGTTCTGCCTTACATTGCTTCTTCTTGTACTTGTATTCATTGCCTTGTCGTATAACAGCTATGGCAGCGAGTACCTTGTAGTTGTTCCAGAGAATGAAGCATCATGGCACTTTACCTTTTCTTCCCCCCTTATTTCACTACTAACCTTCAAAAGCTCAGAGGAGGAGCATAGGCTTGTTTGCAGTCCAAGGCCTTCTCATCAGATAAAATGTACTGCCAAAACCTGAAAGTATTCCATTATCAGATCTGGCTCTGTATTTTAGTTAAAAAGAAACACCTTGAAATGTTGTTCAGTAAGTACTGATAAACTTAATTGGTTGGTGAACAAAAAGATCACCAGATTTCAAATCTGCCATCACCACCATCCTCAATAAACCCCCCACCACTGCACCCTTGTGCCCTTGCAAACTACCGCCCCCATCTCCAACCTCTCTTTTTTCTTCAACGTCCTTGAACATATTGCCGCCTCCCAAATTCGTGTCCATCTTTCCTGCAACTCCATGTTTCAAACTCTCCAATCAGGTTTCCTCTGCCACAGCACGGAAACGGCCCTAATCAAAGTCACAAATGGCATCCTATGTTACTGTGATGCACAGTGCACGAACCCTCTTCATCCTTCTCAACCTGCTTGCAGCCTTTGACACAGCTAACCACACCATCCTCCTCCAACGCTTCTCCTTTGTTGTCCAGTTGAGTAAGGCTGCCCTCGCCTGGTTCCATTCTTATCTATCCAATCAAAGCCAGAGAATTTCCTGCAATAGTTTCGCTTCCCACCCCCACAATGTTACCTCTGGAGTCCCCCAACAATCTATCCTTTGCCCTCTCCTATTTCTCATCTACATGCTGCCCCCTCGGCAACATCATCTGAAGATATGACTTCAGGTTCCACATGTATGCTGATGACACCCAGCTCTACCTCACCATCACCTCTGCCAACCCCACCACTGGCACTGTGTTGTCAGACTGCTTATCCGACATCCATTCCTGGATGAACTGAAATTTCCTCCAATTAAATATTGGGAAGACCAAAGCCATTGTCTTCGGTCCGCACCACAAACTCCATCTTCCTCCCTGGCCACTGTTTCGTGGCTGAACCAGACTGTTTGAAACCTTCGCATCCTATTTGACCCTAAGCTGAGCTTCCGGCCCCATATCCTCTCCATCACAAAGACCGTTTACTTCCACCCCCATATCATCGTCCGTCTCTGCAGCTACCTCAGCCCATCTGCTATTGAAACCATTGTCCGTGCCTTTGTTACCTCCAGATCTGACCATTCCAATGCCCTCTTGGTCGGCCTCCCAACTTCCACCCTCCATAAAATTGAGCTCATTCAAAACTCCACTGTCCGTATCTAAACCAGCACCAAGTCCCGTTCACCCGTCACCACTATAGTCTCTGACCTACATCGGCTCCCGGTCCACCAATGCCTCAATTTTAAAATTCTCATCCTCCTGTTAAATTCTCTCCAAGGCCTCAGACCTCCCCATCTCTAAAACTTTCTCCAGCCCTACAACCCTCCAAGAACTCTGCGTTCCTCCAGCTCTTTTGCATCCACCACTTCCTTCACCCCACCATTGGCGGGCGTGCCTTCAGCTGCCTAGGCCCTAGGGAATTCCCACCCGAAACCTCTCCGCTTCTCCACCTCTTTTGCTTCCTTTAAGATGCTCCTTAAAACCTATCTCTTTGACCAAGCTTTTAGTCACCCATCCTAATATTTCCTTCTTTGGCTGGGTTTCAATTTTTGTCTGATTATGCTCCTGTAAAACAGCTTGGGACATTTTACTATGTTAAAGGTGCTATATAAATATAAGTTGTAGTAAAGTACTGATGAATTCTGGAATTATTTGCCAGGCTGGGTAGTAGAGACAATCACATTAGGATTGTCAAAATGCAGTTCGATGCTTCGATGGGAGGTACAGAAAACTAAATGGATAAGCTGATGATGAAAGACTTTTGCTTATAGTCAATTTCTCGTGTTTTTTCATTACAGTTTTACCAGAATATGGCCTTCAAAGGCGGTTTCTTTTTGCCACAAATGCATTAAAGAGAAATGTACTTAATTGCTTGAAATCCAAGAAAACAACTGGCGAAACTGAAGTTTTTTTGGGGGGCGAGGGAGGGGGATGGAGGAAAAAAAAAAGGCTTTTACTTTCAAATGCTCCGAATGCAAGACAAACAACTACACTTAGCCAAGCAAGGCAGAGAGGGATGATTCACAGCTTATTCACAGAACGACAGGGATGGTTCAAGTTAGCCAACAGTTTAACATAATTACACACAGGATCCAAAAATAACAAAGAAAACAAGTTTGGAGAGGCCTTCCGCACAGGAACAAATATTTAAGGATCTGTGTATTTGTTGGATCTCTAGTTTTATTGCAGTTACTGCTACCAGACTTAAAAACATTTCACTATGTTTATTTAAATTCGGATTCTGCAGCATCCGTGAACTGGCTCCCAGCATTTATGAAGGGAAATTAGTTTTCTGTAGTCTGGCAGCAGAATCATGGACCTAGGTAAAACTGTGTCCAAGTCTGTTGATAAATCCATTTTCTGTAACCAGCAGCATAAACACCAGGAGCCAATTCATGATGAGACACCCCCCAAATTCCAAATGTTTAAAAAAGTACAAGAGCAGCTTAAGTTTCATATGCCAAAAGCCTTCTGAAAACCAAGTAAACAACTATCATAAAGAATCCCAAACCCTTTCCAATGTCAATTCACTCTTTATACAAACAGCAGCTTTGAAGTGGTTTTTCATTTGGTCCAAAGTGCAGGATATCAGGAAGGATGAAAAAAGATGAGATAAATCAAGAAGCAGTGATCAGGTGACATCAACTTCGTTTCCAGAGAACTGTATGTTGTAGGAGGAAGGGAAGACTAAGGAGTTCCACAGTTTTGAGAATGGCTTAACAGTAAGAAATGTTGCGATGATTTCAACACAATGAGATGTAGGAAGGAGGAAGGTGTAGGATGTCATATTTGGAAATGAAGAGGAACAGAAGGAAGTTCAGAGAAAAGCTGCTGATAGTGTTATCAATGAAATATAAAAAGCCCAGAAATATTGTATTCGACAAAGAGAAGGTGGAGGCTACAGGTTAAAAAGTGAGAGCAGTACAAGACAACAAGCGTTTTCCTCTATCTTAAGTGTGATAGACGTACTTCAAGATCCTCCGAAAATACTGAAGCAGTATTCAACTGTTGGACAGAGATAAGTTCATAGAAAGTTAGGGATTATTGAGGGGAGAAGTGTTTGGCACTAAAGAGGAAACTGAGCTTCACGGTATTATTGTAAAAATGAATGAGGACAAAACACTAAGCTTGAAAACCATTAAGTATGTTGTTCCTTTACACCCATCAAAAATGAACGCTTGCTGACAAGTTTTTCCATGAAGATGGTGCGCAATTAAAGGGAGATGTAACAGTTATGGAGAAATCTTCAGTTTAACTAATGTTATACTATAGAACTGAAGGCCACTGGCAAAAAGAACATCTATCTGGATCATCCCAGAATAGGTCTACTCCAGGTTTTAAAAACAAGTTAGTAGTTTACTAATCAACCTCCCAAACCATTCATGAAATTATTAAGCATTTTGCCACAAAACTGTGGCATAAACTTTTGGAGAAGGTCTGCTGCAATCCAAGTAACCTTTCAATTTTGTCAACGTTAAATCAGGAATGGAGCCAAGAATGTCTCAATGTCTTCAGTAAGAGGAGCTGTTTTTGTCTGGGAAGAACAATTCCGTCACAATGATCTAAATATTTATTAATTTTCTGTATTTTTTTTAATCTCAAAATTTACTACCATCATTAGAAGATTTATTGTAAATGTTTCAAAATAGTAATGTACTAGCAAGTGGAAGGAGTCGCCGAACAAGTCATTTTTGCCCAAGACTCAGAAAATAGAAACAGTCCTGTAAATTGTCCCATCTCAGGATTACATTGGCCATACATAGTGAGCTGGTATCAGAGAACTAATCCAGGCAGAAAATGTCCATTCAATAATTTCTAGCTTTGGCAAACTGAGAAACAAAGCAGATCACCAGAGTGGAAACTATTTGTTTTTTCTCTCTCCATCTCCAATGCTCCATTGCTTCCATCTCTACTTTTATGGTTGCTGTGATCCTATGTGGTCTGCTACAGCTCTTCCTCACCACACTTACAAGCTCCTTCATCCAAAGGAAATGCAGATTTTAGTCCTTTTCACAGATTACTGCCTCTGGCTAAATTTTAAAGATGTATAAGTTTTTGGTGAGTAAAAAAAGTTAATTTAAATAAAAAGTTTGAGTCAGCAAGCAAAGCTAATTCAATAAAAAATATTTTCTTTTACCACAAGTGATAATTGTGATAGTATTCCAGCTGGACTCACTGAAGCTAGAAGGCAATCCTGTGAAAACTACTGCTAATGTAAAGTAGATAGCTGCCCTTGTTTGGTAGAATCATAATGCATATTGCTGGACAGAAGGATTTAGTTTATGACTTGAAAAAGTATTACATACTTAAATAAATGACAAGGTGCGCCAAATCACTCTCAGACTGTCTTGGACATGAGCGGACATTTTTGCTGTTCTTAATCCCTAATTCTCCAGCTGCACAATCTAAATGTATTTTGGACCCAAGACTATATAGGAACAAGAAAATTCCTCTAGGCACAGCAAGAGTACCCTGCCAAAGAGTCCTCCCACCATGTCCCCCAATTCCAATATTTGTTTTATTTTGATGGGAAAGCTGGACAAGGAGCAACTTCATAGCATGCAGGGCTACCCTCTCAGCTCAAGTGATGAAAACGGGCTCATCTTACTTACCCAGGAGACAGAATAAAATTAATCTGTAACTAGAGGATCAACAAATTAGAATAAAAATGTTCAAAATACCCAAGATAATTTTATTGCTTGCTTTGCGCTGTAATCGCTGTGAGGTATCAACCGAATATTAATCCAAGGCCACGCCATCTGAGCATAATTTGGCACTGCGCTGGTAGCAGAAGATTACTTTTACCGATATTATTATTTCCATCCCATTTTCCACTTTCACTGCCTCCCAAGCCAATGTAATTTTGCAACTGGCAAGAGTTGAGAGAAAATGGACAAAGTGACTCTTCCTCTGGATCCTAGTACCGTGTAACTAATATCACCAGTCTTTATTCTTTTATTCACAAAGTACCAGTGAGCTACACTATGGAACGGTACAGCACAGATTCACACTTGCAATTACTCAAGGCAAGTACCCAAAGTTTGACCTAAACTAAGAACATTGAGGCACCTACCCAAAGAAAGAAGGCGAAAGAAAACCTAACAGATGAAGCACACTAAGCTTCTTCTGCAAGTAGTCAGCTGCAGACTGGCAGAGGTCTGAAAGTAATTTGTCCACCCTCAAGTAGGGAAGGACACACATGCACACTGTATAATGGTGTGTGAGCGCACATGTGATGTTATTTCCAATTATTTCATTTTATTGCTAAAATTACAACAACAACTTCCATTTATATTGTCCCTTTAACATGGTAAAAAAGAGGCGTTTCACAGGAGCGTTATCTGACAGAATTTGACATTGAACCACATAAGGAGATATTAGGACAGGTGACCAAAAACTTGGTGGAGAGGCGAAGTGGTTTACGAGGCAATTCTAGAGCTTAGGGGCTAGCCAGCTGAAGGCACAGCTGACAAGAGTGGAGCGATGAAAATCGGGGATGCGCAAGAGGCTAGGATTGGAGGAGTGCAGAAATCTCAGTGGGTTGTCGGACTGGAGGAGGTTACAGAGATAGGGAGGGGCAAGGCCATGGAGTGATTTGAAAACAAGGTCAAGAATTTTAAAAATCGAGGCTTTGCTGGACCAGCAGTCACTATAGGTCAACGAGCACATGAAAGCTTGTTGTTCAACACACACATAAATTTTATGAAATATAAAATTACACCAACTGGTGGAGGAAAAATCTCATCACAATACTATTTTTACAAAACTTAACATGCAATCAAAGCAACCTTTTATATACACAATAATCTACCTTCAAATATCATGTAACTTATGTACTTAATGAATAGGCAATTTTCTTTTTGAAGGTGTCCCATAATTTTGCTAAATTATGACATTCAGCTACAGAATACTTATGGTACCAGAATTTATTTTATTACATATAAAATACTTGAAGGTGGACTCTGAATTAAATTAAGAAATTATCCTATACTAATCACTCATAAATGGAATGCATGTCCATCTGTTCTAAAAAAAAAATTGATTGCATTCTCCTCTAGCTGATTGATGCATGATGTGCTGCAGCTTTCTCGTGACTCCTTGGCTACTAGTAACCACATGACCCTTTCCTCCAATGAGGTACTTACAGCTTTGCCTGGTCTGCCAAAAGCCACTACCGACTGCCTGAGCCATTCCTGTGATTGCTGCCACCTTGTAGGCCTAACTCCGAAGTTTTCTGAGTGATTCAACTGTATTAGAATCATAGAAAGGTTACTGCACGGAAGGAGGCCATTTGGCCCATCGATCCACGCTGGATCTGTGCAAGAGCAATCCAGTTAATCCCACTCTCCCGCCCTATCCCCATAGCCCTGCAATTTTTTTCCTTTCAAACCCTGACAGTGCATTCCAGATCCTAACCACTCACTGTGTAAAAAAGTTTTTCCTCATGTCACATTTGGTTCTTTTGCCAATCACTTTAAATCTATGTCCTCTGGTTCTTGACCCTTCCGCCAATGGGAACAGTTTTTCTCTATCTACTCTGTCTAGACTCTTCATGATTTTGAATACCTCTATCAAATCTCCTCTCAACCTTCTCTGTTCCAAGGAGGTATTGAACTTCGGTCATTTTATTCAGCTTCAATCTGTAATGTCACTCTGCAAGAATATTGGAAATAGGGAAAAATTGACATCTTTTTCTTAAAGCTACTAACCTTCATGCTCTGCAGGCTATGCTGCATATTTTGCTGAGTGTGCAGCTTATTTTGCTGAATTGTAAACTGTTAACCTTTGACTACTGACTGACCTGTGTCACCCTCCTTGCTCAACATGACAGCTACGTGACATAAAAGCAGAACAATAATCCAAAGATAGCAATAAGACCAGGACCATGGCTAGATAGCTAGACAATGCTCCCTTGAAAAGGGTCTTGTGATTAAATGAGCAATGTTATAACAAGCTGACCATCTTGAATTCTTTGAAAAACAACTTTGTTAATCTATGAGGGTCTCATGAGTGTTGTTCCATATATGGTGTGAGTTTCCTGCCCCAGGGGGGCATAAAAACCCAACATCTTTTGGGCTCAGGGCAGAGGAATCAGCGAAGATCACCCAACTGTCGAAAGGACACCTCGCTGTCTGAAGACGACTCCACAGTCAGAAGAACACCTGACAATCAGAAGACTACCTCACTGTGGGAAAACTTGAAATGACCACATTGCCAACTTAATTAACACCTCTGCCCAGAGATCAAACAGGGTAACATTGTTTGATCTTTGTTGTCTAAATATTTGATACTTTTAAATAAATGAGACATTGATTACCAATTGGTGTCACCTTCCAATCTGTTACATTTCTCTACCCGATTTTGGCTCCATGAGCTATTCCTACGGCCTTGTGCATTACTGTAACCTCACTAACTAGTCGGCGTGATTCCAAAAGTGGGAAAACAATTAAATTTTATTCCCCCAGCTCCAGTGCTCTACAGCAGAATAAACTGTTGCGGATTTGTGCATTCCAATCAGTTCTGTCCGAGGGGACAAGTATTTCTAAACAGGGATTAACTAAAAATAGAGGCAGTTGTCACTGCCTCATATGTCGTTGCAGGAACCCACAAAATCCTGTATCTCTCCAACTTTTAAACTTCAAGTGAAGCTTCAGAATTACATTCTTTGCTTCGCATTTTCTTTGGCAGTTCTAGTAGAAATATGGTGACCATACCTACAGCAGAATAAACTAATTATACATATGTGACTAGAGGTAGCAACTGAGTTAACTCAACTATAATGAAGAACGTATGTCTAATGTCAGGAACCATGCTCAACTAGATGCACTAAAAAAAAAATCACATTGAAGCACCAAAAGTTCCTCATCTATTAAGCAGTCACAGATCCTCGTATGGAACTGATATTTTTATTTTACAGTGCCAACTGCACAGATCGAATATAAGAGAAAATAGTAAGATTACATTAACAAAAGATACATTCCCAAGAATTACAAGGAATCTATTTCCAGGCTTCCAATATCACTGCCCAGTAATACAGCAACAGGCTGTGACAAACAGCAATGAGACATGGGTTCCTGAAAGCAGATTCCGACGTGGGAAGCTTGAAATCTTGCTGAGCTATAAGTGGGACATGCTTCCTCAGCAGTCTCTGCTTGGTGCCTGCAATTCATAGCCCAGGAAACAATCTAAGGTACTCTTGCTGACCTTCTGCATCTGCCGAAGAAATGGTATTGAGACCAAGCGAAAACCTTCTCTCCTAAATGTAGCATTGTGCTTAGCCGATCAATGAAAAATGACAGATTTGGAGTGAGGAGCAACAAATTTTTTTTTCAAATTTCAATTCCAAACAGCAATGTCAATCATGGGTAGAAATTCGGGCAATTTCATCGGTAATTAATTTGAATATTACTGCTACTACTCAGGCAACAAGGGGGCATAGATCAGTAACAAGGTACATTGGCTGGCTTACTTCAACAGCACCTGCCAGTCCCATGACCTCGACCACTGAGGGCAAAACCAGCAATATCATAGGAACGCTATCACCTGCAGCTTCCCCTCCATGTCACACACCATCCTGACTTGGTATCAGTGGCCTTCTGGGGTGATGCATTCCAAGTTCTCATAACCCTCTGTGTGAACGATTTTTTTTCTGGATTCGCGAGTTCTGTCTCTATCTACCTATAAACAGTGACACACTGTCCGCAACGTTTTTGATTCATACTCCCTTTATATCCTAATTCTATTATTGGTCTCCTTTTGTTGCTTTCAATTATCTTCCCAGTCTCATTCTTGCCACTTATCTTCACCTTTACAAGAGCTTTCTCATTTTGTTTAATACTGGTGTGAGCCATTCTTATAGACCATGGGTGCATTACCTAGATGCATCTTCTATCATCTTTTACATTACTCTGTAATCCACTAATTACCTTCCTGAATAGATTCCATTATTGGTTGCTAGATTTACCAACTAAATCTATTTCACCACATTGTAGTCAGTTTCTTTCCCATCCATTCAAAGATTGCCTTGTTTACATTCAAAACCTTGGTTTCTGACCTTTCTTGGTGAATTATCCATATTGTCGTCACTATTCCCAAGACGCTTCCTTACGACCAGATTGTTAACTATTTCTGTTTCATTACTCATAACTAAATCAAATATCCGCTGTTTTCTCCTAGCTTTAGGACATCTCTTGGAAACTATATTAAATGCATTCAAAAATCTATTATCTTTTCCACTTGTGATCTTTCTCTCTCAATCTACATACACATCAATATCTCCCATTATTACCATATTTTATCCTCACAGGTCTCCCTGATCCGCATATACCTACATTCCTGTTAAGTCATCAATTCAGGTGTTCTACAAAATAGTGGGTTTTATTTTACCTTTTCTGTGGCATAAAAAGTGCAGGAGTGAATTAAAAAGGAAATTAGGAAAGCAAAGAGAATGCATGAAAAAAAATATTAGCAAGTAAAATCAAGGAAAATCGAAAGATTTTATAAATACATTCAGAGCAAGAGGATAACTAAGGAAAGGGTAGGGCACATTAGAGACCAAAAAGGTAATCCATGTGTGGAGGCAGAAGATGTTGGTATGGTTCTTAATAAATATTTTGCGTCTGTCTTCACAAAAGACAGGGATGACATTGCAGTTAAGGAGGAGGAGTATGAAATATAGGATGGGATAAACAGAGAGGAAATATTATGGGGATTAGCATCTTTGAAAGTGGATAAATCACCAGGGCCGGATGAAATATATCCCAGGCTGTTAAAAGAAGCAAGGGAGGAAATAGCGGAGAGCTCTGACCATCATTTTCTAATCCTCACTGGATACAGACGTGGTGCTGGAGGATTGGAGGACTGCTAATGTTGTACCACTGTTTAAAAAGGAAGCGAGGGATAGACCAAGTAATTACAGGCCAGTCAGTCTAAACTTGGAGGTGGGCAAATTATTGGAATCAATCCTGAGGGACAGGATAAACAGTCACTTAAAAGGCACGGAATAATCAAGGACAGTCAGTATGAATTTCTTAAGGAAATCGTGTTTGATTAACTTGATTGAATTTTTTGAGGAGGTAACAAGGAGGGTCGATGAGGGTAGTGCATTTGATGTAGTCTACATGGATTTTAGCAAGGCTTTTGATAAGGTCCCACATGGCAGAATGGTCAAAAAAGTATAAACCCATAGGATCCAAAGGAAAGCAGCAAGTTGGATCCAAAATTGGCTCAGTAGCAGGAAGCAAAGGGTAATGGTCAATGGGTGTTTTTGTGACTGGAAGGATGTTTCCAGTGAGGTCCCACAAGGTTCAGTACTAGGTCCCTTGCTTCTTGTGATATATATTAATGATTTGGACTTAAATGTAGAGGGCACGATTAAGAAGTTTGCAGATGATACAAAAATTGGCTGTGTGGTTGATAGTGAGGAGGAAAGCTGTAGACTGCAGGAAGATATCAATGGACTGGTCAGGTGGGCAGAAAAGTGGCAAATGGAATTCAATCCGGAGAAATGTAAGGTAATGCATTTGGGGAGGGTAAACAAGGCAAGGGAATATACAATAAATGGGAGGATACTGAAAGGTGGAGAGGAGGGGTCAATTACCAGGGGGCACAGATTTAAAGTGATTGGTAGAAGGATTAGAGGGGAGCTGAGGAAAATTCTTTTCACCCAGAGAGTGGTCGGGGTCTGGAATTCACTACCTGAAAAGGGTGGTAGAGGCAGAAATCCTCAACTCATTTAAAAAGTACCTAAGATGTGCACCTGAGGTGTCATGACCTACAAGGCTACGGACCAAGTGCTGGAAAGTGGGATTCGGCTGGGTAGTTCATTTTCAGCCGGCGCGGACATGATGGGCCAAATGGCCTCCTTTTCGATGATTCTATATTTTCACCTGCTGGTTGCACTAATTTAGACCCCTCCTTTCCACGGTTGTTGATGCTAAAATTGCTATTTCCCTCCACCTTCTTTCCTATTTTCCATATCCCTCCGAAAAACACCTATATCCTGGTATGTTTAGCTCCCAATCTTGCCCAAGTTGTAGCCACATTTTGCTGTAAAAAACAGCAGCAACAGCAAGGGAAAACTTGGAAGAAACGGTCATCAGAAGCCTGAACAATAAAAATGTTAAGTACAGTTATACCAGTTAAATTAGTGATGTGGCTTGCCTGTGGACTTTCGCACAAATTAAAAGTGCAATCGAAAAGTTACTGAAGGGGTTATATCCATGCTAAAGAACATGCTCTGGCAGTTTTTACTTAATGAATTTACAAGCCTGTTTGATGTCATATTAAGTGATTACTTGCATTAAAACTGTTCATAAGTAATATGAAAAAGATTTCTGTTGTCAGATGTAATCATAATATTCATTGAAGTTAGGCAAATTCATGAATACTTCAAATAAACTTCAGATGAAATCCTATAAAGGTAAACAATGATATCACACTAAGGCGCTTTGACAACACAGAACTATTCCCACACATTTTCCCAATGACTGTTAACTTCATTGGCAGGCAGTGCTGAGTCTGCAGTTTATAGTTTATTTCTTCAACATCAGTTGCAGTTCTGTGACAATTACAAATTCAGCAATGATTAACTGCAACACAGTTCACCACCTAGCCACACAACAGTGGCCAGTTCTATGGAATGCCACACAGCTACAACTAATAAAGTGAACTGCCATCAACTACTGCGTCACTCAACCACTTAACCTTGTCAGTAACGATACTATGTGCCAAATAATAACAACTTGCATTTATATAGTGACTTTAAAATAGTTAAATGTCCCAAGGCACTTGACAGGAGCGTTATCAAACAAAATTTGACACCAAGCCACATAAGGAATTATTAGGACACGTGACTGGTCAAAGAGGTAGGTTTTAAGGAGCTTTTTAAAAAGGAGAGAGATATGGAGAGCCCAGAGAGGTTTAGGGAGGGAATTCTAGAGCTTAGGTCCTAGGCAGCTGATGGTACAGCCGCCAATGGCGGAGCGATGAAAATCGGGGTTGCACAAGAGTCCAGAATAGGAGGACTGCAGAGATCTCAGAGGGTTGAAGGGCTGGAGGAGGTTACAGGAATAAGGAGGGGCAAGGCCATGGAGGGATTTGAAAACAAAGATGAGAATTTTAAAACCAAGGCGCTGGTGGACCGGAGCTAATGTAGGTCAGCGAGCACAGTGGTGATGGGTAAATGGAACTTGGTACAAGTTAGGATATGAGCAGCAGAGTTTTGGATAAGCTCAAGATTATGGAGGGCACAAGGTGGGAGGCTATAAGATTGACATGGTATGAAGTGTTTTATGATTCTCATCGAGACCCAAAACCTCAGTGTTATGAAGTGCTTCATTTAAAGAGATTAAAAGCAACATACAATCCCACGCCACAATTTCCTTTGCTGGAAGGATGAGGCTTACAAGGATGCCATGTTATTCTCAGCAGCACTTGCTGAAGAAGCTCACCTTCCAACAGAAGTAAATTTCAGTAAGAGGGGACTTGGGCTGACATTGCTCAGTGCTGAAGGGACACTTCTAAAACAGAAAGGATTTGGTAAACATTTTTTTGGATGGGACTAAGAATCATCAAGCATCATTTTTGTTACAGTAACTTCATATACAAATGACGAGATTAGTTTCAATGCCATTTATATAGTTCCTTTACATATTTCTAACCAAGTGAAGAAAGGTTCACCAAACATTCGAGGAATAACAATGTCTTTTGTAAATCACCCCAACTCACTTATTGCATAACTCCTGTGCACCATGTCTGGGAGTTACTTATCACCTATATAGTATTCCGTCCTTCCTTGCATTACTTATGATCATTTCCAGGCTCATTTCACATCATTTGCTTTGGAGCAGTTTTTGAATTTCTAGAATTCAAGCTGTTATTGGCACAACTCCAAGACTACACTGCATCACTGGCTACAGAATTCAGTTGCCAATGGCCAAACAAGTTTAATATAACGAACTAATCAAGAAGATAGAGAGTGATGCCATTGCCTGCTTTTGCACTAAAACCTCAAGGTTAACAAGGCAGGCTGGCTAGGTGAAATTGGCTAATTGGCTAGCTAAGAGATCCCACATAATACAGCGTGTAAAAAGAAATGCTGTGTATAGTTATTTTTAGCATTGAAGAACAGTCCATTGAAAACTTAAAAAAAAAGGATCCTGCCTCTTCAAATCACAAACATTTTGAATTGTCTTTCGTATTGAACAGCGGATATGGCTGCCTGACTTGGTCATTGTTGTTGCTGTTCTTGTACATTGTGGCATTTTGTGTTAAGTGTTCCGGGGGGAGGTGGTGGAGAAAGAGGGGAACTTACAAAAGATCAAGATTGTTTCTTTTAAATTTTATAAACACAATTGCATTATGTGCGCCAATTACCATCTCCTGAAATACAGAACAATTGTTCTATTAAATAATTTAGCAAATAACACAGGAAATGAAAAAAACTATTTTCTGTTAATGTGCAGTTATTTAAAGTTAATAAGTTATCTTCAAACCACAGTGCAGCATCATTTTCTCTGTATTACCAGCATGGTCATTATAAACTTCTATCATATTTTATATTTGAAAAACTTGCAATTATATAACCTTTAACATAGGAAAACATCCCAAGGTGTTTCACAGAGGCGTATGAAAAATATGGACACCAAGCCAAAGGAGACATCAGAAAGAAAGGTCAAAACCTTGGTGAAAGAGGTGTGTTCTAAGGATGGTCTTAAAGGTGGAAAGGGAGACAGGGTTGCAGAGGGGTTTAGGGAGGGAATTCCAGAGCTTGTGTCCTAGATAGCTGAAGGCATGGCTGACAATGGTGGAGCAAATGGAGGGAGGATACACAAATGGCTGGAATTAGAGGAATGCAGAGTTTGGAGAGGATTGCAGCACTGAAAGAGGTAACAGATATAGGGAGGGAACGAGGTCATGAAGGGATTCAAATACAAGGATGAAAATTTAAATTTTGAGGTGTTGGAAGACCAGGAGCCAATGTAGATCAGCAAGAATGGGGTGATGTTTGGGTAGAGTAGGATACAGGCAGCAGAGTTTTGGTTGAGCTGAAGTTTACGGAGGTCCAGGATGGGAGGCCAGCCAGGAGAAGTTTGGAATAGTCCAGTAGAAAATCGCTGACTAGCTGCAGACATTGCTATAGCGACAGATACCGTTATAGTCATAAGCACTAATTTTACTAGTAAACAGGTAAATGTACTTCACCTGTATGTTTATTTAAACAAACATTTACCATAATTCAGTGCAAAACTCTGCAGTCTTTCTCTTTCACCGATGTTCGGAATTCTAACATGAATTAATCAGATACAGCACATCTTAGTGCAGCTTCTACGTTTTTGTCCAGCAGTTGTGAACGGTACTTTGACTTGATCAGAGTCTCGCACAACGAGACACGCCAGACCCCATCCCGCCCTGCACCCAGACCCCACCCCACCTCGCCCTGCACCCAGACCCCACCCCACCTCGCCCTGCACCCAGACCCCATCCCACCCCGCACCACACCCAGACCATGGCTAGATGCTGTTTTCCTTTTGCCAGGACGTGCCCTATTGGAGCTGCTCATTATTGGTTGGGTTGCTTTCTTCTGCTGGCCTGGAGCAGTTATTACGATTGGTCAAGCTGACCACAATGACAGCTCCCCTCTCCATACAATGTCCAGTGTTTTCATCCATGTCACATGCCATTTTAGCAGCAACCAAGGAAGTAAAGCACACACAATAATCAAAAAACACATGAACACTCTGCTTTTCATCTTACCATTTTACCAACAAATGCACAAAAAGGTTAAAGTAGACATGCATACACCATCCAAACATGGGTATTGAGATACAGGCCTAACGACAGTATCTATTACTCATTTTTTATTTACTAAGCAAAAATGTAATCAGCCACATCTGGATTCCCAATTAGCCACATGTGGTTAATGGCTAACATATTGGACAACAATGAAGTAGTCATGTCTGGAAGTGACAAAGACATGGATGACAATTTGAGTGACAGAAAACCCATAAAACTTAATTGTTACAAAGGCATGATTAATCACCATTTTCTCTCCTTGCAGGCCACCCAGTAGCACAATCTTGATCTCCATTTCCCTGCTCCAACCTTATACCTATCTCTCTACGTGAAGAGTAGAGGGAGGGAGTGGCTTGGATGCTGGAATTCTCTCCATCTGTTCTCAATATCTTTCCCTGAACTGGCAGGCAGTAGAATTCAACCACTTGGCCAAACATTATTATTTTTCCCCTCCTTTCTCTGGCCATTAACTGATGAAGCTAACCTGATAAGTAACTCTCATGCTCAGATTCTTGTGAAAGGACAAACATTTTAACCATCTTCACAAATTCTTCTGAAAATACTAAGATCCATTAACAAATACATTAATGATAAATCATGGATGGACAACAAGGTATGCCACCGATTAAGACCACACAATCTGCTTTTCTTATAAAAATGTAACGCTTCCTTTACTGGAGACAACCAGCTACTTATAAACAGTAATCTAACTGTTTCAAACAATCAGGGGTAGGGGCAGGTTTGGCGAGCTTAAGTTCGGAGCTGAAGTTACCACTCTGGCTGAAATGCCTTCCCCTTTAATGTAGGAGCCAAACATATCAAAATGTTTGTTTAGCTAAGCTCTCTGCTGCATCAACAGTGCTACCAAGCAGCACTTACTCATCAATAAACTCAGAGTTTGGGTACTTTTTATGAACCATGAGGAAAATTATGATTTTTTTGTCATCTTAGCTTGATGGCTCTCCATTTAATTCAGCCAAAAGACATAAAGGAGTTTGAACACCAGCTCCAGTCAGAATCATGTCCCCAGCCTAACTTGATACCACTGTTTTAAGTATTTATCAGCCGTCTATAAAGTTACAGAAAGGTTGATGAAGCAGCCAAGACATACTCAAACAGAACATACCGTGCGATTTGTTCATTTATGTTTATGACTGGCAGTTACTTTTGAATTTAGTTGACAGTTATTCAAATCCAAGACTGGAAAATATTTCTGAGCAAAGACAGTTACAAATCTGGGAGTGGGTTAGAATCTTCAGAGAAATAGGTTGGATCATTTGAGCACCGGCAGTTAGAAGGACGATAAGGAATACTGCGTATATAAAGGCTAACCACAAAATAATACCTTAGCACACAGATTGTGACCATTTATTGTTTTCGTCCAAGAATTTGGTTGGTATATCTACTGTAAATACTGTTATATATTTACTTCTTCATCTTTTGTTCCATAAATTCGCTTGTTAGTTAATGTCTAAGATGAGATCTGAAGACGTAATGCTCTGCTGTTTTTGTAAGACAGAAGAAAATTCCTGTGAAAGTGAAGGATAGGTGGACATTGACAATTTACAGAAAGGTTTTCTGTTCATTAACCTGGGCTCACTGTCAGAAACTTACCTCGACATTACAGCCAATATTCTCAAAACCATAAGGAGCCAAGACTCACCTCAGAGTAATCTAAAATAAAGTATCTAGGATAACAAGGACACAAGACACAAAAAGAACACTTACACTATTTGTAGTTCAGAATATAACATTGCACTCATGACATTGAGAGATTTTTTTAAAAATTGATTTTAATACATTTATCCAAAAAGTCCCTTAAATCCCCCCAATGCAGCATCCAATTATTCCTTAAAATAATTCCAGATTTTTCACCTCACTACTCTATCACTTTGGGTTTGGAGAGCTCACTTATACTGGCACCTTCAAAATCCATTCAATGGATTTTGTGGTTTGAAGTCGCTAGAGATTGCAGCGTCATAGCACAATGGACAGAGTTATATCATCAAATGTGAAATAATTGACTGCATTTTCAAATACACATTAATAATATTATAATTTTTGCTAGAATTAGAACAAACCCTATTCCATCAAATTTGCTCTGCATATGGCTGTGGAAGCGATTACGCAGCTTCTAAGAATTGAAACCTTTGTTCCGTATCAGATTATCCTGTGCTCCATTTCCTTCCTCAATCCCATATGCAGACAATCACATACGTGCAGCAGTCTGCAGTTATGTGGTCAGGTCAAGTTATCAGGTGCTGAGTTTTGCAACTCTGGGATTGGAATGCAATGCAATCTGGCATTGCTACCAACAGTGCCAGTTTATACACCATTTTTAGTATCATCTTGAAGCAGAAATCAATGCTAAAATCAGACTACAGTTTTTTTTATTCATTCATGGTATGTGGGCATCGCTGGCAAGGTCAGCATTTATTGCCCATCCTTAATTGCCCTTGAGAAGGTGGTGGCGAGCCACCTTCTTGAACCGCTGCCGTCCGTGTGGTGAAGGTTCTCCCACAGTGCTGTTAGGTAGGGAGTTCCAGGGTTTTGACCCAGCGACGATGAAGGAATGGCGATATATTTCCAAGTTGGGATGGTGTGTGACTTGGAGGGAAACGTACAGGTGGAGATGTTTCCATGTGCCTGCTGCCCTTGTCCTTCTAGGTGATAGAGGTTGTGGGTTTGGGTGGTGCTGTCGAAGAAGCCTTGGTGAGTTGCTGCACTGCATTCTGTGGATGGTACACACTGCAGCCACGGAGCGCCAGTGGTGAAGGGAGTGAATGTTTAGGGTGGTGGATGGGGTTCCAATCAAGCGGGCTGCTTTGTCCTGGATGGTGTCAAACTTCTTGAGTGTTGTTGGAGCTGCACTCATCCAGGCAAGTGGAGAGTATTCCATCACACTCCTGACTTGTGCCTTGTAGATGGTGGAAAGGCTTTGGGGAGTCAGGAGGTGAGTCACTGACCACAGAATACCCAGCCTCTGACTTGCTCTTGCAGCCACAATATTTATGTGGCTGGTCCAATTAAGTTTCTGGTCAATGGTGACCCCCAGGATGTTGATGGTGGGGGATTCGGCGATGGTAATGCTGTTGAATATCAAGCGGAGGTGGTTAGACTCTCTCTTGTTGGAGATGGTCACAGCCTGGCACTTATCTGGCACGAATGTTACTTGCCACTCATCAGCCCAAGCCTGGATGTTGTCCCGGTCTTGCTGCAGGCTGGCACAGACTGCTTCATTATATGAAGGGTTGAGAATGGAACTGAACACTGTGCAATCATCAGTGAACATCCCCATTTCTGATCTTATGATGGAGGGAAGGTCATTGATGAAGCAGTTGAAGATGGTTGGGCCTAGGACACTGCCCTGAGGAACTCCTGCAGCAATGTCCTGGGGTTGAGGTGATTGGTATCCAACAACCACTACCATCTTCCTTTGTGCTAGATATGACTCCAGCCACTGGAGAGTTTTCCCTCTGATTCCCATTGACTTCAATTTTACTATGGCTCCTTGGTGCCATACTCGGTCACATGCTGCCTTGATGTCAAGGGCAGTCACTCTCACCTCACCTCTGGAATTCAGCTCTTTTGTCCATGTTTGGACCAAGGCTGTAATCAGGTCTGGAGCTGAGTGGCCTTGGCGGAACCCAAACGGAGCATCGTTTAGCAGGTTATTGGTGAGTAAGTGCTGCTTGATAGCACTGTCGACGACACTTTCCATCACTTTGCTGATGATTGAGAGTAGACTGATGGGGCGGTAATTGGTCAGCTTGGATTTGTCCTGCTTTGCAAGTATTGTCTACAGTTTTGGTTCTCTCATTTCAGGGAGCATATAAAAACAGTGGAAAAGGTGCAGCATAGATTCACAAGTATTTTACAAGGGCTGAAGAATTACCAGGGTGAATTTTAACTCAGCAGGTGTCCAGCAGGAACCTACACTGGCGAGTTAAATTCCCACCCGCCCAGCTACAGCATGGGGCCACGGCAGTTTTAGGAAGGAAGTGGATCAGCGGCACAGTAATTCTGGGCAGGAATTGGGCAGAAAGAGGCTGTCGGCCCATGGAAAATTAGGCAGTCCATAGCCGCCTGCCAGCGTGCAGGTAGGCGTGGAGAAGGGGGTTCCAGGAGGGTCTAGCAGGAGGAGGGGGATGCAAGAAGAGGCCGAGTGGCCTGAATTTTCCTCATGGGGCCTGGGGAAGCACTCCTGCTCTCCTGGTTCCACAAGGAAAAGTAACAAAATACCATTCAGGGCCTCTTCATGTCCCACTCTGGCCAGAATTAAAATTGCAGTCGGGGCCTGAGGACGCCATTGGATACAGATATATATTTAAAGAAGGACTCACTCCGCTGGGCAGGTAGGGTTAAAATTACCTCAACTGTTATGAAAACAGACTTGAAAAGATAAGTCTTTTCCTTTACTGAAGTGAAGAAGAGTAAGGGATGACCTGGTAGGGGTCTTCAAGATTATGATGCAGTATATTAAGGTGAATAGATTGCTTCCACTGGTTGGTGAGACCATAACCAATTAGAGGGAGCTCTTTTCCATCAGACTTGCTCATGTGGACACTGGAAGTGATTAAGCATCACAATGGAATTTGAACTTTTGCTCCGGATGACATCATCATATGATGACATTGCCCTCGCTCCTTTTACCACAAATTTAAGATGATCACAAAAACGACTGAAGAGGTTAGAAAGCATTTCAAATGTAGTATTCTATGTCACAAACCATAGTTTAAGCACAGTTTAGAAATTCTTTTGAAAGAAAATTAGATAGATGCTTGATAGGAATATAAAGGAGCATGGGAACGAGTGGTAGAATGGGACTAGACTATGTGGCTCATGCAGAAATTAATTGTTCAAATGGGATGAATGGCCTGTTTCTGTGATGTAAAATTCTATAATTCTAAAACTTGCTTCCTCAACAACAAGAAGCTGCATTTATATAGTGCCTTTAACATAGTAAAACATCCTAAGGCACTTCACAGGAGCGAAATCAAAAAAAGTGCGACACCGAGCCACATGAGGAGATATTAGGACAGGTGACCAAAAGCTTGGTCAAAGAAGTAGATTTTAAGGAGCATCTTAAAGGAGGAGATAGAGGTAGAGAGGCAGAGAGGTTTAGGGAGGGAATTCCAGATCTTAGGGCCTAGGCAGCTGAAGGCACGGCCACCAATGATGGAGCAAAGAAAATCGGGGATGCGCAAGAGGCCATAATTAGAGGAGCACAGAGATCTCAGTGGGTTATAGGACTGAGGAGGTTACAAAAACAAGGAAGGGTGAGGTCGTGGAGGAATTTGAAAACAGGGATGAAAATTTTAAAAATTGAGGTATTGCCAGTCCGGGAGCCAATGCAGGTCAGCGAGCACAGGGGTGATGAGTGAAAGGAGCTTGGTGTGAGTTAAGATACGGGCAGCAGAGTTTTGGATGAGCTCAAGTTTACGGAGGGTGCAAGGTGGGAGCTCGGCCAGGAGGGCACTGGAATAGTCCAGAGGAAACAAAGGCATGAATGAGTGTTTCAGCAGCAGATGAGCTGATGCAGATGTGGAGACAAGCGATATTAGGGAGTTGGAAGGAGGCGGTCTGGGTGATGGAGAGGATATGGGGTCGGATGCTCAGCTCAGGGCCAAATAGGACGCCAAGGTTGCGAACGGTCTGGTTCAGCCTCAGACAGTGGCCAAGGAGAGGGATGGAGTCGGCAGCTAGGGAACAGAGTTTGTGACGGGGACCGAAGACAAATGTTTGACAACCATGATTTCAGAATACAAAAAGGACACACTCAACCCCAATTTAAAATAGATTTTCTCTTCCCACTAATTAATATATTTCTTCTTTTGGGGACACATTTTACGATTTTAAAAAGAAACTAATTAAAATTTAACAGCAGTCCTTCAAAACGTTCTCCCAGGAGGTGGGATAACAAAAAGATAGAACAGAACACCAGCATATAGATATGTAGTCTATATGCAGTGCAACACCTTCTAAAATAACCATCTCTCTTCCTCGCTCTTCCCTGCCAAATGGTATACTTCAAAGAAACTGCAACCAAAGTAAGACTGATGGGGACAGCAAGCAATTTAAACATGTTGTTTTCTAGAGGTCAACAGAGGGGATCATCATTCCAAACCAAAGGCTGATGAAAAATTGTGCAACAGGGATACCAATCTGTTTAAAAGGAAATGTTATCGCTCACTTGAAAAAAAAATGAACAGGATACTTAATTCAATGCCTCCGGGAAGACTTTCATCAGTTGGCTTATCTGTACTCCCAATTCTCTTTAAAAATTTCTAACAAACCAAAGACAATTCTTATGCTGTGGGTACCAATACTGAGACTTGGTAGTATCCTCCAGAGCCAATAAATCAAATCTGCATCAGATAGATTAGTGGAGCTGTCCTAGACACATTATTGTATAGTGCTCTGCTGCTGCTCATTAGATTTGTTCATCATGCACAGACAAATGTATGTATGTTCACATGGATAAGCAATTTCTTTTGAGCCCCAAATTTACAGTGGACCAGCAGCTAATGCAGCCATTCAGCAGGTGCACTAAGGGTAGGAGATATAGCAGGCAGAAGGAGGATGTGTGTAAAGCGTCTGCTCCGCAGGTTATATTGGCATGCAGTGTGAAACCCCTAAAAGTTAGTTTACTTTATACAAGTTCTGACTAGGCATTTGTGATACAGGTGAATTATATTGCAAATTAAAAAACAAATGAGAAACCTAGTTGAAAGGCCAAGGCCCTTAAGCCACCAAGAGTATAAAAGAAAATAAATCAAGTGGTACTGATTAGGTGACAAAAAGCTTGGATTTTAAAGCCTAAGGATTGCAGGAGTAAGGGGACACAAGCTATATTAACAACTGACTTAGTCAATGCAACCAGGATGTAATATTTTCACTAAAGTATCTCACTTAAACAAACCTTCCAGAGTAAGATACTTACTGCAGTACAGTTGTACACCATTTAAAAAGTCACACACAAGAATTTTACAACTGCAGTGATCAAGGACATAGCTTTGTAACTACCAGACTCCACAAAATCTTCAATCCTTTTAAGCAGGGCAATACAAGTGTCTGCCTCATAGACTGGGAGCAATTATAAGATACAAAAGCATAATTATAGGTATCCAAATTGAAAGGGCTCATTTTCTCAAACATCTGCCTTGAAAATTCAATGGTGCATCAACACCAGGAGATTTGTTATTGCACATCAATATTTCTGCCTCTACCTGTAAGAGACAGGATGTGGAGATGCCGGTGATGGACTGGGGTGGACAAATGTAAGGAATCTTACAACACCAGGTTATAGTCCAACAAATTTATTTTAAAATCACAAGCTTTCGGAGATTATCTCCTTCGTCAGATGATGAAGGAGATAATCTCCGAAAGCTTGTGATTTTAAAATAAATTTGTTGGACTATAACCTGGTGTTGTAAGATTCCTTACATTTGTCAGAGACAGGACAAAGCAGGGGATTTGTTATTATGCACAGATATTAGTACCTCTTTTAATTCCTGTAAAGAGATACAACATATCAAGAAATTTGCAAGGTATCACGGCCTCCTTTTATTCTTTTGAACAGAAGGCACATTCAAATTCATTGAGACCTTCTGAAAATTGACAAACATTGTTTTGAAGTACTCTTCTGATTTCAGGCAGAAGCCCCATGGTCAATTGGGATGCTGGAGCTGAATCCCACTCTTGATTGACATTATTAATCAAGAATGTTTCTCTCTTCCCCTCCCCACAAACATGAAGTAAGTTGGGGTAGAAATATTTGCAAGTCTTTTGAATGTCAACCTTAGCTCAGTGGTAGAATTCTCATCCTGATCAGTAGGTCATGGGCTAAAGCCCCACTCTAGAAACAGGAGCACGTATTCTAGGCTGTCACAGGTGCAGTCTTTCAGATGAGGCAAAAAATCGAGGCCCCATCTGTCCTCTAAAGGTGAACATAAAAGAGCAAGGGGCTTCTCCCAGTATCCTAGCCAACATTTATTCCTCAACCAACATCAGTAAAAAATGATATCGTCATTTGTTTTGTTGCTGTCTCGGAGGCCTTGCTGTGAGCAAACTGTCTACACTATTTTCCTACATTACAATAGTGACTATACATCAGAAGTATTCCATTGGCGATAAAGCACTTTGGGATGTCCTGAGGTCATAAAGTGCTATATAAAAGCAAGTTCTTTTGTTTTCTTTTACCAAGATTTTAGGGACAGGAAGAGGAGGAAAATGTGCCCAGTGTGGTATCCGTCCTGCATCTCATATGTGAAACAATTTCAAACACCAATCTCAAATGATATCTAGACCAGCAGGATGGAGGAAAAACAGATAATTCATGCACAGTTTAGAATCTTACAGCATGGAACGTGGCCATTCGGCCTATCGTGCCTGCACTGGCTCTTTGAAAGAGCTATCCAATTTGTCCCACTCCCCTGCTCTTCTGCATAGCCCAGCAATTTTTTCCTTTTCAAGTATTACAATTCCCTTTTGAAAGAGACTATTGAATCTGCTTCCATCACCCTGACAAGCAGTGCATTTCGGATCATAACAACTCTGACTCCACCCTCTTGTGCATCCCTCCCTCCACATCCCACCACTGGCAGCCATGCCTTCAGCTGTCTGGACCCATGGTCTCGAATTCCCTCCCTAAATCCCGCCACACGTCCACCTCCCTCTCCTTAAAATCCACCTCTTTGACCAAACGTCCTAATATCTCCTTCTTTAGCTCGGCATCCATTTTTGTCTGATTAATCCACTGTGAAGTGCCTGGGGACACTTTTCTACTTTAAAAATGCAAGTTGCTAATGTTGTGTGAGCAATAAACTATTACTCCCCACGTAAAAACTGAACTATCAGTGTTCCGCTGGATTTTCCTCTCTTGCTCCTCTTCAGCTCAAAATAGGTCATCCTCCAGCTTTCTTCTCACTCTATCTTCACTGCGATGAAATCAACCCATCACAAAGTCTCTAATTTTTTTCCAAGGATATCAAAACTTGCCTTGCTCAGTTTACAGACTTTCAAACCCCAAGCTTGACATCATCTTACCACCACTATTTGAATTATCTTGCCATATCTCCTATTTTAAACCTTGCTGTTGTCTTGCACCATATACTTGGGCCCTTGACTTCAATTTCTCAAGAAAAACAAAGAAAATTTAGATGAAGGGAGTCACTCAGCTCCAGCTCCCAACTTAACCAAATATAAGCATTGTCAATAAATATCGATAGGCTGGACTGTCCAGCACTCCCATCCAGAGATAAAGATGTGTAAAAATACATTTTTCAAAAAAAAACAATGTAAAAAGACACTGATACCATGATAAGTTATTGGGCAAAGATTTCCGAGCTCGGTTTATTAACACAGAACGCGAGATAATTTACCTCAGTTGTGTGCATCGTGACAAACAAAGAAGATAATGTTTGCACTTCCAGAACCAGGCAATTGCTATTCTGTTCTCTAAATGCTGACAACTCCTGTAAGAATGGAAAAAGGATGAACTATAGTTTTATTATTCCGTTGTGGTACCACACACCGTTTTTCATAAAATTCTCTCAAATTAATCTTCTTGGGTTTAGAAGTAGTCATACAACAAAACCATCTGATTGCTAGTGCAATGACGATTTTGTTCATTTTAGAGAAGCCAGTACTCCTTTGGTTCTTTCATTGTGTCTCCTAGTGGTAAGTATATTAAATTCCCTTTAATTGGAACCAAATTACTTTTTTGAAGTGTTTTCCTTGTTGAGCAAATGTGAAACTGAATACGTGTGTTAACTTCAGTATCCATTTTCAGGGTACTAGTCTCTTTCAATATTGCATGATCTCCTATAATAGAGCTCAGTGGATGCCCTGGAAAAAGCTGCTTGGGAAAGACATGAGGTATAATTACATTTCAACATGAACCCAATTTCTCTCTTTGACCTGATACTGTGTGAGGTCACAAAGATTAATTTTTGCACTTCAACCAAAGTAGTTGAAGCATATTTACATAGGAGAAAGAATGAAAGGAGCTGGAATTTAGACCCATGCAGCAAAATACCCTATTTATTAAGTCAACAAACAGCTGTTTTTCAGCCAGTCATCGGTAGTCTTGTAGGATTACGTAATTTAATATTATAGTCACACTCCTAGAATCTCAAATACTGCTTTGGAGAGTCTGGGAGTATGATTGATACATGGCGATACAGGCCTAGGTTTTTGATCAGTTCACTGACTGTAGCCCGTTCATTTTAAATAGGTTACCATCGGTATTAAAATTCAAAAACTTAGGCCACAAAGACTACAACACACAACCTAGGCTGTCACCTCACTGCAGCAATGAGGGAATGCTCCAATGTCAAAGGTACCGTACTTCAGTTGACATGATAAGTTACGGTCCTGTCTGGTTATTCCAGTGATTCTGGTGGATCCCAAGGCAGATATTGAGGATATTGAGAACAGCAGTTCTGCCAGTATCTTAGTTAACATTTCTTCCTCTACCAACCCCATCAAAAACAGATTAACTGGGTGCCCAGCTCACTGCTATGCACAAAATGGTCGTCATGCTTGCCTACATAACAACAGTGTCTGACTTCAAAGTAATTAATTGTATGTGCAATACTTTTAGATATTTCTGAGACATATAATAAGGTGCTACATAAATGCAATGCTCATCCTTTTTTGCTGCCATGGACTAATGCTCCATGAGGATCCAAGCTTTCTTCATATCTGGCAAATACTCCATTCATTGATTATTCAGCTGAAGTAAAGGCTTCAGCCTTTTTTTTGTACTGATATTAGGATATCACTAATGAAAAACCAGTCCAACTTGAAAAAAACAAGTCGAAGCTCTGCAAATGGGGTATGACAAACACAGGTTATTAACAATCAAGGTCTTACAATGAATAACCAATTTGAAAATTTGAGATGCAATTTTTACAGCTGCACTTCATAAATTTACTGAGTGCAGCATCCAGCAATTGAGTTAGTTACAGTATCAAGTACACCAATCCAGTCTTCACCTTTTTATCCTCTCCACGTAGACATAGTAATTTTAAGTACTGCTAAAAAAACATTATCCAATAATTTGAATTAAGCAACGTAAATGACACTTTATTCACTGCTCAAAAAAAATTTAAATCAAATAATTCAAATTATGCGACTGTATGATCAAATCTACTAGCAATGACTGGCACCTCTTCATAAAGCTAAAGTGGCTTGCAGAAATGCCAAGAAAAGTGGAAATTCAGCAGACACTGAGAAATATTGAAAGCATCAAAGGGATACAAAGAAAATATTAAGAACTACAAAAAGGAATATGAAAAAAACTTGCAAGTAATATAAAGGCCAACAGTAAAAGTTTTTATAAATATATTAATCAGCTGAATAATGAGAGTGACGGAGGGAGGTGCGGGCCCATTAAAGACAGACGCAGGTGTCACTGTAATAGACAACAAGTTAATGTCAGATTTAATAAACAAGTATTTTTTATCAATTTGCGCAGTAGAGGATAAGGACAAAATATAAGTTTTCAGATGACACCAAGTAAGGAGGCACGGTAAGTTATGTGGATGGAAACAGGAAGTTACAAAGGGACATAGACAGATTAAGTGAGTTGGCAAAACTATGGCAAATGGAGTTCAATGTGGGCAAGAGTGAGATCATCCATTTTGTACCCAAGGAAGATAAATCGGTGTATTTTCTAAATGGAGCAAAGAGATTTCGGAGTCCAAGTTCACAACTCATTAAAAGCCAGTAGACAAGTACAAAAAGCAATCAAAAGGGCTAATGGAATGTTGGCCTTTAACTCAAGGGTGATGAAATACAAAGGGGAGGAATTTATACTTCAGTTGTACAGAGCCCTGGTCAGACCCCACCTGGAGTACTGCGTTCAAGTTTGGGCACCGCACATCAGGAAGCATATGTTGGTCTTGGAGGGGGTGCAGCATAGATTCACCAGAATGGTACAGGGGCTTAGTGGGTTAAATGTTGAGGACAGGTTGAATAAATTGTTCAACTTGAGCTTAGAAGTTTGAGACATGATCTTATCGTGGTGTTTAAAATGTTAAAAGGATTTGATAGGGTAGATATGGAGAAACTATTTCCTCGATCAGAGCAAGGCCATTCAGGAGTGAAATCAGGAAGCACTTTTTCCAAACGAAGGATGGTTGAAATCTGGATATCTCTCCCCCAAAAGGCTGTGGATGCAAGGACAACTGGACCTTTCAAGACTGAGATAGATAAAGATTATTATTAGGTAAGGGTATCAAGGGATATGGAGCAATAGCAGAGAAATCGATGTGAGGTGCAGATCAGCCATCATCTAACTGAATTGCGAAGCAGGCTCGAGGGGATGAATGGCCTACCCCTGTTACTATATGTTCCTATTCCTTTTAACTCCTACTGCTGTATGTATATATGCAACTAAAAATACCAATATGATTCATCTTCATAAGCCTATGTAGCTGTTTTTCCAGTTCATTGTATGCTTATAAGTATGACTGCACCAGTAGCAGAGAGTGGGTCCCCAAATCACTCAGGAGTCATATTATTTTAAGTGCAGTTATTGTCTGGTTACAATGTATTGTCATGTATTATTACACTCAGTATACAATATACAAAGTTCAAAGTGCGTGGTGCAGTGCAATAACGAGTGACTCATCTTGTAAGTGATTAGCAGAACTGACTCAAAGCATTGGCAGTTTAAGGTTTTACTGTTACGATTGTTCGCAAAGTCATCGTCCAATGAGTTGTGCACTGAGTGTTACTGATGTGTCAGCCAATCGCTGGTAGGTCAGAAACGGGGACCAAATTTCAAAAAAACATTTTTCCTCCTTCAGTTTCTGAGTACATGATTTTCTTGGGCTTGGGCTATTTTCTATACCCCCTCAATCAACATTTACTTAAATCGAAGGCTCCGCTTACCACCATCTCTCTGGGATGCAAAGAGGAAGCTCAGGTGCTTAGTCGAGTGAGAGTAAGGCCCGGGAAGCAATAAGCTGGCTCTGGAGCAATTGTGTGCTTGATGATCTTTTTGATGTCACACAGCGGTGTTTGCTAGTCAGGCTAAATCTTTGCACAGGCTCAGATGTGCAAGCTTGTACCTTCTGTACCACTTTGCCAAGACTCCAGTGCTGCAAACAAGCTGGGGTATAATGTGTATGCTGACTGAGCTTAATTTGCCCTTCTTTTAATTCATTACATATTTAAATTCTATGCACTGCTTTGCAAATCGATTCCCATTCATCATTGAAGTGGTCAAAATCCCTTTCCCAGGTTAGTTTTGCTACATTTGTACTTTCTGAGCACATGGAAATAAAAATTACATAGCCCTGTGAAACTAAGCTTGGATATGTCTTTGTGGAAGGTTTCTAGGGCTGTGGGTGGCTGGATGACTGCCAATGTTGGTTTGATGTGATAAAAAAAATATTTCATTTGCAGGTACCATGAGGCTCTCGTTTGCGAGAACTGAAATTCAGTTTGGCGAGCACTGAAGGGTTTAATGCTTCAATCAGCAATGGGCTCCAACTTGCATCTAACCTCAAAGGTTCAAAAAACAATTATAAACATTCATAGCTCAGAAACATCTGAATACCACGATTAAATGCCAGCCTTGTAATCATTCCCAGGTATCCATTATTATCAATTTAGAAAAGGTTTATTAGCAAACAGAATGAATCAAAGGAACTGCAAAATATTGTTTAAAAACTGTTGTTGTATGAACAAAAACATCTATGGTTAAACTAACAAGTCATCTCAGTAGTCATAGGGTTAATGTGTAAAAAGAAATTAAATATAGCAATCTGCAGAATCTGACCAGTTCGCAGCACATCTGACTGTTCGCTTACAGTCTGCCCATGTTTTTATCATTTATGGTAAACTGCACATAGCTAGCATACTGTATGATCCAACATTGCTCGCAGCTGTTTTCCTTCAATCCTCAACAACAATAAAAAAAACAGTAGGCAGTAACTAAAATTGGCGCCATGGGGCATTTTTGCGCAAAATCATAAATGCGCCATTTATAAATAATTAAGCACCGCATGCAATGCTTTTGTTTTTAAATTCAATGACGCACCTACATAGATGATCACCTCTTGTATGCCAGTACTGAAAGCAGCATTTTTCATCTAAAACACAATTAACTGTTCAGATTTCAGATTTTAGATGAGAGATGCAATGTAGCATTGCAATGTAAAGATCCACATGGCAGGCCTGCCTACAAATGCCAGTGGGCCTCTGGAGGATCAGAACACAGTTGCTAATTCAAACATTTTGATTTACCAATGCACATTTAGTTGGCTTTGGCCCAGGCAGTACTGGAAAATATTTTACATGGGCTTGCTGATTAGATTTTTTTTAAAACCTACCTAAATTACCTTCTACCTTGCCAAAGAAACTACTTGACCTTTAACAAAAAGGGATGAGATACATCTCAAATTGGACAAAAAGGCCATCAGCAAAGCAGTTTTGGTCTCAGCTGCGATGCTCCCCACAGTCTGCTGAATCTCAGTAACCTGCCATAAGGAATGGCTACTTGGATGAAGATAACGCCCATGGAACTGTACTCCAACCAGTTAGTACCTTCAGGAAAGGACAGAAGATAAGAAGAGGAACAGTTTGGAGGTGGGGGGGGGGGGGGTCACAAGCATGGCAGAACAGCAGACTACCATGAATGGCGAGAGAAAGAACCAAGGATTGAAGATTGAGAGACAAAGACAGGACTGGGGATTTGTGGGATTACCACCCAGATATTTATTGTATGGTGACAAATTGCTTTGTTTCATCAGCTCATCACGGCAGGAGAGTAACCTGACCCCAGCAAGCTTACAAGTGAAAATTTCCAGGCTTGGGACATATCACATAAAAGGCTGAGAGTCACCATTCTACAGTGTTGTATAACATGTGTCACATCAATTTAAATAGAAACTTATTTTTACATTCACTTAATTACAAATAATCTACAATACAGTGAAACATGCAGTGTCAACACGTAGCATTCTCTCGCCTCTGGGTTTGAAGGCCTTGGGTTCAAGTCCCACGTTAGGACTTCAGTGCATAATCTAGGCCTACGTTCCAGTGCAGTACTGATGGAGTGCTACCCTTTGGGTGATGTTAAGCTGAGGTGTCATGTGCCTTTTCAAGTGGTTTTAAAGGTCTCAAGGCATTATTTGAAGATGATTCAGGGAGAATGACCAACATCCTTCCCTCAATGGAAATCACCAAAAAAACAAATTAACTGATTATAAAGGCCATTGCTGCTTTTAGAACAGAATGGCTGCCGCGTTTGCTGACATAACAAGTCACAAGCTCAATGTGTGAAGTGCTTTGAGGTGTTCCAACAACATGGTACAGCAGAACATAAATGCAAGTGTTTCATTTTTTGTCAGTAACAGATACACAGCAATCATTTTCTTGCACTAATACACTTGGATTGGATAAGAATGGAGCAGATCTCACTAATCTTTACAATCCTACGCTTGTAATTGTAACAGAAATGGAAAGCCTGGCAAATTCGGATGTACAGTAGATTCCTTTTAGTGGCATAAAAGGCATGCCTGAGTAAATATGATTTGATTGTTAACCATCCTCACACCTTGAGGATTGCACAGTCCTGAGGGTATTTCTACACACTTGATGGACTCTGGAGATGCTGTCCACATTTACATTCTTATACATGACATATATTAAATACATCTTCTATCACCACTGTTTTCCCCCTTCTCTCCCCAAATAACATATAGCATCAGAACAGGTTAAAATAAAAGACGATTTTCTGTCCGAGAAACACAGCAACAATGTGCAGAAAAAAACAAATGTAGTCTGATTAGAAGGATCCATCTGTAATGTGTGTTGGTGTCATCCAGTTATTTCCAGCCAGTCAACAATAACAAAGGCACGGCCACCAACGGTGGGACGAAGCGAGTGGGGGATGCGTACGAGGCCAGAGTTGGGGGGAACGCGGAATTCTCATAAGCATGTAAGGCTGGTAGAGGTTACAGAGATAGGGAGGGCCAAGGCCATGAAGGGATTTGAAAACAAGTATAAGAATTTTAAATTGAAGGCGTTGGGAGACTGGGAGCCAATGTTGGTCAGTGAGCACAGAGGCGATGGGTGAGCGGGCAATCACATATCATTAGGTCTGCAACATCGAGAAAAGAGCAATCTTATCTCTGTATGTCAGCTCAATTCTCATGATCTATGACACAATTGTCTGGAATTCAACAATTGCTCAACTGGCACAAACCTGTATGAAGGTTTGAACAAAAAGCCCTCTCACCTTTAGATGACAGTATCAAGCAGAATGGACCAGGATTCCCATCATCGGCTTTTCAGCCAGTAAATATCCCCTGGAATAATTTTAAGACCTCAGCTAAGAGTAAAATTACAATATATTTTATTTTAAACTTTTGGGCCAGCAGGATATGAAATATGTAAATCATAGAAAGGTTACAGCATGGAAGGAGGCCATTTGGCCCATCGAGTCCACGTCGGCTCTATGCAAGAGCAATCCAGCTGGTCCCACTCCCCCGCCCTTTCCCCGTAGCCCTGCAAATTTTTTCCTTACAAGTACTTATCCAGTTCCCTTTTGAAGGCCATGATTGAATCTGCCTCCATCACCCCCTCAGGCAGTGCATGCCAGATCCTAACCACTCACTGCGTAAAAAAGTTTTTCCTCATGTCACCTTCGATTCTTTCGCCAATCAACTTAAATCTATGTCCTCTGGTCCTTGACCCTTCCGTCAATGGGAACAATTTCTCTGTATCTACTCTGGCTAGACCTTTCAAGACTTTGACGACCTCTAACAAATCTCCTCGCAACTGTCTCTGCTCCAAAGAGAACAATCCCAGCTTCTCCAGTCTATCCAGGTAACTGAAGTCCCTCATCCCTGGAATCATTCTAGTGAATCTCTTCTGCACCATCTCTAAGGCCTTCACATCTTTCCTAAAGTGCAGTGCCCAGAACTGGCCACAATATTCCAGTCATGGCCGAACCAGTGTTTTATAAAGGTTCATCATGTCTTCCATACTTTTGTACTATATGCCTCTATTTATAAAGCCCAGGATTCCATATGCTTTTTTAACCACTTTCTCAACCTGCCCTGCCACCTTCAACGATTTGTGCACATATACCCCCAGATCTCTCTATTTATGTACCCCTTTTAGAGTTGTACCCTTTAGTTTATATTGCCTCTCCTCGTTCTTCCGACCAAAATGCATCACTTCACATTTTTCTGCGTTAAATTTCATCTGCCACGTGTCCGCCCATGCCACCAGCCTGTCTATATCCTCTTGAAGTCTATCACTATCCTCCTCACTGTTCACTACACTACCAAGTTTTGTGTCATCTGCAAATTTTGAAATTGTGCCCTGTGCACCCAAGTCCAACTCATTAATATGTATCAAGAAAAGCAGTGGTCCCAGCACCGACCCCTGGGGAACACCACTGTACACATCCCTCCAGTCCGAAAAACAACCATTCACCACTACTCTCTGATTCATGTCACTTAGCCAATTCTGTATCCATGTTGCTATTGCCCCCTTTATTCCATGGGCTGCAATCTTGATGATAAGCCGACCGTGCGGCACTTTATCAAACCCTTTTGAAAATTCATATTCACCACATCAACTGCATTGCCCTCATCTACCTCTCTGGTACCTCATCAAAAAACTCTATCAGCTTAGTTAAACACGATTTGCCTTTAACATTAGGCTTTCCCTAATCAATTCACACTCATCCAAGTGACTTAATCCTGTTCCGGATTATTGTTTCTAAAAGTTTCCCCACCACTGAGGTGAAATTGACTGACCTATAGTTGCTGGGTTTATCCTTACACCCTTTTTTGAACAAGGGTGCAACATTTGCAATTCTCCAGTCCATTGGCATCACCCCCGTATCTACGGATGTTTGGAAGGTTATGGCCAGTACCTCCGCAATTTCCACCCTTACTTCCCTCAGCAACCAAGGATGCATCCCATCCCGACCGGGTGACTTATCTACTTTAAGTACAACTAGCCTTTCAAGTACCTCTTCTTAATCAATTTTTAGCCCATCCAGTATCTCAACAATATCTTCCTTTACTGAGACTCTGGCAACATCTTCTTCCTTGGTAAAGACAGATGCAAAGTACTCATTTAGTACCTCAGCCATCCCTCAGCAAATGAGTAGATCTCCTTTATGGTCCCGAATTGGCCCCACCCCTCCTCTTACTACCCGTTTACTGTTTCCATGCCTGACTTTTGGATTCCCTTTTATGTTGGCCACCAGTCTATTCTCATACTCTGTCTTTGCCCCGCTTACTTTCTTTTTTACTTCCCCTCTGAACTTTCTATTTTCTGCCAGGTTCTCACTTGTGTTATCAACCTGACATCTGTCATACGTCCCTTTTTTCCGTTTCATATTACTCTCTCTTTTGTCAACCAGGGAGCTCTGACTTTAGTTGCATTACCTTTCTGCCTCGTGGGAATGTGCTTAGACTGTACCCGAACCATCTCCTCTTTAAAGTCCGCCCACTGTTCAATTACAGTTCTGCCTGCCAATCTTTGATTCCAATTTACCCAGGCCAGATCTGTTCTCATCCCTTTGAAATAGTAGCATAAAGAACATTTATACTCAACACTATTCAATTCTTACATGTTTTAAATGAAAACATGGAATCCAATTGGCTGGAAGATGGGCCTTTAGGCATGGTTCAAGCTTGCATTCTGAAAATAAGTGTAGAGATCCAAAGAAAGACGACTAGTGATCCAAGCTGCACACAGCTATATTGTAAAATAATTCCAAAAATGATTTTATCTAATAATGTTTAGAAACAGATTTTTTTCCAGGGTATAGATCAATTAAGGCATGAAAAAAAATGAAATTCTCTCCCCCCACTTTTCTACTCTTCCCTCTCCCAAAAGCACTGGCTCCAGTTCTGCAGGCACTAGCATCAGTCAGCTATCTTGCCCAAATGGACAATCTTCATGTATGGTTGGGCCCAAACAGTGAATGTCTATAAGCTATGCAAAGAGTCACAGCCAAGCCGGATTTTGTCCTCACCCAACATACACGTAGGTTCATTTTCCAGCAGGAATTAACTAGATCAGGAACAAGATCCCTGGCTGGATTCCAGAGAGTAAAAATCAGAGGCACCAAGGCCAATTTGCACTGCTGCCCTGCTGGAATTAACATAGACTGTAAATCAAACCTGGGACCTTCTGCTCTATGTGCCACATCATCTGGTACATTTACCTTCTTAGTCATTGTGGAATTTGGGTTTTTTCTAAAATAAAGTACATGTGGCTACCCTAATGGCTCAGTAAGTTTAACCAGTGAGTAGTTGGAAAGTCTCAAGTTCAATCCTTGGCATGTGCTGAAAGTCCCAGGTTCAATCCTTGGCCTGCGTTGACTTTGCTGATCTCAACCAGAGCCATAATATTGGTTACAAATGGCCTGTTTGCCATGTGTTAGGGAAAGGACAGAAAAATAAAATTGGCCATCGTCCAATTCTGGCCTCTTGCGCATCCCTGATTTAATCGCTCCACCACGAGCAGCCTGGCCTTCAGCTGCCTATGCCCCAAGCTCTGGAATTCCCTCCCTAAGCCTCTCTACTCCTTTAAGATGCTCCTTTAAACCTCTTTGACCAAGCTTTTGGCCACCTGTCCTAATAGTTCCTTATGTGGCTCAGTGTCAAATTTTGTTTGATAACATTCCTGTGAAGCAACATTTTACCACTTTAAGGGCGCGTTATAAATGCAAGTTGTTGTTGGTGTTCATGATTGCCATCCAGCAACTCCTGTTGGAATTCTGTGTGTGTGGTGGCGGGCATACCAGTTGAGGATAGGTTTTAACTCAGACGCAATCCTCCTCCAGTCAAACAATCTAACAATAATCATTGTTAACTCATCCTTTTTTTTTCTCTCTCTCTCTCTAGTCATGACTAATGTAGCCACTTGGCTGAGATACTGGAGAGTAACTGTTGCCTGTGGCACCTCACCCCTTCAGAGAGGACTGGACAGCAGAAAGTTGATAGGGGAAAAAGGAATCATTTGGCCAAATTCTAAGATAAAAATTTGAATTTAGCATATGGTTTCCTGTATGCTGCAGGAAAACCAGTGTGGTGTATCTGCATGTTATATCCTGGAATGGGGACCTCATGCTTCAATCACTCCTCTGGCCTCCAAACCAACAGAACACATAGCAAGAGCATTCTCTGTAATCATTCAAGCTCAATGAATGAAATTGAAGATTTGGACCGGCTGATGACCAATCATTAATTTCTAATAAAGACATTCTGTGCACAGAAAAAAAACAAACTTGAAACTATCAAAAGAGGCGGCGGCGGCGGCAGGCGGGGAACAGAACAGAGAACTCCAGCCCTCTTTGGGAAACATTTATATGTGCAGAGACTAAATGGCTATAAGTTAACATGGGGGTGGGGGTACAGATAACATCAACATAACACTCAAGTTTTGCTCTTTTATGACACTACTGCAATCTCCTCAATGAAATTATAGCACTTCCCAACATAATTAATTCTACCATAAATACTCAGTACAAATACACTTCAGGTGGTAATGGCTGTGTTGTGTGGTGACTATTGGAACTGACTGGCTACTTCCAGGTGACCTGGAAAATGGTCCAGACTCAAAAGATTATGTTCACTCCAAGCTTTGACTCAATAAATTTTCCTAAAGCTAGTCTCTTTTTCTACAGTGCTGTTGGCAGTGCCTTAGCTCAGACATCTTAGGGTGAACCAATTTCTGTGACAATATATTTATTAACGAGATGTTTGCTGAATGTGGGCCTTGGAGAATGAGGCCCAATGTCCTGTTCTGAATTTTGGAATAAAATACAAACTGTTGACTTAAATTAGGATCATTAGGAACTCAACAAATTGTTAAGATTTTGCATTCTGACCCCAGGAGTTGCCAAATTGATCTTGACATAGCCCAGCTGATCCCACTCCACTACAGTATTCCTTCCTTCACGTACTCCTGGTTCAGAAAAATCTACCAATCTTGCTTGTTTCCAAATTATTTGGTGTCTTTTTAAACCAACTATCGCATTGGTTTCGCTGTGAATGCTGTGTAATTGCAGTTGTGGTCAACATTTGTTGTTCTGGCCTTGCACGATCTCAAAATTATTCTAACTGCTGTAAAAATCTTCAATTATAAGTTTTAAAAAAGACACAAAAGGTATTATTTTTCAGTAAAAAGTGTTCTTTGTTGATGTTACTGCAACTTGGATCTATCATCATCATGCATTTTTTTTAAAAAAGCTCCAGGTCACATGATGTGAAGCAGCACAGCAAAAGCTTGTGACCATAATTCCAGCTTTTACGTACAAATAGTCAGCAGCAACAGAAGACGCTAACCCAATAGCACATCTGGGAGAGATCAGGAATAACTCAGAGTATGTATTATACTAAAGGCAAGTGGTTTTCTGTGGCGCAATATCCTGCCATAAATCCCACTACTTTCACCCGACAGTGCTACCTTCCCTGTCAGTTTCTCAATTCATTGGCATTTTAATGTTAATTTAAGTCAACAGTTTGTTTTGAAGTGCCAGTGTTGTGCCTCCCTCAACCTGTGCAAGAGTGAAGGGAATTTCCAGCTGGTGAGTTGAGTGCTTGTCAACTCTGCAGCCAAGTGTCACAGTAACCAGCTGGAAACATCCTCCAATGCTAGACGGACAAAGTGGCACAACATGGGCACTTAAAGTCATGCTGATCAAAATTTGCCCCAAGTCATTTGACTAAAATATATTTTATTAGTTGGAGCCAAGTGCTCTCAATCATTGTCCAGTGACTCCAGCTGGAAATGCATGTGCATGGATACTCGATAAGGGCTCGATAAGCCCAGCAGTGATGTGTCCTTCCTCCACTTCACTCACATAGCCTGCGAACACGCATTAGTCAGACTCTTCCGCTAAGGCAAGGTACTAGAGGGCTGCTGCCATGCATGGAAGTGTACCCCTGCACAAGTAATCATCTAGAAGAGAGAGGGGATGTGACTAAGAGGAGAAAATTTAGAGGAAGCTGGAAAACACTGCACTGGCGTAACTGAAAAGGATTTTTTAAAACTAAATGCTATATAGAAATGCTTCCTAGAGCACTTTAGTCAAGAAAGCAGGGCACTTCAACATAATATATGGTCAACATCATTCTCTGGTCTACCCACCAAGAGATATGCATTCTATTCCGCCTCCAACCTGGCAAAGAAAACTGAAGTGTAAAAATTAGTCCAGACTGAGATTTAAATCAAGATCAAACAAATATTATCGGTAGTTGATCGTACCAAGTACTTCAGTTCCTCCCCCCGCCCACCTCCTCTCCTAAGAGGTGGCAGCTCTTGCTGAAATAAGGCAGCAGTGAGTCTCCATTGCCAGTGGCGATTCTTCATGTGCGAGCCTGGATATTGAGCTTCAGGAGACCATTTAACCATTGGATCGTCACGGCTGAACCCAATCCTGTCCTCAACCAACTCTTTCTCACTTGCCAGCTGAAGAGATTGTTGCTGGATGGTGATCAGGTTATGGAAACCCAGCCAATTCTACCTTCACTAAACTTGTCACATCACACCAACATCCCCCCTATCCCCACCTCAAGCGAAGGCCAACTGTGGTGTCCTTACTGCTGCAATGGCCAACATCAAAGACCAGGGATCAAACCCTGATTACGGCTCGGTGCCACACGATGCATTTAGTATTGAGCTACTAGGAAGTGGGATTCTCTCCATTGTTTCTCACATACACAGTGAGATCCTATTACATAGATTAAAATTCTTTTTCAAACCATTCCACATCATAGTTAATTGAAAAATACCATTTAACATTGATACTTCCCATCAGCATTGATCCCATTAGAAGATGCTGGCCTGTTATTGCTAAATTTACCAACAATTATTGAAAAACTTCAATGAGATTCATAAGAACTTGAGAAGATTCCATGACCTACGGCATATGGGAGTTCCCTCAACATTAGAGAAAAGCTCTAACAGCTAAACAAATGTTTTATAGCATGTTGGAGTCTTTATTTAATAGAAAATGTCAGAGGTGTCACAGGGACTCACGAAAATTGATGTTCACAAGATCTATTCTTTCCCTCTCAAGCAGCTATGGTACAAGAGCCACATTGAATTTATTTGCCTCAGTAGCTGTCAGAATTCACAATATACAATTATCTGACAGCTTGTCTGTCTAGTTATGCATGCAGCTTCCCCAATTATAAGACCAAGGATTTGCAACATGTGTGATGCCTACATCAAGTCAATCCATTATCTCAGTTTCCTTAAAATGAAGCAAGGCATTCCCCCTCTAAGTCCCTCTGTGCTTTGTTACTGTTGAGCTGGTGTTGAGTTGCAAGAAAGTCAGCCCAGCACACACCCTTCTTTTTTCATTCTAACTCTATGAAAATACAATCGCAGCAGCCTGGTTGGGATTGGAGATACAACAGATATCTTCTAATTTATCCACTTTATTTGTCTCCTTTTTATAAAAGGACATTTTGATGATTTATGCACTCATCAAGTTGAGGGATGGATAATGCTGATGACAAGTGGAACACTTTCCCATTCAGACACCCAGTATCAGCATTAAGCCCATGAAGACCATCCAAAGCAAAGGCGTGATACAGTGTAAAGCTTCACAATGTGCCCACCACTGTACTAGTGTTGCATTTTTCCCTTTCCTTCACCGACCATCCTCCAGCCATAAATTTAGGGCCAATTCAGGCCTAAATTCACTTTCAATATCCAGCTGAAAGCCAGCATAATTGTGCATTAGCCTGTGCGTATGTGAGAGAGTGAGAGCACCTGCACGTACGTGTGTTTTGGGGAGTAAGGAAAAGAGGTTGTGAAGAAGATTCAACCTCGGCAGTTGAGTCATAATGATTCACTATTAGAGCTATTCACAACTTCAACACTATCATCTGTAAAATCAAAGTGGTACCGTTTGCAATGGTCCATGTGTTATTGTTAATGTACCTCATCATCGGCACATTCCTGTGAAGCACAAATATTTGGAGGTGCAAAAACCAAGACAAACTTGCTACAACACATAATTATGATTCACAAATATTTTACAGTATTTTGTCATTTGATAAAGTAGAATTCTTAATTGTAACTGGTTGTGAAAGCAATATTTCTACTGTTGACACTTAGTTTTTCAAAAAAAAATTATGTTGAAAATATATCCTTTTTATTCATTTTTTTAAAAAAAGCACAGCCCAGCCTGACCTATTTTCTCCTTCACAGCATCAACCCCCTCCGCTCATACCTCACTGTCTCCATCTTTGGCACCTTCAGACCCGACAGATCCAACACTCTCCTTGCTGGCTTCCCAAGTTCCACCCTCACAAACTGCAACTTAAATACTCCAACCCCAACCTACTAACCCGCAATAACTACCATTCTCTTCCTTTGGCTTCCCATCTTCCAACGCATCAAACTGAAAATTCTTGTCCTCCTCTGCAAGACCTTTCACGGTCTCACTCTGCTCTTATTCTGCAATCTCCTCCAGCCCTACCTGCTAGCTTATGCCTTCTAGTTTCGCAACGCTGCACCTCCCCTCCCCTTCAATGCACCTTCAGTAGTACAGCCTTCAGCCAGCTTGGCCCCACATTCTGGAACGTTCTCCCGAAATCGCTCTGCCTTGCTATCTATCTCTCTTCTCTCCTTCAAAAGCTCATCAAAACCTGTACCTTTGATCTGTATCTAACTCTTCACTGTAGGGTTGCCAGCTCTGGATGGACGTGTTCATTAAGGTTTCATCACATGACCTCCAACCACCCCATCCAATCAAACAGCTTTTTCTCACATATCCAATATTTTTATAACTAATAAACAAAAATGTTCAAAGGAAATGAAAGATCACACACAATTCTTTCAATGCCCCCTATGATTTTTCTCCTACGTTACTCACAGCAGTTTCTCGGAGATTAATCTTTAATTCCTGGAGACTTCAGAACAATCCTGGAGGGTTGACAACCCTACTTCACTGCTCGGTGTTCACTTTTACCCCAGCAAAATACTTTGTGATGTTGTATTACGTTAAACGTGCTTGAAACTGAACCAATGAATGGGAAAGTACATGGATGGGTGACACTAAACCAACCTTGGAGCCCTAAATGAGCACATGGAGACAAATGATGCATAAAGCCAAAATATTTTTTTTTAAAAACAAAAATACCAAGAAGGTACTCTGCCCAAGTATCTTCAGCTCAGTGTCAATTTTTGTCTCCTGTGAAGCATCTTCGGATGTTTTACTATGTTAAAGGCACAATATATAAGTGCAAGTTGTTGTTATGAAGCCCATCGCTATGGCTTTACTTTGACACATCATTGCAGCCCACATCTAAATTTACAGGACTCTACCTTTAAGAGTCTACCAAGAGCTGTGCACAGAGAATCTCACTGCCAACATATAAAGGCTATCATAACTCATACCTAGTTTTCTGCACTTGTGAAAAAGCTGTCATTAACTCTCCATTCCCAGTGAGAATGCCCGTTCCACAGCAAACACAACACATCACCTCTTTTGTTTCTTACGTTTTACATGCCCATTTTTCTGGAAGCATGGCCCACTAAATGAATCAGGTGACATTACAACCAGTAACAAAACAGGAAAAACAAACAACACCAGCTGCTAAAATTCAGGGCTGTAGAAATAACAGCAATCCTTTCTTGAAATCAGAAAAATAATGTGCAAGTAGCTTTATATCAAAGTGTTTAAACAAACAGAAACATGAAAAATTATCCAACATATTAAAAAAAAGTTTAATTCTACCTAAAAAACCAAATTAAAATAAAAAGCACAGATGAATCTGTGAAACAAACAAAAACAAACTGGGGATAAACTAAATTTTAGATCCCCTCTGCAACACTGGACAGTCCGGTAAACGAGCAAATCTTCAATCCTAAATATTTTTATTAAAATGATTTCTCCTTTGTATTCCAGTTAATTTTACAGCCATTGGCCTATACACATTTCATTTTGTTACTGACTTTATATTCCCAGTACTTCCACGGATGTCAGATTCGGATTTATTTATTTTAGATTTAAGTCCCATATCATTATGACTACACACAGCTTAATTTTTTAGAGGGGAACTCATACACGCTGTATATATGTTCTATATATATATATATATATACACACACATGTACATTTTTGAAACCCTCAATGATGAATTTCAAAACATCCCAACCGATTATTAGTAAACACGTACAACCAAATACTCACCATATACAATGTGAATGGGAAACAAAGGAGAAAGAGCCAGATGTAGAGATGGAAAGCATTCACAAATGTGTTTTGATGAGGATCATAATACCATCCGCCAGTGATGGAAGCCCAGACTCCCTGTCTCAGGATTTGTAGAGTCTGAGACCCCATTTCTGTCCATATATCGCTCTAATACTATCCCAGCGGTATGAAAGCAGGAGCTCCGAGCCCCAGCTATCCTCCTTTGTACGTGTAGGATGCCGCGGTGCTGGTCGCTGCCGGCTTCAACTTACTACCGACAGCCATCTTGTCGTTGGGCAACAGCGGCAGCTCGGATGACTTCCAGTGGTCCTCCAACTCCAGCTATGCCATCCCGGCAGCGCCCGGGGCCACGGCTTGGTAAACAGCAGCGAACCACGGCCCAATAACAAAAGCCATACTGGAAAACGCCGCCAACGAGCGTGCGATGAGCAAGAGGGACACACCCCACCTCCGTCTCCGTCTCCTTGTCGCTGCTGCGCTACCTCGAGGCAAATTGACGACGCTTAAGGTGAGGGTGTTGATGATTCGCTCCATCCTGCGAGCCTTTAAAGGAGAAGGTACTGTCTTCGAAAACTAAACATGTTTAGCAAACACTCCCCCCCCCCCCCCCCCCGTTTCTTTGCTCTGACACTCTGGCATGAAACGACATTGCATCGCTTCATGTGACATCTCGACAACAGCTTGCATTTATAAAGCGCCTTTCACGTCGTAAAACGTCCCAAGGCGCTTCACGGGAGAGATTATCAGACAAAATTTGACAGCGAGCAACATAAGGAGATATTGGAACAGGTGACCAAAAGTTAGATCAAAGAGGTAGGTTTTAAGGAGCGTCTTAGAGGAGGAGGAGAGAGGTAGAAATGCGGAGTGGTTTTAGTGAGGGAATTCGAGAGCTTTGGGCCCAGACAGCTAAAGGCACGGCCGCCAATGGTGGGGCAAAGGAAATCTGGGATCCACAATCGGCTGGAATTGGAGGAACTCAGATTTATCAGGGGATGGTAGTGCTGGAGGAGACTACAGATATAAGGAGGGAGCGAGGCAGTGAAGGAATTTGAATCTCAAGATGAGAATTTTACATTCGAGTCTGGACCGGGAGCCAATGTAGGTCAGTGAGCACAAATGTGATGGGTGATTGGGACTTGATGCAAGTTGGGATGCAGGCAGCAGAGTTTCAGATGAGCTCATGTTCACGGAGGGTGGAAGATGAGAGATTTGCCAGGAAAGCATTGGAATATTCGAGTCCAGAGGTAATGACGATAAAAAATTAAAGATAGTGCATTCACTGTTCAATAAGCAGCTACAAATCACACACTCAAAGACAATTCCTCCTTGCTGGTTGCTAGAGTAAACCTGTGTTGAAATATAAATTGCGGGTGCAAGTCCTGACCCGGGGATATTTTGAGCTGTACTCCCGTGCCACCTTGGACTAAAGCTTTTTTTTAAATGTTAAATTGTATTTCTGCTGGCTCTGGAATCCAACACTTGAAATTTAAAAGGGATTCAGCATATAGGAGGAACTGAGTGATCCAGCTTTTTATTGGTTGGCTGGTGTAACACAAATGCTTGTACAATGGAAACCGTCAATCACATGCAATGTTACATCTCTGAAGTCTGGGATTTCTGTAATACAAAAATCGAATGTAGATAAAAGGCCTGAAAGAGACCTCTTAATGAGAAGACAAAAAAGTAAAAGAATGCTTGCATGTATGTAGCACTTCATCACATGGTCAGAAGTGTTTCACACCATTAATGACTTTTTTAGAGTGCAGCAACTGGTGTGTAGGCAAACTTAATACCCACTCTACATCAGCAATATCCATAAACAATAATGAAAGATCACTTCAAATGTTTTTGATATTGGTTGAAGAATGAGTGTTGATCAAGACACAAAGACTCCTTGCTTTTCTTCAAACAGTATCATGTTATTGTGTGTGGCTCAGAGATGATATTGCAACCAACTGAACCAAGATAACTTAACTAATGTAACCCTGCATCAGAACTGGAATTTCTATTTTTAAAAATACCACATTATAAGTTCCCCTGACCAAAATAAGAAACCTGTTACTAGCATTTCTACCATGGTTACTCTGTGACATGAATTAATCTGAGAAAGCACCTCAGTCCTGCTTAGATGATCTGGGTAATATTATAAATACACCATATAGGAGTACTGTGCACAGTTCTGGTCTCCATATTGTAAAAAGGATATAGAGGTATTGGAGAAGGTGCAAAAATGATTCTCAATGATGATATCAGAACTGAGAGGGTATCCTTATCAGGAAAGATTGAACAGGCTGGGGTTCTTTTCTCTAGAAAAGAGAAGGCTGAGGGGTGACCTGAGCGAGGTCTTTAAGATAATGAAAGGATTTGATCGGGTAAAAGTGGAGAAAATGTTTCCACTTGTGGCGAGTCCAAATCTAGAGGTCACCAATATAAGATAGTTACTAATAAATCCAATAGGGAATTCAAGAGAAACTTCTTTACCCAAAGAATGGTAGGAATGTGGAACATGCTACCACAAGGAACAGTTGAGGCAAATAGCAGAGATGCATTTATGGGGAAGCTAGATAAGCACACGAAGGAGAAAGGAATAGAAAGGTATGCTATTTGGGTTAGATGTAGCAGGGAGGGAAGAGGCTTGTGTGGAGCATAAACGCTGGCATAGACCAGTTGAGTCGAATGGCCTGTTTCTGTGCTGTATACTCGATGTTACTCGATGTAATGCAGATTTAACCTGGACAGCTAACATTATATGATTGCTGAAACATGATGAATAATGGCTGTAGCATTGCTAAGATTAATTCAGAACCTTCACACTGTCAGGCCTACTACTTCTCCCAAACCAGTTGTGTGTCCCAATGATGTTGTCCGCATCATTATTTAAAAGGGAAGTGTATCCTCCTAAATTTCCCATAATTTTAAACATAAAAAGGGAAGCTATCTGTAATGTTACTGACATCTCTCAGTTGTCCCTTGTTACAACAACAACAACTTGTACTTATATAGCATCTTCAATGTAGTAAAATATCTCTCCATGCTTCATGGAGATGTAATTTAATAAATGAATGTGAATCCAAGGAAGGAGATGTTAGAAGGATGCCTAAAAGCTTGGTCAAAGAGGTGGGTTTTAAGTAGGGTTTAAAGAAGGACAGGGAGGTAGAGAGGCAAAGAGGTTTAAAGAAGGAATTCATAGAATCATACAACACAGAAGGAGGCCATTCAGCCCATGATGCCTGTACTGGCTATCTGAAAGAGCGATCCAATTAGTTCCACTTCCCTGCTCTTTCGCCACAGCTCAGCAAATTTTTCCTTTTTTCTCTTATGGAATTCCAGACAAATAATCACAACTGATTAATTTTATTTCCTGAAACCAGATAAGCAACAATAATTTGCCTTTATATAGTGCATTAATATAGAAAACATCCCAAGACACTTAGAGGAAGAAAGGATCAGACACTAAGCCTTCGTGGGAGCGTGAGGAGAGGTGAGGGAATGCTTGGTTAAAGAGACTGGCTTTTTGAAAATAGAGAGAGAGGTAGAGAGGCAGAGGTGTTTCGGGAAGAAGTTCCAAATGATATGGTTAAGGCAACCAAACAACATTAAATAGTCCTCGTAACTATGTGGATTTACCAAATAATCCTTCTTAAGTAATGTACCGAGACAGAGGTGGATCATTCTTTTGCAGCGTTATTTTACATTCCAAATAGCAATGTGTATCCTCTCCAATACAAAGAAAACCATTCTGTCGCAAAAATATTCTGTCACAAATTTGCTTTTTTTTGAGAATCTACAAATAAAAAGTGCAAAATTCGCCCATGTTAAATTTAGTCCAAAACCACCAATAGCAGTGCAGGGACAATGCCCCAGCCTGAATTCAAAGGGGTAAAACAAGTTTACCAGAAGAAGTGAGCAGCAGCCTGTAGTGGGACAGGAGCAGATCTACAGAATCTGCAGCGAGAAACAGAAAAGCAGCGGCCTCCCGTTCTCCCCTTGGCCTCCTTGGTCTCGTACCTCAGCACTGTCTCCTGGCCACACAGGTAATCTTCACTGGTTGACTGGCTTTTGACCTAAAGCACTGATAACACATTATGCTTCCTGCCTCTTGCTTCGGAGCTTGTTGGCTGCTTTATGCCAGTGGGAAATCATCCGTTCACTTTTTAAAGTGCTCATTACTCCACAGATATAGTATAAGTGCTATGAGTGCTTAAAAAGTAAACAGCTGGTTTCCCACTAGTGGAGTGCAGCCACTAAGCCCGGGAGCATTGTGGCAAAAGGAAGGTCAAGATGCAGATGAGAAGGAAAGCAGCTGGAGGACCTTAAACAAAGGAGGGGAAATTTTCCTTTTTGCTGTGCCTGGGATCACTGAGTTCTGGAGGAACTGGTGGTGGAAAGCCATTGCAGTAGGTACCTGCCACCACAACGCTGCCCTACAATTTGCAGGAGGAAAAATTGTGGGAGTGGACACCTGGAATGACAGGTCTCCCCAATCTGACATAACTGGGCCTCCACCTGGAATCGGCACAGGGCCAGCCTAACAATGGAAATAAGGAGGGAAGGGGGTCTTTTGGGCCTTCACCCTCAGTTTCCTCTTCGTTGGCCTCTGGTTTACCCTAGCAGAGGGACGCCTCTCAGGCCTGCAGCTACGTACTTGTTTCCGACCACCCTACCGATCCCAGGACAAGGCTTTTCCAGGAGGTGGCAGGAGTGCGCCCGGGTCAATCAAAAGGCCCGAGCCAGCAAGATTGTCGGCACTTCTCTCCTCATAGGCACAGTCTATCTCGGGTGCACTTTGCCTGTCAGAAGGCCGGCGGGGGTGCAAAGAGAAAAAAATGGCCTTGGAGTTTTCTACAAGGACAAAAACAAATTGGCAGTGCATAAAGTGGGGAAGCAAGTGAGAAGTCCAACAGAGAAGACAAAAGGGGCAAGTCAGATGTGCCAGAGTTATACTTGTTCTAAAATACAGGTTAAATTGGACTTCATATTACAAGGTAATTATGCTGTGCACAGATATATTTACAGCAAACGCTTCTTCTTATCACAGTGACTATCACTGTGCTGCTTTTAAACCTATCCCGGTGCTGCAACGAGGTGATACTTGAGGGTCACTGATGTCGGTGGTGCTTGGCTGCGCTGTGGTATTGTGGGCCTCTTGAGACTGATGTTGCCCTTGTCTCAGAGTCCTGAATCCTGGGAGAGCCCTTCAACGGGCTGTGTCACCACTGCCGGTGTATGGACAGCCTGGTCCTGTATCCTGACATCTACATGAGCAGGCTTTTAAAGTTTTCAGCCTCCCCATTGGTGCCCAGTATCTGCTTTGGATTACGTGATTATTTTTTCTTGCAGTATGCAGTGAATAAAACCTTTGAGTAACAACAGCATTTCTAAATCAAGTTAGAGAGATCAGCAAATTTCATGTAATCGGGAATCAATCTGCTCTTATTTACGAGAAACTGTGATATTAATTTGCAAGGACTTATAACTTGGGCATTACTAAAAGGGAGGGAAAGCATAGGAAGCAAATACTTTCACTTACAAATGTCCCTTCATTGTTAGTCTTGGTTTCTTTAATAAAGACTTCATGAGTCCCACTCCAGGATTTGTGTCCATATCTAGGTTCTAAAGGAGTGCTGTATTGTTGGAGGTGCCGTCTTTCAGATGAGACATTAAACCAATGCTCCACTGGCCTGTGAGATGGTTCAGGTGGCCATCAAAGATCCCACGGAACTATTAAAAGGAGAGTAGAGGAGCTGTCCCAGTGTCTTTGCCAACTTTCATCGCTCAACTAACACCAACAAAAACTTGCATTTGTATAGCACCTTTAACGTAGTAAAACGTGCCAAGGTGCTTCACAAGAACAATCATCAAACAAAATTTGACATCAAGCCACAGAAGGAGACATTAGAACAGCTGACCAAAAACTTGGTCAAAGAGTTAGGTTTTAAGGAGCATCTTAAAGAAAAGAGAGGTAGAGAGATGGAGAGGTTTAGGGAGGGAATTCCAGAGCTTAGGGCCGAGGCAGCTGAAGGCACGACCGCCAATGATGGAGTGATTAAAATTGAGGATATGCAAGAGGCCAGAATTGGAGGAGTGCAGTGGTCTCGGAGGGTTGTAGGGCTGGAGGAGGTTACAGAGATAGAGAGGGGCGAGGCCATGGGGGGATTTGAAAACAAGGATGAGAATTTTAAAATCGAGGCGTTGCCTGACCAGAAGACCAATGTCGGTCAATGAGCAGAGGGGTGATGGGAGAATGGGACTTGATGCGAGTTAGGATACAGGCAACAGAATTTTGGATGAACTCAAGTTTACGGAGGGAGCAAGATGGGGAGCATTGGAATAGTCGACTCTAGAGGTAACAAAGGCATGGATGAGGGTTTCATCAGCAGATGAACTCACCAAAAAAAAAGATTAATTGGTCAAAAATAAAGTGATAGCCTTGGATCAGCCTGCACTCTTGCCTCTGAGTAAGAACGTTGTGGTTTCAAGCCCCACTCCAAAACCTAAGCACATAATCTTGGCTGATTTTCAGTGTAGTACTGCACTGTCGAAGGATGAGCTCTCTTAGATGAGACGTTAATCTGAGGCCCCATCTGTTCTCTCAGGTAGAAGGAAAAGATCCCATGGTACTATTCAATAAGTAGGTTCTTCCCAATGTCATGGCCAACATTTATCCCTCATCCAACATCATTAAATCACTACTCTTCAGGATCAACTAACTTGGCACAGAGTGGGAATCAAATCTGGAACTTTCTGGTCTGTAATGCTTAGTACTACACCATGCAATGCATTTATCGACTGAACCAATAGGAAGGCTTCAGACATCTTATTTTTAACCTACATCATAGTTTTCTTCTCAGAAAATTGGTGGGCTACGATAGAAACATAGAAAATAGGAGCAGCAGACAGCCCTTCGAGCCTGCTCCGCCATTCAATATGATCATGGCTGATCCTCTACCTTAATACCATATTCCCGCTCTCTCCCCATACCTCTTGATGCCTTCTATGTCGAGAAATCTATCTCCTTCTTAAATATATTCAGTGACTTGGCCTCCACAGCCTTCTGTGGTAGAGAATTCCACAGGTTCACCACCCTCTGAGTGAAGTATTTTTCTCCTTATCTCGGTTCTAAATAGCCTACCCCTTATTCTGAGACTGTAACCCCTCGTTCTGGACTCCCAGCCAGGGGAACATCCTCTCTGCATCTGCCCTGTCGAGCCCTGTAAGAATTTTGTATGTTTCAATGAGATCACCTCTCATTCTTCTAAACTCTAGAGAATACAGGCCTAGTCTACTCAATCTCTCCTCATACGACAATCCCACCATCCCAGGAGTCAGTCTGGTGAACCTTCATTGCACTCCCTCTATGGCAAGTATATTCTTTCTTAGGTAAGGAGACCAAAATTGTACACAATACTCCAGGTGCGGTCTCACCAAGGCCCTATATAATTGCCGATGGTAGTCATGATGTGGAGATGCCGGTGATGGACTGGGGTTGACAATTGTAAACAATTTTACAACACCAAGTTATAGTCCAGCAATTTTATTTTAAATTCACAAGCTTTCGGAGGCTACCTCCTTCCTCAGGTGAACGATGTGGAAATGAAGTCCTCGAAATGAAGTCGCATTTATAATTCACAGAACAATGCTGGTGATAACAGACAGTTTTTTCAACTGCCCGTTGCCAAGGCAATCAGTGTGCAGACAGACAGTTGTTACCTGCCAGGTCTCAGAATATACAAATCACCAAAAAAAACAACAAACAAAAAAAAAAACAGAGATAGAGAGGTAGAAACATAGAAAAGACAGCAACTGACCCGTTATATTAAAAACAGATAACATTTGTTCGCTGGTGGGGTAACGTGTAGCGTGACATGAACCCAAGATCCCGGTTGAGGCCGTCCTCATGGGTGCGGAACTTGGCTATCAATTTCTGCTCGACGATTTTGCGTTCCCTCCCAGTCGGGGAACACTTCAGCAGTCAAGGACATTCAGCCACCGACCTTCGGGTAAGCGTACTCCAAGGCGGCCTTCGAGACACACGACAACGCAAAATCGTCGAGCAGAAATTGATAGCCAAGTTCCGCACCCATGAGGACGGCCTCAACCGGGATCTTGGGTTCATGTCACGCTACACGTTACCCCACCAGCGAACAAATGTTATCTGTTTTTAATATAACGGGTCAGTTGCTGTCTTTTCTATGTTTCTACCTCTCTATCTCTGTTTTTTTTTGTTTGTTGTTTTTTTTGGTGATTTGTATATTCTGAGACCTGGCAGGTAACAACTGTCTGTCTGCACACTGATTGCCTTGGCAACGGGCAGTTGAAAAAACTGTCTGTTATCACCAGCATTGTTCTGTGAATTATTAATGCGACTTCATTTCGAGGACTTCATTTCCACATCGTTCACCTGAGGAAGGAGGTAGCCTCCGAAAGCTTGTGAATTTAAAATAAAATTGCTGGACTATAACTTGGTGTTGTAAAATTGTTTACAACTATATAATTGCAGTAAGACATCTTTACTCCTGCACTCAAATCCTTTTGTAATAAAGGCCAACACACCATTTGCCTTCCTAATTGCTTGCTGCACCTGCATGATAGCTTTCAGTGGCTCATGTACAAGGACACCCAGGTCCCTTTGAACATCAACATTTCCTAATCTCTCACCATTTAAAAAATACTCTGCATTTCTGTTTTTCCTACCAAAGTGCATAACTTCACATTTTTCCAAGTTATATTCCATCTGCCATGTTCTTGCCCACTCACTTAGCCTGTCCATATCCCCTTGAAGCCTCTTTGCATCCTCCTCATAACTCACATTCCCACCTAATTTTGTGTCATCAGCAAACTTGGAAATATTACATTTGGTTCCCTCATCCAAATCATTGATATAGATTGTGAATAGCTGGGGCCCAAGCACCGATCCCTGTGGTACCCCACTAGTGACAGTTTGCCAACCTGAAAAAAAAACAGTTTATTCTTACTCTCTGTTTTCTGCCTATTAACCAATTCTCACTCCATGCCAGTATATTACCCCCAATTCCATGTGCTCTAACTTTATTCACCAACCTCCTGTGGGACCTTATCAAAAGCCTTCTGAAAATCCAAATAGACCACATCCACTGGTTTCCCCTGATCTATTCTACTGGTTACATCCTCAAAGAACTCCAATAGGTTTGTCAAACATGATTTTCCTTTCATAAATCCATGTTGACTCTGCCAAATCCTATTTTAATTTCCAAGTGTCCTGTTATCACATCCTTTATAATAGATTCTAGCATTTTCCCTACTACTGATGTCAGACTAACAGGTCTGTAATTCCCTGTTTTCTCTCTCCTTCCTTTCTTAAATAGTGGGGTTACATTTGCTACCCTCCAATCTGCAGGAACCATTCCAGAATTTATAGAATTTTGGAAGATGACAACCAATTCATCCACTATCCCTAAAGCCACCTCTTTCAAAACCCTGGGATGTAGATCATCAGGTCCTTGGGATTTATCGACTTTCAGTCCCATTAATTTCTCTAGTACTTTTTTTTACCAATACTAATTTCTTTCAGTTTCTCATTCTTGCCAGATCCTTGGTTCTCTAATATTTCTGGGAGGTTTTTTGTGTCTTCTTCCGTGAAGACAGACACAAAGTATTTGTTTAATCTCTCTGCCATTTCCTTTTCCCCCATTATAAATTCTCCCGTCTCTGTCTGTAAGGGACCCATATTTACCTTCGCCAGTCTTTCTCTTTTTACATACGTATAGAAGCTTTTACAGTCCGTTTTTATGTTTCTCGCTAGTTTGCTGTCATATTCGATTTTCCCTTTCTTTATCAATTTCTTGGTCCTCCTTTGCTGAATTCTAAAATGCTCCCAATCCTCAGGCTTACTGCTTTTTCTGGCAACTTTATATGCCTCTTGCTTTAATTTAATACTATCTTTAATTTCTCTTGTTAGCCACGGTTGGACCACTTTTCCTGTTGGGTTTTTGTGCCTTAAAGGAATATATATTTGTTGCAAATTATGTATTAATTCTTTAAATGCTAGCCATTGCCTGTCTACCGTCATACCTTTTAATATAGTTCCGCAGTCAACCACAGCCAACTTGCACCTCATACTTTCATAGTTTCCTTTGTTTAGTTTTATACCCTAGTTTTGGATTGAACTACATCACTTTCAAACTTAATGAAGAATTCTATCATATTATGGTCACTCTTCCCTAAGGGCTCCTTTACAACAAGATTATTAATTAAACCTTTCTTATTGCACAATACTAGATCTAAAATGGCCTGTTCCCTGGTTGGTTCCTCAACATACTGATCTAGAAAACCATCTTGTATACATTCCAGGAATTCGTCCTCTACAGTATTAGTGCTAATTTGGTTTGCCCAATCTGTATGGAGATTAAAGTCCCCCATGATTACTGTATTACTCTTGTTACATGCACTTCTAATTTCCTGCTTTATACTGTGCCCTACATTACCACTACTGTTTGGTGGCCTATAAACAACTCCCACCAATGTTTTCTGCCCCTTGCTGTTTCTTAGCTCCGCCCAAACTGATTCAACATCTTGGTCTTCTGAGCCAAGATCCTTTCTCATGTTGTACTGATCTCATTCTTTATTAACAGTGCTACCCCATCTCCTTTTCCTTTTTGCCTGTCCTTCCTAAATGTCGAATATCCTTGAATATTCAGTTCCCAGCCTTGGTCACCCTGCAGCCACGTCTCTGTAATGGCAATTCTAATTGTGCCATCAATTCATCTGCCTTGTTGCGAATGCTGCATGCATTCAGGTAAAGTGCCTTTAAAATTTTGCCTTTTTAACATTTTTTCCTATTTTGACCTTATTTGCTGCTGCCTTCCAATTTCACTTACTACTTTTCTGCCTTCCACTTCCAGCTTTGTTACTCTCCCTTCTGAATCTCCTCTCAGGTTCCCACCCCACTGCCAAGTTAGTTTAAAACCTCCCCATCAGCACTAGCAAACCTCCCCGCAAGGATATTGGTCCCGGCCCTGTTGAGGCGCAACCCATCCGGCTTGTACAGGTCACACCTTCCCCAGAACCGGTCCCAATGCCCCAGGAATCGAAAGCCCTCCCTCCTGCACCAGATCTCCAGCAATGCATTCATCTGCTCTATCCTCCTATTTTTGTACTCACTAGCACATGGTACTGGGAGTAATCCGGAGATTACGACCTTTGAGGTCCTGCTTGTTAATCTCTCTCTTTATTGTCTATGTACTTAGAGCATGCCTTTTTAAAAATTTCAATTTCACCCGTATCTCTTTATTCTTCTATGGTGTTTCATTATTGGTTAGTTTGTTCTTGTTTTTTATAGGAATATATTTCTCCTGAACTCGATGGATCACCATTTTAAATATTTCCCCACTGTTGTTCTATCTCTTTGTCTGTCAAAAATGTTTTCCAGTTTACCTTCCCTGGTTCCATTCTCATCCCCACAATATTAGTTTTTTTTCCAATCTAATACTTTGGTCTTTGTCTTACTTATGTTTTTCTCAATCATTATTTTAAACCTTACTATGTTATGATTGCTGTTGCCCAGATGTTCCCCAATGCTTACTTCTCTTATCTGCTGCCGTTCATTTTCCATTCTTGGGCTTCTTACATACTGGATAAGAATGGAGCCATGTACACACTGTAAAAACTCCTTTCCCCTTTCCCTACCTCTTCTTGCCAGTTTATTTGGGGGTAGTTGAAATCTCCCATGCTAATTATTCAATGTTTATTAACTCATTTCATAGATTTGACTACATATTTCATCCTCCACTTCCTTTCCACTATTAGGTGGTCTGTAGAATATACCTATTAACGTATTTGATTCCTTCTTCACCTTTGTCTCAATCCATATTAATTTTGTTTCTAGCATAATACTACTTATGTACCTTTTTTCTATTGCCATTATGTTCTCTAATTAGTCCAGCTACCCCACCCCCTTCCTTCCTTACCTATCCTTTCTAAATATATTATATCCTGCAATATTTAACTGCCCGCCCAATTCTTTATGTAGCCACGTTTCAGTTATCCATACTACATCTGGCTGCTTGTTACAAATTATTGCTTCCAGTTCCCCCGTTTTGTTTCGGATGCTGTGCACATTGCTGTACAGGCAATTTAATTTGTTTTTAATAATTGTTCCCCTTACTTTATTTTTTAATTGTCATTTTGTACTTATGTTCTATAACTGTACTTGTTTGTTCCCTGACCGTTTATGTTACCATCATTCTTTACCTTGGTCTGACCTTTACTCTCATCTCCTGTTTCTTTTATCTTCGGACTTATGTTATTTTCACCAGATCCCTCCCCCTATCTTATTCATTTAAAGTCCGATTGACAGCCCTATTTATCCTTTTCGCTAGGACACTGGTCCCACTCTGGTTCAGATGGAGCCCGTCCCAACTGTAGATCTCCTTCCTGATCCAGTACTGGTGCCAGTGTCCCATGAAATGGAACCCCTCCTTCCCACACCAGTTTTTCAGCCACGCATTCACCTTCCTGATCTGTCTATCCCTATGCCAATTAGCATGTGGCTTGGATAGTAATCCTGAGATTACCACTAATGAGGTCATGTTTTTAATTTAGTTCCTAACTTCTGATATTCCCTTAGCAGGACCTCCTCTCTATGTCATTGGTCCCAACATGGACCACGACAACTGGATCTTCCCCCTCCCTTTCCAAGTTCCTCTTCAGTTGTTCCAAGATGTCCTTTACCCTTGTACCAGGTAGGCAACACACCCTCCTGGACTCTCGATTGCGACTGCAGAGGAGGCTATCTATCCCCCTAATTATCGAATCCCCGAAACTACAACCTTTCTGTTCTGCTCTTCCCCCTCTTTGGACTGCCTCCTGCTTCATGGTGCCATGGTTAGCATTCTGGCTGTCCACCCCACACCCTGCATCCATATGCTCACAGGTAGTAAGGACATTGTACCTGTTGGACAGGAGCAGTGTCTGCAGGACCTCCTTCTCTATATCCCCTTGGTTCTCCTTACCCTGCTGATTAACAGTCACATTCTCCCCTTCCTGTACCTGTGCTTTTCTCTGAGGTGTGACTGGAGAAAACTATCCACAAATTCCTCCTCCTCCCTTATGTGTAGGAGTGTCTCTAACTCACACTCCAGCTCAAGGACTCTGAGCTGGAGTGACTCAAGCTCAAGGACTCTGAGCTGGAGTGACTCAAGCTCAAGGACTCTGAGCTGGAGTGACTCAAGCCAGAGACGTTTCCTGCAGATGTGGCAATCCAGGATGGTCTCGCTGTCCACAAACTCGCACATATTACAGTCCCGACATGTAGCCTGCACTGCCATTTCTAGTTTTTATCTATTTATTTATTAGTATTAATTTAGTTCGAGAGACAATACAATTACTTGAGATCTAGGTTATATTTAGTAGATGGATTTAGCTTGATTTCAGATCACCATGTAACTCATTAGCCTTGTTTTTTGTTTATTAACTTCTTTATTATTTCCTTAATTCCCATTTATTATTGACCAGATTTTAATTTAATGAAATTTGGAACCCTTTAATGTTGGTATCCTCCATTTAGTTAATTTTAATTTTATCCCCTTAGATCTGATTAACTAATTAAACACTTAGTTCAATTATATAGTAAATTAAACACTTAACTTAATTATCTAATAAATTAAACAAATGACTTATTTATATAATAAATTAAACACTAAGCTGTAATTCCTCGGATTCCGCCGCTGCTCCCTCTGCTCTGACGTCATTTTTTCAGATTCAGAGGTTTTTTTCAGATTTTTCCCTGCGTCTGCTTTATAGTGCTCCCCTCAGCCGCTTCTCCCGCTTTATAGTGCTCCCCTCAGCCGCTTCTCCCGCTTTATAGTGCTCCCCTCAGCCGCGCTTTATAGTGCTCCCCTCAGCCGCGCTTTATAGTGCTCCCCTCAGCCGCTTCTCCCGCTTTATAGAGCTCCCCTCAGCCGCTTCTCCCGCTTTATAGAGCTCCCCTCAGCCGCACTTTATAGTGCTCCACTCAGCCGCTTCTCCCGTGCTTTATAGTGCTCCTCTCAGCCGCTTCTACCGCGCTTTATAGTTCTCCACTCAGCCGCTCCTCCCACACTTTATAGTTCTCCTCTCAGCCGCTTCTCCCGCTTTATAATGCTCCTCTCAGCCGCTTCTCCCGCGCTTTATAGTGCTCCCCTCAGCCCCGCTTTATAGTGCTCCCCTCAGCCGCGCTTTATAGTTCTCCACTCAGCCGCTTCTCCCGTGCTTTATAATGCTCCTCTCAGCCGCTTCTCCCGCTTTATAATGCTCCTCTCAGCCGCTTCTCCCGCGCTTTATAGAGCTCCTCTCAGCCGCTTCTCCCGTGCTTTATAGTGCTCCACTCAGCCGCTTCTCCCGTGCTTTATAGTGCTCCACTCAGCCGCTTTTCCCGCACTTTATAGTTCTCCACTCAGCCGCTTCTCCCGTGCTTTATAGTGCTCCCCTCAGCCACTTCTTCCGTGCTTTATAGTGCTCCCCTCATCCACTTCTTCCGTGCTTTATAGAGATCCTCTCAGCCACTTCTTCCGTGCTTTATAGTGCTCCCCTCAGCCACTTCTTCCGTGCTTTATAGTGCTCCTCTCAGCCGCTTCTTCGTGCTTTATAGTACTCCTCTCAGCCGCTTCTCCCGTGCTTTATAGTACTCCTCTCAGCCACTTCTCCCGTGCTTTTTAGTGCTCCCCTCAGCCGCTTCTTGCGTGCTTTATAGTACTCCTCTCAGCCACTTCTCCCGTGCTTTTTAGTGCTCCCCTCAGCCACTTCTTCCGTGCTTTATAGTGCTCCCCTCAGCCGCTTCTTGCGTGCTTTATAGTGCTCCCCTCAGCCACTTCTTCCGTGCTTTATAGTGCTCCCCTCAGCCACTTCTTCCGTGCTTTATAGTGCTCCCCTCAGCCACTTCTTGCGTGCTTTATAGTGCTCCCCTCAGCCACTTCTCCCGTGCTTTTTAGTGCTCCCCTCAGCCACTTCTTCCGTGCTTTATAGTGCTCCCCTCAGCCACTTCTTCCGTGCTTTATAGAGATCCTCTCAGCCACTTCTCCCGTGCTTTATAGTGCTCCCCTCAGCCACTTCTCCCGTGCTTTATAGTGCTCCCCTCAGCCACTTCTCCCGTGCTTTATAGTGCTCCCCTCAGCCACTTCTTCCGTGCTTTATAGAGATCCTCTCAGCCACTTCTTCCGTGCTTTATAGTGCTCCCCTCAGCCACTTCTCCCGTGCTTTATAATGCTCCCCTCAGCCACTTCTCCCGTGCTTTATAGTGCTCCCCTCAGCCACTTCTTCCGTGCTTTATAGAGATCCTCTCAGCCACTTCCTCCGTGCTTTATAGTGCTCCTCTCAGCCACTTCTTCCGTGCTTTATAGTGCTCCTCTCAGCCACTTCTTCTGTGCTTTATAATGCTCCCCTCAGCCGCTTCTTCTGTGCTTTATAATGCTCCCCTCAGCCACTTCTTCCGTGCTTTTTAGTGCTCCTCTCAGCCACTTCTTCCGTGCTTTATAGTGCTCCTCTCAGCCACTTCTCCCGTGCTTTATAGTGCTCCCCTCAGCCACTTCTTCCGTGCTTTATAGTGCTCCCCTCAGCCACTTCTTCCGTGCTTTATAGAGATCCCCTCAGCCACTTCTTCCGTGCTTTTTAGTGCTCCCCTCAGCCACTTCTTCCGTGCTTTATAGAGATCCTCTCAGCCACTTCCTCCGTGCTTTATAGTGCTCCCCTCAGCCACTTCTTCCGTGCTTTATAGTGCTCCCCTCAGCCACTTCTCCCGTGCTTTATAATGCTCCCCTCAGCCACTTCTTCCGTGCTTTATAGAGATCCTCTCAGCCACTTCCTCCGTGCTTTATAGTGCTCCTCTCAGCCACTTCTTCTGTGCTTTATAGTGCTCCCCTCAGCCACTTCTCCCGTGCTTTATAATGCTCCCCTCAGCCACTTCTTCCGTGCTTTTTAGTGCTCCCCTCAGCCACTTCTTCCGTGCTTTATAGAGATCCTCTCAGCCACTTCCTCCGTGCTTTATAGTGCTCCCCTCAGCCACTTCTTCCGTGCTTTATAGTGCTCCTCTCAGCCACTTCTTCTGTGCTTTATAATGCTCCCCTCAGCCACTTCTCCCGTGCTTTATAGTGCTCCCCTCAGCCACTTCTCCCGTGCTTTATAGTGCTCCCCTCAGCCACTTCTTCCGTGCTTTATAGTGCTCCCCTCAGCCACTTCTTCCGTGCTTTATAGTGCTCCTCTCAGCCACTTCTTCCGTGCTTTTTAGTGCTCCCCTCAGCCACTTCTTCCGTGCTTTATAGTGCTCCCCTCAGCCACTTCTTCCGTGCTTTATAGTGCTCCCCTCAGCCACTTCTTCCGTGCTTTATAGTGCTCCCCTCAGCCGCTTCTCCCGTGCTTTATAATGCTCCCCTCAGCCACTTCTTCCGTGCTTTATAGAGATCCTCTCAGCCACTTCCTCCGTGCTTTATAATGCTCCCCTCAGCCACTTCTTCCGTGCTTTATAGAGATCCTCTCAGCCACTTCCTCCGTGCTTTATAATGCTCCCCTCAGCCACTTCTTCCGTGCTTTATAGAGATCCCCTCAGCCACTTCTCCCGTGCTTTATAGTGCTCCCCTCAGCCACTTCTTCCGTGTATTTTAGTGCTCCCCTCAGCCACTTCTTCCGTGCTTTATAGAGATCCTCTCAGCCACTTCCTCCGTGCTTTATAGTGCTCCCCTCAGCCACTTCTTCCGTGCTTTATAGTGCTCCTCTCAGCCACTTCTTCTGTGCTTTATAATGCTCCCCTCAGCCGCTTCTTCTGTGCTTTATAATGCTCCCCTCAGCCACTTCTTCCATGCTTTATAATGCTCCCCTCAGCCACTTCTCCCGTGCTTTATAATGCTCCCCTCAGCCACTTCTTCCGTGCTTTATAGTGCTCCCCTCAGCCACTTCTCCCGTGCTTTATAGTGCTCCCCTCAGCCACTTCTTCCGTGCTTTATAGTGCTCCCCTCAGCCGCTTCTCCCGGTTTATAATGCTCCCCTCAGCCACTTCTCCCGTGCTTTTTAGTGCTCCCCTCAGCCACTTCTTCCGTGCTTTATAGTGCTCCCCTCAGCCGCTTCTCCCATGCTTTATAGTGCTCGCCTCAGCCGCTTCTCCCGTGCTTTTTAGTGCTCCCCTCAGCCACTTCTTCCGTGCTTTATAGTGTTCCCCTCAGCCACTTCTCCCATGCTTTATAGTGCTCCCCTCAGCCGCTTCTCCCATGCTTTATAGTGCTCCCCTCAGCTGCTTCTCCCGTGCTTTATAGTGCTCCCCTCAGCTGCTTCTCTCGTGCTTTATAGTGCTCCCTTCAGCTGCTTCTCCCGTGCTTTATAGTGCTCCCCTCAGCTGCTTCTCCCATGCTTTATAGTGCTCCCCTCAGCTGCTTCTCCCGTGCTTTATAGTGCTCCCCTCAGCTGCTTCTCCCGTGCTTTATAGTGCTCCCCTCAGCTGCTTCTCCCATGCTTTATAGTGCTCCCCTCAGCTGCTTCTCCCGTGCTTTATAGTGCTCCCCTCAGCTGCTTCTCCCGTGCTTTATAGTGCTCCCCTCAGCTGCTTCTCCCGTGCTTTATAGTGCTCCACTCAGCTGCTTCTCCCATGCTTTATAGTGCTCTCCTCAGCTGCTTCTCCCATGCTTTATAGTGCTCCCCTCAGCCACTTCTTCCGTGCTTTATAGTGCTCCTCTCAGCCACTTCTTCCGTGCATTATAGAGATCCTCTCAGCCACTTCTTCCGTGCTTTATAGTGCTCCCCTCAGCCACTTCTCCCGTGCTTTATAGAGATCCTCTCAGCCACTTCTTGCGTGCTTTATAGTGCTCCCCTCAGCCACTTCTTCCGTGCTTTTTAGTGCTCCCCTCAGCCACTTCTCCCGTGCTTTATAGTGCTCCCCTCAGCCACTTCTTCCGTGCTTTATAGAGCTCCCCTCAGCCACTTCTTCCGTGCTTTATAGTGCTCCCCTCAGCCACTTCTTCCATGCTTTATAGAGCTCCCCTCAGCCACTTCCGTGCTTTTCAGTGCTCCCCTCAGCCACTTCTTCCGTGCTTTATAGTGCTCCCCTCAGCCACTTCTCCCGTGCTTTATAGAGATCCTCTCAGCCACTTCTCCCGTGCTTTATAGAGATCCTCTCAGCCACTTCTCCCGTGTTTTATAGTGCTCCTCTCAGCCACTTCTCCCGTGCTTTTTAGTGCTCCCCTCAGCCACTTCTTCCGTGCTTTATAGTGCTCCCCTCAGCCGCTTCTCCCGTGCTTTATAGTGCTCCCCTCAGCCACTTCTCCCGTGCTTTATAGTGCTCCCCTCAGCCACTTCTTCCGTGCTTTATGGTGCTCCTCTCAGCCACTTCTCCCGTGCTTTATAGTGCTCCCCTCAGCCGCCTCTCCCGGTTTATAATGCTCCCCTCAGCCACTTCTCCCGTGCTTTTTAGTGCTCCCCTCAGCCACTTCTCCCGTGCTTTATAGTGCTCCCCTCAGCCGCTTCTCCCATGCTTTATAGTGCTCGCCTCAGCCGCTTCTCCCATGCTTTTTAGTGCTCCCCTCAGCCACTTCTTCCGTGCTTTATAGTGCTCCCCTCAGCCGCTTCTCCCATGCTTTATAGTGCTCGCCTCAGCCGCTTCTCCCGTGCTTTTTAGTGCTCCCCTCAGCCACTTCTTCCGTGCTTTATAGTGCTCCCCTCAGCCACTTCTCCCGTGCTTTATAGTGCTCCCCTCAGCCACTTCTTCCGTGCTTTATAGAGCTCCCCTCAGCCACTTCTTCCGTGCTTTATAGAGCTCCCCTCAGCCACTTCTTCCGTGCTTTATAGTGCTCCCCTCAGCCACTTCTTCCGTGCTTTATAGAGCTCCCCTCAGCCACTTCTTCCGTGCTTTATAGTGCTCCCCTCAGCCACTTCTCCCGTGCTTTATAGTGCTCCCCTCAGCCGCTTCTTCCGTGCTTTATAGTGCTCCTCTCAGCCACTTCTTCCGTGCTTTATAGAGCTCCCCTCAGCCACTTCTTCCGTGCTTTATAGTGTTCCCCTCAGCTGCTTCTCCCATGCTTTATAGTGCTCCCCTCAGCTGCTTCTCCCATGCTTTATATTGCTCCCCTCAGCCGCTTCTTCCGTGCTTTATAGAGCTCCTCTCAGCCGCTTCTCCCGTGCTTTATAGAGCTCCCCTCAGCTGCTTCTCCCGTGCTTTATAGTGCTCCCCTCAGCTGCTTCTTCCGTGCTTTATGGAGCTCCTCTCAGCCGCTTCTCCCATGCTTTATAGTGCTCCCCTCAGCTGCTTCTCCCATGCTTTATAGTGCTCCCCTCAGCTGCTTCTCCCGTGCTTTATAGTGCTCCCCTCAGCTGCTTCTCCCGTGCTTTATCGTGCTCCCCTCAGCTGCTTCTCCCATGCTTTATAGTGCTCCCCTCAGCTGCTTCTCCCATGCTTTATAGTGCTCTCCTCAGCTGCTTCTCCCATGCTTTATAGTGCTCCCCTCAGCTGCTTCTCCCATGCTTTATAGTGCTCCCCTCAGCTGCTTCTCCCGTGCTTTATAGTGCTCCCCTCAGCCGCTTCTCCCATGCTTTATAGTGCTCCCCTCAGCCTACTTACCCGTAAGTAGTGAGTGAGTATTCTATCACACTCCTATCTTGAACCTTCCTTTGAAGCATCAGGAAGTGAGCCATTCGATGAGTACCTGCTCTTGTAGCTACAATGTTGATACGGCTGATCCAGTTCAGCTTCTGCTCAGTGGTGACCCCCAAGATGTTGACAAGATGGTCATAACCTGGCACTTATGTGGCATGAATGTCATTTGTTAGCCCAAGCCTGGACATTATTTAGCTCCTGCTGTAGACTGGTATGTGCTTAATCCACCTGAACTAACATGTTAGAATGCCTATGTGCTATTTGAAAAAACAGACCATAGGAAAAATATAGCCACTTTATTGCTGGCTACAGCCTGGCTCACTACCTGTAAATGAGCACAAACATAACTGGTGAATTTTTTTTAAATGAAAATTGGATTTTCATTTTAATGTTCAACCAGTCCCCTATTCTGCTGAGAGATAGCTGTCAACTGAGTTGCAGTGATATGTCGACCAGAGGAAAAGGCTTATCTAAGGTGAAAGTAGCTTTGTAGGTAAATCAGTGAGGGAGTTATCATTTGGCCAACTTCACACACTTCCATGGGTCTAACTTCCGAGCTGCATTGGTGGAGATATGGGAATAGGTTTCTTGGACCCGCAGAAGACGCATGGTCAAGTGAGATCAGAATGCATGAAGATTGAGAAAAAAAAAAGAAGGTAACATACCCTCAATAAAGTATCAGACTTGACCTGAATCTTGCAGATTCGCAAGATTGAAAAAGTTATTGGTTTAGATTACCAAATTGAATCAAAGCTCTTCAACTATTCGATTTCTGACATACAATGCATGCATTACTGTGAGATCATTCAAGGCAGATTCCACACTGCAGTGTCCACTGTAGGCCATAAGGTGGCAGCCACTGCATAGTGCTTCCTACTGGTGCAGAGCAGATTAGATTTGACTGTGCGACTGTAAACCCCATTCTGGAGAATTGTAAACAATTTTACAACACCAAGTTATAGTCCAGCAATTTTATTTTAAATTCACAAGCTTTCGGAGGCTTCCTCCTTCCTCAGGTGGACGATGTGGAAATGAAGTCCTCGAAATGAAGTCGCATTTATAATTCACAGAACAATGCTTGGTGATTACAGACAGTTTTTTCAACTGCCCATTGCCAAGGCAATCAGTGTGCAGACAGACAGGTGTTACCTGCCAGGTCTCACAGAATATACAAATCACCATTCTGGAGAGACATTGGGCTCAATTTTAAACGTAAATTGCGGGTGCGTTGGGGGCGGGGGGGCTGCGAAAATTGCAGAAATGCAGAGCGGGTTTGGAAGCCGGCTCCAAACCGCAGACTTCCGAATTCCCCACAGACACGCCTGATGAGAGTTAAAGAACCAAATATACCTCATTGAGGTACTTAAGGCACTTTACTTGTGACATATTAGGTCGTTAGAACGATTTTTAACTTACCTGGGCAGCTTTCCCACGGCTTCTGATTCACGCCTGGTGAAACCTAGGCATGAAGGGCCGGATCAGGAAAAAAGAAACAAATAATTTAAATAAAAAACCATCACCCCCCCCCGATCTTCCACTCTCGCCCCCCCCCGATCTTCCACTCTCGCCCCCCCCCGATCTTCCACTCTCGCCCCCCCCCGATCTTCCACTCTCCCCCCCCGATCTTCCACTCTCCCCCCGCGATCTTCCACTCTCCCCCCCCGATCTTCCACTCTCCCCCCCCGATCTTCCACTCTCCCCCCCCGATCTTCCACTCTCCACCCCCCGATCTTCCACTCTCCCCCCCCGATCTTCCACTCTCCACCCCCCGATCTTCCACTCTCCCCCCCCCCCCGAACTTCCACTCCCCCCCGATCTTCCACTCTCCCCCCCCGATCTTCCACTCTCCACCCCCCGATCTTCCACTCTCCCCCCCCGATCTTCCACTCTCCACCCCCCGATCTTCCACTCTCCCCCCCCGATCTTCCACTCTCCCCCCCCGATCTTCCACTCTCCCCCCCCGATCTTCCACTCTCCCCCCGCGATCTTCCACTCTCCCCCCCCGATCTTCCACTCTCCACCCCCCGATCTTCCACTCTCCCCCCCCGATCTTCCACTCTCCACCCCCCGATCTTCCACTCTCCCCCCCCCCCCCGAACTTCCACTCTCCCCCCCCCCCCCGAACTTCCACTCTCCCCCCCCCCCCGAACTTCCACTCTCCCCCCCCCCCCCCCGAACTTCCACTCTTCCCCCCCCCCCCCCGATCTTCCACTCTTCCCCCCCCCGATCTTCCACTCTTCCCCCCCCGATCTTCCACTCTTCCCCCCCCCCCGATCTTCCACTCTTCCCCCCCCCCCGATCTTCCACTCTTCCCCCCCCCGATCTTCCACTCTCTCCCCCCCCCGATCTTCCACTCTCCCCCCCCCCCCAATCTTCCACTCTCTCCCCCCCCCGATCTTCCACTCTCCCCCCCCCCCCCCGATCTTCCACTCTCCCCCCCCCCCGATCTTCCACTCTCCCCCCCCCCCCCGATCTTCCACTCTCCCCCCCCCGATCTTCCACTCTCCCCCCCCCCGATCTTCCACTCTCCCCCCCCCCGATCTTCCACTCTCCCCCCCCGATCTTCCACTCTCCCCCCCCGATCTTCCACTCTCCCCCCCCCCCCCCCGAACTTCCACTCTCCCCCCCCCCGATCTTCCACTCTCCCCCCCCGATCTTCCACTCTCCCCCCCCCCCCCGATCTTCCACTCTCCCCCCCCCCCCCGATCTTCCACTCTCCCCCCCCCCGATCTTCCACTCTCCCCCCCCCCGATCTTCCACTCTCCCCCCCCCCCGATCTTCCACTCTCCCCCCCCCCCCCGATCTTCCACTCTCCCCCCCCCCCGATCTTCCACTCTCCCCCCCCCGATCTTCCACTCTTCCCCCCCCCCCCGCCCCCACTCTCCCCCCCGATCTTCCACTCTCCCCCCCCGATCTTCCACTCTCCCCCCCCCCGATCTTCCACTCTCCCCCCCCCGATCTTCCACTCTCCCCCCCCCGATCTTCCACTCTCCCCCCCCCGATCTTCCACTCTCCCCCCCCCGATCTTCCACTCTCCCCCCCCGATCTTCCACTCTCCCCCCCCGATCTTCCACTCTCCCCCCCCGATCTTCCACTCTCCCCCCCCGATCTTCCACTCTCCCCCCCCGATCTTCCACTCTCCCCCCCCGATCTTCCACTCTCCCCCCCCGATCTTCCACTCTCCCCCCCCGATCTTCCACTCTCCCCCCCGATCTTCCACTCTCCCCCCCGATCTTCCACTCTCCCCCCCGATCTTCCACTCTCCCCCCCCGATCTTCCACTCTCCCCCCCCCCCCGAACTTCCACTCTCCCCCCCCCCCCGAACTTCCACTCTCCCCCCCCCCCCCGAACTTCCACTCTCCCCCCCCCCCCCCCCCGAACTTCCACTCTCCCCCCCCCCCCGATCTTCCACTCTTCCCCCCCCCCCGATCTTCCACTCTTCCCCCCCCCCCGATCTTCCACTCTTCCCCCCCCCCCGATCTTCCACTCTTCCCCCCCCCGATCTTCCACTCTCTCCCCCCCCCGATCTTCCACTCTCTCCCCCCCCCCGATCTTCCACTCTCTCCCCCCCCCCGATCTTCCACTCTCTCCCCCCCCCCGATCTTCCACTCTCTCCCCCCCCCGATCTTCCACTCTCCCCCCCCCCCGATCTTCCACTCTCCCCCCCCACCCCCGATCTTCCACTCTCCCCCCCCACCCCCGATCTTCCACTCTTCCCCCCCCCCAATCTTCCACTCTCTCCCCCCCCCGATCTTCCACTCTCCCCCCCCCCCGATCTTCCACTCTCCCCCCCCCCCCCGATCTTCCACTCTCCCCCCCCCCCCGATCTTCCACTCTCCCCCCCCCCCGATCTTCCACTCTCCCCCCCCCCCCCCGATCTTCCACTCTCCCCCCCCCGATCTTCCACTCTCCCCCCCCGATCTTCCACTCTCCCCCCCCCGATCTTCCACTCTCCCCCCCCCCCGATCTTCCACTCTCCCCCCCCCGATCTTCCACTCTCCCCCCCCCGATCTTCCACTCTCCCCCCCCCCCGATCTTCCACTCTCCCCCCCCCGATCTTCCACTCTCCCCCCCCCGATCTTCCACTCTCCCCCCCCCGATCTTCCACTCTCCCCCCCCCCGATCTTCCACTCTCCCCCCCCCGATCTTCCACTCTCCCCCCCCCGATCTTCCACTCTCCCCCCCCCGATCTTCCACTCTCCCCCCCCGATCTTCCACTCTCCCCCCCCGATCTTCCACTCTCCCCCCCCCGATCTTCCACTCTCCCCCCCCCCCCGATCTTCCACTCTCCCCCCCCCGATCTTCCACTCTCCCCCCCCCCGATCTTCCACTCTTCCCCCCCCCCGCCCCCACTCTCCCCCCCCGATCTTCCACTCTCCCCCCCCCGATCTTCCACTCTCCCCCCCCCGATCTTCCACTCTCCCCCCCCCGATCTTCCACTCTCCCCCCCCCGATCTTCCACTCTCCCCCCCCCCGATCTTCCACTCTCCCCCCCCCCGATCTTCCACTCTCCCCCCCCCCGATCTTCCACTCTCCCCCCCCGATCTTCCACTCTCCCCCCCCGATCTTCCACTCTCCCCCCCCGATCTTCCACTCTCCCCCCCCGATCTTCCACTCTCCCCCCCCGATCTTCCACTCTCCCCCCCCCGATCTTCCACTCTCCCCCCCCGATCTTCCACTCTCCCCCCCCGATCTTCCACTCTCCCCCCCCGATCTTCCACTCTCCCCCCCCGATCTTCCACTCTCCCCCCCCGATCTTCCACTCTCCCCCCCGATCTTCCACTCTCCCCCCCGATCTTCCACTCTCCCCCCCGATCTTCCACTCTCCCCCCCCGATCTTCCACTCTCCCCCCCCGATCTTCCACTCTCCCCCCCCGATCTTCCACTCTCCCCCCCCGACCTTCCACTCTCCCCCCCGACCTTCCACTCTCCCCCCCGACCTTCCACTCTCCCCCCGATCTTCCACTCCCCCCCCGATCTTCCACTCCCCCCCCGATCTTCCACTCTCCCCCCCCGATCTTCCACTCTCCCCCCCCGATCTTCCACTCTCCCCCCCGATCTTCCACTCTCCCCCCCGATCTTCCACTCTCCCCCCCCTGATCTTCCACTCTCCCCCCCTGATCTTCCACTCTCCCCCCCCGATCTTCCACTCTCCCCCTCCCCCCCCGATCTTCCACTCTCCCCCCCCCGATCTTCCACTCTTCCCCCCCCCGATCTTCCACTCTCCCCCCCCCCGATCTTCCACTCTCCCCCCCCCGATCTTCCACTCTCCCCCCCCGATCTTCCACTCTCCCCCCCCCCGATCTTCCACTCTCCCCCCCCCCCCCGATCTTCCACTCTCCCCCCCCCCCGATCTTCCACTCTCCCCCCCCCCCCCGATCTTCCACTCTCCCCCCCCCCCGATCTTCCACTCTCCCCCCCCCCCCCCCCCGATCTTCCACTCTCCCCCCCCCCCCCGATCTTTCTCTCTCCCCCCCGATCATCCACTCTCCCCCCCCCCCCCCAATCTTCCACTCTCCCCCCCCCCCCCGATCTTCCACTCTCCCCCCCCCCCCCCCCGATCTTCCGTTCCAGCACCAAATAATGTCTCTCTCTCTCTTCCCCTCCCCCCACCCCACGTTCCAGTTCCTGTCGACAGCCAGCCTGTCAATCAGGCTGCCTGCCGGGCGCGAAACCCGGAGAGAACTTTGATTACCGTCAATTACATTGCGATCGCGTCGGAAACGGTAAGTTGTATTTCATTCGGTTTGCCACATGCACCTTCACCGCCCCCCCCACCCCCACCCCGCCACCATTTCAAAATTGAGCCCACTGGGTCCAATATTCCCCTTAGGACACGAGCACAAATGCTAATTGTGCTTGCCCCAAGGGTACTTTTTATCTGGAAGAGGGCAAATGCAGACTTTTAGGGTAATTTTAACCTAATTCGCCAGGCGGAAAACCCACGGCATCGGGTGGAATGCCGATTTTATGGCCCGCCCAATATTCGTCTCCTTTGACTTCAACGTAGAGTAAAATTAGGCGGGGCATAAAACCAGCAATGAACCCGATTCTGTCAGTTTCCTAATGGGCGGGTTAGGTTAAATTACCGCTTTTGTGTCAGTGCCTGTACTTATTAAAATTTTTATTTACCTGGCAGCATCAGCACCTGACAACTTGTGCTGAGACACTTTTGAAGGGGCATGCCAATCCAAATTGGTGTGGGTTGGCACTGAAAGCATCCAGCACAGCTGCCTTTTGTATTGCCTCAACAATAAAAGACTAAAAATCAGATCTGCAGGAGGTTATTCCAGAAGTCTGATGTGAAGTTCGGCATGTCTAAATTAGAATCAGGTACCTTCGTTTTCTACAGAGCAGTGAAGCTTATATATTATGTAAAATGGCATTTCCCAATCGCTTAGGTGGTCAGTGCCCTAATTCAGCTGCTTCAATTCTGACCTTAGTAATAAGGAGTACAAAGATCCAAGGTTCCATCCCTGACCTTTGCTGAGTTGGCTGGCCACAGCTACAATTGGCTTTGGCACTCCTAGAATAGGAAGAAGGAAAAAAAAATCAAGCAGTGTTTCCACTGTTGATCACCACCCATTGAGCCCTGCAAAGGATACAGGGCTACTAGTTCCAGAATCATGGTAAGAGAACTGAGGAATTGTTTGGAAGGTTAGGCCAGATAGACCAATGGCTTTCTCCTGTTCAAAACATTATAATGTTCCTATGTAAAAGTGCGCAGGTGTAGACATTGGGTAGGGTCAGGCTCAAGACCACCCTTCGTGGGCGAATATCCTACCAACACTGACTGTCTAGGCTCACACATGAAGAATGGGTACTTGGGTAAGATACAGCTGGGTGATCAGTATTCACGGTACTCGAGCTGAGTCAGCGGCTTTAGGAGAAGAAAGAAGATTGGAGGGAAGACGTTTTTAAAAAATGAATTAATAAAATGGAATCAATAAGTATTTCATAATGGATGTACAGCATAGTACAAGAAAGTACAAGAGAATGATATGACCAAAAAAAAAGCCAACTACAAATTAAGGGAACCCCTCGCTCAGACGATAGTGTACAGAATGAAATAACCCTTTGGAGACTCCTGCCAAGTCCAATACTCTCTTGTGATTTTATAGCACAGTGTCGGTTCTTGACCCCTTCTCTTTCCCCCTCCTCCTTCTCTGAGATGATAAGTGCGCGATGTGACTCCTGACTTGGAAGAAATAACTATACGTGTATGAAAGAATATTTTTATTAATTAATTAACCATTATTAAGACACAACAGAAGATATGCAGAGAGGTCAACATGCATGGGATTTTTCAAACTTTAATGGTGATCAGCAAGCCTATTTTAGTACACTTTATGAACGTTGCGATGACATAAACCATTATTTATGAGCAATTGTAAAAAATAAAATAACATGGAACATTAGAAAACTGGAAGACTGGCTCCCTTAATTGAAAGACCTAACTGTTTAGTATTGACTTTTTTCTAGCTATATAAGGGCCCTTTTGGGACCATGTAGTTGAGTTTGCCTTTGAAGGATTTTTTTTGAAATTGTAAGTTATTTTAATTTTTTATATATATACTTTCAGGCATTTCTGACAACTTTTGAAACTTGGTTGCCTCTTCCCAGGCCTTTTGAGGGACCTCTGTTAATGGTCATGTGGCCCAGGGCTTTTGAAGGACCTCTGTTGATGGTCATGTGGCCCAGGCCTTTTGAGGGACCTCTGTTGATGGTCATGTGGCCCAGGGCTTTTGAGGGACCTCTGTTGATGGTCATGTGGCCCAGGGCTTTTGAAGGACCTCTGTTAATGGTCATGTGGCCCAGGCCTTTTGAGGGACCTCTGTTGATGGTCATGTGGCCCAGGGCTTTTGAAGGACCTCTGTTGATGGTCATGTGGCCCAGGCCTTTTGAGGGACCTCTGTTGATGGTCACGTGGCCCAGGCCTTTTGAATGACCTCTGTTAATGGTCATATTTCCCAGGTCTTTTGAAGGACCTCTGTTGATGGTCACGTGGCCCAGGCCTTTTGAATGACCTCTGTTAATGGTCATGTTTCCCAGGTCTTTTGAAGGACCTCTGTTGATGGTCATGCTGCTTTGTTGCTAAGGAAGCAGGCTTAAAATTGATACTTTGCCTCACTAAGGGAACATTTCAGTCTCACCGTCTCCCATGTACACCATTTCTGGGTAATCTAGTCTATTTAATCACCACCCTCTGTGATTTTTTTCTCACGGTAGTTTACCCTTCACTGCAGCAGTCGGTCACATTCATCTGAAACAAGAAAATCAACACTTGCATTTGTACAGAGTCTTATCACATCATCATAGATGCTTCACACAACAAATTATTTTTTAAAGTGCAGTGACTGTTGTTGGTCAGAAAAACAGCAGCTATTCTGCAACAGTAATGCCCCACAAACGGCAGTGAGATGAATAGCCAGTTAATCTGTTTGGTTTTTTTTTGGTGGTATTGGGTGAGGAAGGTGCTGTGGGGTTTTTATCTACCAGTACAAGTGGATCTGTACCAGTTTAGCATTCATCCAAAGGTTGGCACCTCTGACAATAAAACATTCCTTTGGTGCTACTTTGGAGTGTCAGCCTAGATTATTCGCTCTAGTCACAGTGTGAGGTGCTACCTCTAGCTTTCTGACCCATGAGTTCTACTAACTGAGCCTCGCTAACATCAGGTCAACTTTTCACAGGTCAACTCATTTTTACTGGTTTGAGTGCTAAATTTCTTATCCAAATAAATGCTTTACCTCACTGCTGGTAGTAAGTTTCAACTTTCAACTTTTTGATATGATTTTTGGTTTTTAATTACATTTCTTTCCCTTTATCTTTCAAGGTCTCCAAACAATACACAACATCCCAGGCCAAGAATGCAGGCAGGCATCCTACTCCCATGCATCTGCCCATGTGCCCCTATTAACCAGCTGCTAGGATGTACACAAGAGTGTCTCTCCGTGGGAAATTCTACTTGGTGCTACCCGTTGACTTCACAGCTCAGTAACTTCAGTAACTCACCATGTGGTAACTTGTAGGCATGAACCTCCTGGTTTTATAGGTATTATTTGTTCAACATACTGGGCCACAGGGCCATCTGCTGGGCTATAGGCTCCAAATTTGAAATTCTACACCATACATCCTCAGCCATTTGGCACATACATTTCTAGACTGGTCAGTGGCATGCCTCCACCAAAAATGTTACATTTTTATATTAAAATGGTGCATACTGTCTTTTATAAAACACTTTTTCATTTCATAATTGATCTATACAAAATATTTGAAAAAATACATTTGGGTTTATCTCTATTCAGCAGATCAATCACCCCATCACCTTTCCAAATACTGCCGAAACAATCACCCTCACCCTTCTTGGAGGCATTCCGCTCACGGAGAACTCACGTCCCCTTTACAGAGGCACATTTCTTCTCCAACTCCCGCCAATTTCTCCTCTAAACGCGCCTGTTCACAGGGGCACTCTCCTGTCTACCTTCCCCCTGTTCACAGGGGCACTCTCCTGTCTACCTTCCCCCTGTTCACAGGGGCACTCTCCTGTCTACCTTCCCCCCTGTTCATAGGGGCACTCTCCTGTCTACCTTCCCCCTGTTCACAGGGGCACTCTCCTGTCTACCTTCCCCCTGTTCACAGGGGCACTCTCCTGTCTACCTTCCCCCTGTTCATAGGGGCACTCTCCTGTCTACCTTCCCCCTGTTCACAGGGGCACTCTCCTGTCTACCTTCCCCCTGTTCACAGGGGCACTCTCCTGTCTACCTTCCCCCTGTTCACAGGGGCACTCTCCTGTCTACCTTCCCCCCTATTCATAGGGGCACTCTCCTGTCTACCTTCCCCCTGTTCACAGGGGCACTCTCCTGTCTACCTTCCCCCCTGTTCACAGGGGCACTCTCCTGTCTACCTTCCCCCCTGTTCACAGGGGCACTCTCCTGTCTACCTTCCCCCTGTTCACAGGGGCACTCTCCTGTCTACCTTCCCCCCTGTTCACAGGGGCACTCTCCTGTCTACCTTCCCCCTGTTCACAGGGGCACTCTCCTGTCTACCTTCCCCCCTGTTCATAGGGGCACTCTCCTGTCTACCTTCCCCCTGTTCACAGGGGCACTCTCCTGTCTACCTTCCCCCTGTTCACAGGGGCACTCTCCTGTCTACCTTCCCCCCTGTTCATAGGGGCACTCTCCTGTCTATCTTCCCCCTGTTCACAGGGGCACTCTCCTGTCTATCTTCCCCCCTGTTCATAGGGGCACTCTCCTGTCTATCTTCCCCCTGTTCACAGGGGCACTCTCCTGTCTATCTTCCCCCTGTTCACCGGGGCACTCTCCTGTCTATCTTCCCCCTGTTCACAGGGGCACTCTCCTGTCTATCTTCCCCCTGTTCACAGGGGCACTCTCCTGTCTATCTTCCCCCTGTTCACCGGGGCACTCTCCTGTCTATCTTCCCCCTGTTCACAGGGGCACTCTCCTGTCTATCTTCCCCTGTTCACAGGGGCACTCTACCGCTTTAAACACGCCCCCAGTCCAGAGAAGCACTGCTCACCCTCTAACTCCCTCACAGAGGCACTCGCCCTCCCAGATGATCTTCTCATTGTTATTTCCACTTTAATTCCTACGACTTTGCTAATTCGCTTCAGAATTGGAATCTGTTATGTCAGTGGAATTTCCTGCACAGCACAGTGCCTGCTCTCAGAACAAAACAGAAGCATCAGATACAAGCTGCAGCCAGAAGCACCAGTGGGAAGAGCATCAGGAAGCAGAGCAGGAGCAGCCTTCCTGGTCAGATCTCTCAGGGCTGCAAATCAGCTGTTGCAGCATGAGCTCACACTGCAACGGCTGATTTGCTGCCCCAGGAAATAAAAAGTGTATGGGCTGAAATTCCTTGAGGTTTGTGCCAGGTCTGCATTGTTTCTGGGAATTTCTGACTTGCCTTGTAAAGGGCAGAATCTCTGCCCACCTTTTATAAGGAAAATATCCTGGGGTGGAGCAGAGTCAGGGCTGGGGTTGGGGGCAGCGACTCACTAAGCTGGTAGTTCCCATTTCATTGACTCAGTTGGGAGCTAAGGCCTCCAGAAGAATGTCGGCCCCACCAGTGGGGTCCAAGGCCAGAGAAGAAACCTGGACCCCCCCTGAAGAAAAGTAAGGTTTGTCTTGTTAAATTTTTAACTGATTGACCCCCTTACGCAGGGGACCACGGAAAACATGGCCGGGATTTGGGGGGACGGGGGTGAGGGTGAGCAACCCCTCCCCCGCTCCCACTCCCTCAATGGCGTGCGGGTGTCAGAGGTTTCAGCTGCTTTGGGCAGGTGGATGCTCATAGTAGCACCTTGCACCTGCCTGCCCCGCACTAATGAGGTGCCCTCGTGCTGACCTCAAACACTTCACCAGGATTGCCCCCATATGTTTGTGTGCATCTGTATGCCTGGCTACACCCTCACTGCTTCCTAATATATTCCGTACACTTTTGACAGAAATTCAGGCGAAGGCTGAAAACTTTACGATTTGTTCATGAATAATTATTTGAAATCAATGAAAATAAAAATCAGGAGAGATGTAAAATGGGCTGCCGGCTCACTATCACCTGTTTTACACTATTGTACAAAGTCAAGATTTACCCCTATGTGTCTCCACTTAGTCTTGGTCATATAATCACCACCCTCTGTGTAAAGTAGTTAAATGTAAAGTGTCTGTTCACCTTCTTGCTTCTGAGTTTGAGTCCGTGCCCCTTTGTTGCAGAGGTTGTGATTGCACCAAATGTATTATTAGAGTTCAATATACCTATACTCAGCACAGAATTCCTTACTCATTGAATATCTCAAGTAAAATCAAATCTTTTGTAATTTAATCGCCACTGTGGAGAGCCATAGCTTCGTATGAAGATGTTGAAATGTGAGTTTCCTGTTTGCTAAGAGGCAATGTCATCACTCTGAGGCAAAGTATTTACTAACTCTGCCAAGTGTCTGATGCAAGTGAGAAAATATAATCTAAAACGGTAAAATGCTGTGTATCTCTATTGACTTCTTGCATTTGAAATTTTTGGAATGTTTTCTTGTGCTCCAGTAAAACCCAAGCTTGCTGGCATTAAAACATTACTTCCTGATTAACAACTTTACAGACTTAACATTGATTTCAATAACTTAAGATCATAACCACTGCTCCCATTTTTTCGGACAGTAGGTAATGGTAATGCAGTTGTCATTTAGACCTCTAGCCCCATCTTTTGTTTCTTTACTTGTCCCATTACCACCCCCTTTGCTTTGCACCATCATTACTTTTGTCATTTAATCACTTCTGCCCTCCACCCTATCACAGAACTTCCCTTTTGTTCTTTCCCCCCTCCCCTTCCTCTCCCCCCCCCCCCCCTCCCCTTCCTCTCCCCCGCCCCCCGCCTTTGTCTGGCTCTGTATTTGCTTAAAAACAGTTAAATCTTTACTTCTTCCAGTTCTGATGAAAGGTCATCGACCTGAAACGTTAACTCTGTTTCTTTCTCCACAGATGCTGCCTGACCTGCTGAGTATTTCCAGCATTTTCTGTTATATTTCAGATATCCAGCATCTGCAGTGTTTAGCTTTTGACTTCCTGATTTGCCTCACCTTCTTTTGGAGGTTCCCTGCACTATGGCTATTGACCCTTCATTTAGGATAAGAATACACCACAAAACATGAAGACCAGTTTCCAATCTGGAATGATCGTGCCCTTCATTGTTGCAATCAAACCTACAACTTGTGCACATAAACTTTTTCAGCAGTTGCTTGAAGTTTCACTTTGAAACTGTTAAGGCTGGAAATTCCTCCACACATCATTTATCTCATGGACAAAGTCATAATAGGTACATACCATGGGATAAATATAACACAGGAAGGAATTTTTAGCATTAGCTTTTTATCAAATTCTCTCCCTTTCTGTAACAAAGCACCTTCCCTCAATTTGCAATTCTGTCCAACAACTGTGAACCTGAATCCTGGAACTCACTGGCACACACCCCAATACAATGGCCCATCAAGTCACCATTCTGTATTGTGAATCTGGCAAAGCTTAATTCATCATTTTCTATGTCAGAGACATTCTATTTTACTTTTCATAATGTTGAAGTTGACCACTAAATAATGACTATCCTGCTGGGAGGGTCGGCGGTCGGGGAAAATAGACTTTCTTTGTGGGCAAAGTGGCTCTGAGATGTCAGCCAATGAAATTTAGAAACCAAATTAACCATCATGGCAAATATGGTCACCCAATATCTGAGCTATATAGATTCACAGTACTTCAAGGCATTGTTGATTAACCAGCCAGCCTGCTTACTAAAGGGACCCGCAGGGGTAAACCTGTATTTGTCAGCTAAGATTCTACCCACTTGACTTCAGATAACCCTGCAAGTCAGTGCCCTTACAGGTAGGGTAGTCCTGGCTTAACCCACAGCAGGGAGCTTACTGTTACCCGGAGCTCTGAATCCCATAATCATCCTTGCTTACTGACCTTTTTTGTTTTTCTATCCAATTTTCACTCCTCCTCAGCTAAAAATGACGACTCTTGCTGGGATATAGTTTCATGACCAGCAACTGACCTCTTGCATCTGGCCCACTGGCCATTCTTCATGTGTTCACCTATGATGTGGAGATGCCGGTGATGGACTGGGGTTGACAATTGTAAACAATTTTACAACACCAAGTTATAGTCCAACGATTTTATTTGAAATCTACAAGCTTTCCGAGGCTTCCTCCGTCCTCAGGTAAATGTCAGGAACTCCTGACATTTACCTGAGGAAGGAGGAAGCCTCCGAAAGCTTGTAGATTTCAAATAAAATCGTTGGACTATAACTTGGTGTTGTAAAATTGTTTACATGTGTTCACCTAGACTGCTGAGTGTGATACTGTCATCACTCGACATCCACACACACGCTTTCCAGCAACAGTCACTGGCTAGCCATCAGGATTGGGAACCCACGCTAATTTCTTCTCCCTCCCTAGCCCAGGGATGCTGAAGCTAATTGTCGTGCCCTTCCAGTCACCTGACTGTTACCAGTTATCTCAGCACAGACTGGTGATCAGTTGCTTTTCTCTGAACTCACTCCTGTGCATCGATATCCCTTTGAGGGTAGGCTTCTCCAAAACACCTACAGTATCCTAAATGTGTACTCAATGAGTTATACATGATCAAAGCAACCTGTTTTGACATCTCAGTGCTTGATTTTCTTTATTAATGGAGGCTTCACATTGACTGGTTATTTTCAGTGAATGGTCAAAATTCACAACCAAATATCTTTTTGCAATATAGTGACAAATGAGGAAGGCCATTCAGCCCACCCATACAGAAAGAACCTGCAGTTCCCCCATCACATGATCCCAAGGTTTTTGCCTACTCTACCTTACCTCGAAGTCCATTCCAAGTGTCCATTCCTTTCTTTGTTTAAAGTACAGTGCCCTGACATCAGTCCTAAATTTGCCTTTTCCTTTCCCACCATGTAAATGTTTACCTTTCCTGTACTCATGTGCATTCCCTTATACTTACCCAAACTAAAATCCATCTGAGACACCTACTTAATTTGTCTGGACCCTTGGAATGCTATCAACCCAGTCAACTGGTCAGACAATTTGGTGCCACCAGCAAATATAATATAAATGTAATATAATTACATGCCATAAGTGCTTACCTCCAGGAACTCCATCAATCACTGACATCCAGGAAAAGCCTTCCCATTTACCAAGCCCTTTCATATTCTATTCCCAGGCCAATTTTTAATCCGACCACCTAGTTTGCTATCAGTTCTATTACCTTCAGCACAACCAGTGCACAAAACATACAGATGACAGAATTGAAGAGTTAGACCTCACCTCCCTTTAGGCGAGAAAACTGACGAAACTCCCTAGACAGTACTTGGTGGTCCTTCTAGGACTATAAATGAGTGCATAATGGGATCTGAGCAACTGAGAACTGACTATCTGGAATACACAAAGAGCTATAAATTCATTGGCGCCACACCCATTACAATATGGCAGGCAGCATGCATGCATATATTTGCCCCTAGAAGTGTGCCGCCCGCCATATTGGATAGATGTTCAAAGCCCGCGCTTGAATTGGGAGTTAGCCCCTTTACATGTCCAAAATTCATTAGCGACTGACTGCAGCGAGTGCCATGTATGCTGCACTCAGTGTTCTCAGGGGTTTGGCAGCTAAACAAGTGATCCTTAAAGGGACCGCTGGAGGTTGCCTCAAGAAAGGTAAATTTTGTTTTTACTTACCTTATTGTGGAGCCAGGAGGAGCAGGAGTTCTCCTCCTGGCTCCACGTTAAATTCACAGCCGCTTCCAGCTGCCGCTCGGCCCCTCTCCTGATTGCTTTCCCTCAGAGTCTGCTTCCCCCCCACCCCGGACTCTGCTTACTGCCTGAGCCAGCATCCAAGCCGACCGATCCTCATTCTTGAAACCGGTGAGCTGCCTTTGAAGCCGTGACTGATGCCTGCAGCGTGCCGGTAGTAAAGTCATGAGGCTGGCAGACCAATTTTGCGTAATCCTGCCACCCACCTCACGAGGCGTGGGCAGCACCGGGATTCCACCCCAATTCAGGCTGACCCAATTTCTAGACCGGTGAAAAAAATAAAAGTTATGTATTTGCAGGATGCAAAATTCATTTTAAACAGTTTCTGGCAAGAATGTGTGCACAAGTAAATTAACAATAAACAAATTGACAATAATATTCTCAGATTGACTGATACTGGCATTGGATAGCATGACAATATTGTATGGCCTTCAAAGACTCAGTTTTAATAAACAAACACTTTTGTGACCTGTGTCAGGAGAATTTGGAGTCTTATGATCACGCTTTTGAAATGCAGCTGGCACAAGCGAAGCTGATCACTGCAATTTCCAATCGTGCTGAGTTACTGATGTCAGCTGGGGCAGGGATGCTACAGTTAACTTTAATAACCCTGGGCTGGGGGAAGAGGGGCTGGAGATGAAATCAGCCAGAATTCCCACTCCCCATTGCTCTCTCGTAATTTATGTAGGAAGTGGGTGGAGAGGATTGGGCTCAGCTGTGAATATCTGAATAGCCTATTGACATTCACCATCAACTAGGTGGATTTCTGCACAATTTGATACATTACCTAAATGGAGGGGAGCATCTATCTGTCTGACTGTCTATCTATCTATATTAAAAACAGTGAGTGGTCTCAAGTTTGCAATGATATTGCATCTGAAGGTGATGATGTGAGCATAACCTTACACGACCTGTAGGGCACAATGGCCCGTAAATTGCGATGAATTGCGAGCAGTGCTCGCCGCTCATTAGATTTAAATTCACTCACTAAGTTACCGCATTCTTTTTGGCGGCAACTTCCTTGAACTGCGACTTCAAATAAAATCAGCATTCTTTCCTGGGCTGTGTGAGTGGTGAAAGGATCATTACGGCCCCTCAACCAATCAGCTTGAAGCAAGTCACACTGTGAGAACCAGGAAGTGCAGTTCATTCACAAACTAAAAACCCAGATGTGCCCGATAAGGTATTATAAAATAACATGCAGAAAGCGAAATAAAAAGAGAGGATAAGAGTAAAAGACTGAAATAAAAGAGACAGAAGGAAAAAGTTAAAAAAAAATTAAAATTTTTTCATTAAAATTTTTTTTTTAGATGTCCAAAAACTCTTAAAATCAGGAGTAATGAGACACCACTTTTTAAAAAGTTAATTTTTAGTGCCAGAGAAGTTGATTGGCAGTCATTAAGACTTACCACACTATTAAAACTTAGTTTAGGCCTAAAAAACTGAGCATAATTGTTCTGTGGCAAGATTAGTTTGTTTCCAGCTGGGCAGGAGAGCAAGTTAGCACTGGCCTGTTGATTCCATTGATTGCAGCCGGCGATATTCCTTTATAGCGAAGCTGTCATATCGCTGGCGAACCAGGAAGAGCAAGTTCCTGACTTCCACATTTAACTGCTCATGTGCAATCGCCGAAACCTGCTCTGCGGTTTCACCCTTTATAACGGTGAACGCTGTTAGGCTCACCGTTACTTTAAAAGCAATTTCTGGGCCAATGTGTTTGGACCTAACGTTATGGCGTCCATCAAATACCATTCTTTAGCCTCCTGCTGTGGGAGTGTAATAACTGTATGGCAAGCTTACATATGGAATTTATCATTAAAATGTAGATATAGTCATTTGTAATGGAACAATTTGATAGGAAGTACACAGAGAAGTAAGATTTTTTAATATAGTTATTTAAACATATCTGAGATTGCTAGGCAGCAATCCATTGGAAGGGTTCATTTGGGTTATGTGTCAAATAATCAATAAAGCTAACAGTCTAATCAAGGGGTTCAGATGACATTATAAGCAAAATACATAGAATTACATAGAATGTACAGCACAGAAACAGGCCATTTGGCTCAACTGGTCCATGCCGGTGTTTATGCTCCATACGAGTCTCCTCCCTCCCTACTTCATCTAACCCAATCAGCAGATCCTTCTATTCCTTTCTCCCTCATGTGTTTATCTGGCTTCTCATTAAATGCATTTATGCTAGTCGCCTCAACTATTCCTTGTGGTAGCGAATTCCACATTGTAGCCACTCCCTGGGTAAAGACGTTCCTCCTAAATTCCCTATTGGATTTATTAGATCTTCTATTTATGGCCCCTAGTTCTGGTCTTCCCCGCAAGTGGAAACATCTTCTCTACGACTACCCTATCAAACCCTTTCATAATTTTAAAACCCTCAATGAGGTCACCCCACAGTCTTCTCTTTTCCAGAGAAAAGAGCCTCAGCCTGCTCAATCTTTCCAGATGGGTATAACCTCTCAGTTCTGGTATCATCCTAATATATCTTTTTTGCACCCTCTCCAGTGGCTGTATATCCTTTTTATAATATGGAGACCAGAACTGTTCACAGTACTCCAAGTGTGGCCCAACCAAGGTTCTATACAAGTTTAGCATAACTTCTCCGCTTTTCAATTCCAACCCTCTAGAAATGAACCCCAGTGCTTGGTTTGCTTTTTTAATGGCCTCTAACCAATAGAGTAAACTCAAATGGTTTATAATCATTTAAACATTATGACATAACATTCACAAGAGCAGAGTCTCCACTGTTGGGAGCACAGATTGGAGAATATGACATGGAAGGCAGCACATCTCATTCGTAGCGCATCCCAAAGTTCCAGCCATTAAAATCGATGATTGGCAAATTGGGAGTATCCCGAATCAGGCGTAATGATCTCCATACCCAATTCGCCAATCTGTACTCTCATTGAGTGAAATGCCATCTAGGGAACTGAGGCTCACAATTTTGGGGCTATATAATACACTCGGGGGTTTTGAGGGGTGAATCTGTTTACCTTTGGGGGTTTTTTTTGGCCTGTCAGGGCAGGTGCCAACAGAGAACATTGGGTGCCATTGATGCAATTAGGCTGACACCCTTACTGAAGGACTAATAATTGTCACTCAACAAATTTATGTTAAAATCAACAGTTGATCATCAGAAAACATAGTAATTTTATATATTGTAAAGTATATTGCTGAACGGTTAATTTGCACTATAAAAGCTTGCAGGCCTTGGGGGTTCAGGGGTAGAATTCTTGTCAGCAACATAAGATATCTGGGTTCAATTCCCACGCAATGCCGGAAATACTGCATTCTTCACTCGTGAGATCGCCCGAATTGTGATGAATTCACATTCACCTTCTGGCACAGGCTTGATGGGCCAGATGGCCCCCTTCTGTGCTGTAACCATTCCATGAAAGCAGAAATCTAGCAAGGGATGACTTGCATCCACTCTGGACACCGACTGAGAATTAACTTGTGACAGTTATCCTCATGCAACCCACCAGTTCTTTGCAGATGTGTTTTAATTTTTGAAGTACAAGTAGCTCTTTGTGGACACTGTTTCTGCTTCAAAACACTGAAGATAACAAGAAATAATTTACTGAGACTGGTGGCATAGCTTGCCAGTTCAACAAATGGCACCAAAGAATGGTGGGATGTGGGTTTGTGCCAATTGTCCCTCACACAAGTCCTTAATCTCCACTGGACTGTAAGGGAGAAAGCGGGGGTCAACAGATGATGAGCATGTCCCCACAAGGAAGTAAATTTGGAGGGTGAGACACCATGGATCATAGTAGAATGGCACTGTCAGAGATCTGGGAGCAAGTTGCCCACCTTTTATCTCAGCTGTGAATGCATTGGTTATATACAGGGACTTAAAGAGAAAAACACACACGCAAAAAAAATTAAAAGGCAAAAAAGAAAATTTGAAACGATTTGCTTAACTAAGAAAATTCTATATTTGTAAAATAAATGCAGGTAGTTCTTTAGGTAAACTCTTTATTCAAAAATTCATATTCCAATACGTGCTGCTGATGATAATTAGAGATATCCTTTGTAGAGAAATAGTGTATGAGGTTAAAGAGCATACAGCTTCCCATTTGGGCATTCATGTTGTCTGCAAAACGGCTCAGACTATTTCCATAGTGATTCTTTTCTTCCTCTTGGCCATTTTAAAAAGTTTTCCTTCTGTTTCAGATATGCTCGGGGTCATTTTAACCTAACCCACTTGACAGGATTGATTCGGCTGCCTGTTTCACACCCTGCCCGATGTTATTTCCCATTGATTTCAATAAAAAGCAAAATTGGGCAGGGTGTAAAACAAATGGCTGATCTGATCTCATTAGTTTCCTGCCGGTTGAGTTAGTTTAAAATTTCCCCCGCTGTTTCCAAACATAATGCAAACAAATTTCTCCTTACAGTAGTTTTGTTCCTATCCTTAATACACGTAGCTACACTTGTCATTGCGATTGCTTTAATTCTGACATTGGGCTTGTGATCCGATAGCAAAGCCACAATCTCTTCACATGCAGTGACCAAATGGGAATAAACTGGAGGTCCATTGTGCAGGAGGAAACTATCTTTTTTCTCATTTTAAGTTGTGCATTGCTGAAGCAGATAAGACAGTTTATGATGTGGAAGATGATCTTGTGTCAGGCAATGTGCTTGAAGATGTTGGCCAAATAGTTCTCATAATCCAGTGTGGTCTCCTCCACTGAAAACTCTTGATACTTCTTGCATTTGTGAAACATTTAGGATGATATTATTGGAAATATCAAATTCAGCACTGATTTGCAGACCTTTATTAACTCAGTGCTCGTCATTGAGATGCAGTAGCAAGCTGAATAAGGTTAAATTGGTATCTTCAATAAATACAGTGTCCATTGCATATTTATAAGAACATAAGAAATAGGAGCAGGAGTAGGCCAATCGGCCCCTCGAGCCTGCTCTGCCATTCAATAAGATCATGGCTGATCTGATCCTAACCTCAAATCTAAATTCATGTCCAATTTCCTGCCCGCTCCCCGTAACCCCTAATTCCCTTTACTTCTAGGAAACTGTCTATTTTTGTTTTAAATGTATTTAATGATGTAGCTTCCTGAGGCAGCAAATTTCACAGACCGACTACCCTCTGAGTGAAGAAGTTTCTCCTCATCTCAGTTTTGAAAGAGCAGCCCCTTATTCTAAGATTATGCCCCCTCGTTCTAGTTTCACCCATCCTTGGGAACATCCTTACCGCATCCACCCGATCAAGCCCCTTCACAATCTTATATGTTTCAATAAGATCGCCTCTCATTCTTCTGAACTCCAATGAGCAGAGTCCCAATCTACTCAACCTCTCCTCATATGTCCGCCCCCTCATCCCCGGGATTAACCGAGTGAACCTTCTTTGTACTGCCTCGAGAGCAAGTATGTCTTTTCTTAAGTATGGACACCAAAACTGTATGCAGTATTCCAGGTGCGGTCTCACCAATACCTTATATAACTGCAGCAATACCTCCCTGTTTTTATATTCTATCCCCCTAGCAATAAAAGCCAACATTCAGTTGGCCTTCTTGATCACCTGCTGCACCTGCATACTAACTTTTTGATTTTCTTGCACTAGGACCCCCAGATCCCTTTGTACTGCAGTACTTTCCAGTTTCTTGCCATTAAGATAATAACTTGCTCTCTGATTTTTCCTGCCAAAGTGCATAACCTCACATTTTCCAATATTGTATTGCATCTGCCAAATCTCCGCCCACTCACCCAGCCTGTCTATATCCCGTTGTAGGTTTTTTATGTCCTCCTCACTCTCTGCTTTCCCTCCCATCTTTGTACCATCTGCAAACTTTGATATGTTACACTCGGTCCCATCCTCCAAATCGTTAATATAGATTGTAAAGAGTTGGGGACCCAGCACCGACCCCTGCGGAACACCACTGGCTACTGGTTGCCAGTCCGAGAATGAACCATTTATCCCAACTCTCTGCTTCCTGTTAGATAACCAATCCTCCACCCATGCCAGAATATTACCCCCAATCCAGTGATTCTTTATCTTGAGCAATAATCTTTTATGTGGCACCTTGTCGAATGCCTTCTGGAAGTCTAAATACACTACGTCCACTGGTTCCCCTTTATCCACCCTGTACGTTATGTCCTCAAAGAACTCAAGCAAATTTGTCAGACATGACTTCCCCTTCATAAAGCCATGCTGACTTTATCCTATTAAATTATGTTTATCCAAATGTTCCGCGACTGTCTCCTTAATAATAGACTCCAAAATTTTAACCACCAAAGATGTTAGGCTAACTGGTCTATAATTTCCAGCCTTCTGCCTACTACCCTTTTTAAATAAGGGTGTTACATTAGCAGTTTTCCAATCTGCCGGGACCTTTGCCGAGTCCAGAGAATTTTGGAAAATTATTACCAAAGCATCCACAATCCCTACTGCCACTTCCCTCAAGACCCTAGGATGTAAGCCATCAGGTCCAGGGGATTTATCCGCCTTGAGTCCCATTAATTTACTGAGTACCAATTCCTTAGTGATTTTAATCGTATTTAGCTCCTCCCCCCCAGAGCCCCCTGTTTGTCCAGTGTTGGGATATTCTTAGTGTCCTCTACCGTAAAGACTGAAACAAAATATTTGTTCAGCATTTTTGCCATCTCCATGTTTCCCACCATTAATTTCCCAGTCTCATCCTCTAACGGACCTACGTTTGCCTTAGCCACCCTTTTTCTTTTTATATAACTGTAGAAACTCTTGCTATCTGTTTTTATATTTTTTGCGAATTTATTTTCATAATCTATCTTCCCTTTTTTAATCAATCCTTTAGTTACTTTTTGCTGTCTTTTGAAGACTTCCCAATCTTCTATCCTCCCACTAAGTTTGGCTACCTTATATGTCCTTGTTTTCAGTCCGATACTATCCTTAATTTCTTTACTTAGCCACGGATGGCTGTCATTTCTTTTACACCCTTTTTCCCTCAGTGGAATATATATTTTTTGAAAGTTGTAAAATAACTCCTTAAATGAACACCACTGCTCATGTACCGTCTTACCCTTTAATCTATTTTCCCAGTCCACTTTAATCAATTCCGCTCTCATACCATCATAGTCTCCTTTATTCAAGCTCAGTACGCTTGTTTGAGAACCAACCTTCTCACCCTCTAATTGGATATGGAATGTAACCATGTTATGGTCACTCATTCCAAGGGGATCCTTAACTAGGACATTATTAATTAATCCTGGCTCATTACACAGGACCAGGTCCAAGGTTGCTTGCCCCCTTGTAGGATCAGTTACATACTGCTCAAGAAATCCATCCCTAATACACTCAATAAACTCTTCCTCAAGACTGCCCTGCCCAATTTGATTTGTCCAGTTAATGATAGTTAAAATCCTCCATAATTATAGCTGTTCCCTTATTACATGCCCCGACTATTTCCTGATTAATACTTCTTCCAGCAGAGTTGCAACTATTAGGAGGCCTATATACTACGCCCACTAGTGTTTCTTTCCACTTATTATTCCTTATCTCTACCCAAACTGTTTCATTATCCTGATCCTTTGTCCCAATATCATTTCTCTGTATTGCAGTGATTCCTTCCTTTATTAACATAGCCACCCCACCTCCCCTTCCTTCCTGCCTGTCCTTCCTGATTGTTAAATACCCTGGCATATTTAATTCCCAGTCGTTGTCACCCTGCAGCCATGTTTCTGTAATGGCCACAAGATCATACCCATACGTAGTTATTTGTGCCGTTAACTCATCCATTTTGTTACGAATGATACGTGCATTCAGATAAAGAACTTTCAAATATGTTTTGTGACACTTAGTTCCTGCTTTTTCCTTTTTTAACACTTTACCTTTTATTCCATACCTTCTGTCCCTGACACGCTTTCCTCTGTCTCCCTGCTCAAGTTCCCAACCCCCTGCCACAGCTTTGATGCGTGGTTAATTGCCTTACGCCTTCTAGTTTTTATTTTATCTGTCTTGCCTAAAGTACACTTTCTTTCTGCTGCTCTACGCTTTTCCCTTTCACTTGTTCTTGAACAACTGTTTGTACTATTTGTATTGTAGATTTCCCCTGGGTCTTCCCCTCTCTTGCTGCTCTCAACTTTATTCCCTTCTGACTCCCCGCTCAGGTTCCCATCCTCCTGCCACTCTAGTTTAAACCTTCCCCAACAGCACGAGCAAACACCCCCGCGAGGACATTGGTCCCGGTCCTGCTCGGGTGTAACCCGTCATGCTTGTACAGGTCCCACCTTCCCCAGAACCGGTCCCAATGTCCCAGGAATCTAAATCCCTCCCTCCTACACCATCCCTGCAGCCACGCATTCATCCTGTCTATTCTCCTGTTCCTATACTCACTAGCACGTGGCACCGGTAGTAATCCTGAGATCACTACCTTTGAAGTCCTGCTTTTTAATTTATCTCCTAACTCCTTAAATTCACCTTTCAGGACCCCATCCCTTTTTTTACCTATGTCGTTGGTACCAATATGGACCACGACGACTGGCTGTTCACCCTCCCCCTCCAGAATGCCCTGCAGCCGCTCCGTGACATCCTTGACCCTAGCACCAGGGAGGCAACATACCATCCTGGAGTCATGTTTGCGGGTGCAGAAACGCCTATCTGTTCCCCTTACAATTGAACCCCCTATCACTATAGCCCTGCCATTCTTCTTCCTCCCCTCCTGTGTAGCAGAGCCACCCGTTGTGCCCCGAACCTGGCTCTTGCTGCTTTCCCCTGATAAGCCATCTCCCCCAACAGTATCTAAAGCAGAATATCTGTTTGAGAGGGAGATAGCCCCAGGGGACTCCTGCTCGACCTGCCTAGTCCTTTTACTCTGCCTGGCGGTCACCCATTTCCTTTCTGCCTGCGTAATCTTTACCTGCGGTGTGACCACCTCACTGAACGTGCTATCCACGATAGTCTCAGCATCGCGGATGCTCCACAGTGAATCCACCCGCAGCTCCAGCTCCGAAAGACGGTGAGCCAGTAGCTGCAGCTGGACACACTTCCTGCACACATGGTCACCAGGGACACTGGTAGTGTCCATGACTTCCCACATAGCGGAGGAGGAGCATATCACGGGTGCGAGCTGTGCTGCCATGACTTGCCTTAGACTCTCAGACTCTCCTCCCGCTCTAGGTCTCTCCTTTTATACTGTGCTCACCTCTCGGACTCTCCTGCCTCACCTGTGACGTCGCATAGTAGTTGTCTCTTGTTGCAGGTCTGCTGCTGCTTTTATTCCCCAATCTCAGTCTTCTACTCTCAGGTCCACTGCCGCTCTGGGGAAAAAGTTAGGAAAAGCAAGGCAAAGCAGCACCTCCTTCCCCCACTTCACCGAACTCCCACAGGTACCAAACTCTCAGCAGTTCACACTGTGTTGTCCGCACTGATAGGATGCGATGGTAGGAGGGTCTTTTGCTGTGGGGGGAGGGGTGATTCAATTGAATCACCCCTCCCACCATTTCCAAATATGATTGGCTTTCAAGTACATTAAATATATAAATTCAAGAAAAGTTCATTTGCAAGTGCCACATCGGCAAGAATGGAATTTACATAATTCTGTTGCAGCTGATCTAGGATCTTGGATATGCTCGACATTGCTGAATTTCAACTTCCTGGGGCTGATTCTCATTTTACGACCAGTGCGATGTTGCTGCCCGTCCAATGTCCTCGGCAAGAGGACCAAGCCGTTGTGATGGCGGGGCATCATCTGCATAGTATCATCCAGCTACAACCGCTGAACCAGGGCTCACAGGTAGCTTGCTGATTGGAGGGGGGTGGGGTAAGAGCAGGAAATCTGGTGGCTCCTCCATGGAACCGGGCCATAAGTTCGGACTTAAAGGGGGCTCGAGGCAATCATAGTCGGAGGCTTGGATGGGCTGGCAGTGGTTGGGAAGATTTTTGCGGGACCAGGAAAAGCAGTCACGCTACTCTTGGCCCCACAAAAATGAGTACCACAAGTGTTTTGTTGTGTGTTCTGAGTGGCCTGCAGCAGTCCCTTTAAGGAGTGGTACCTGCTCTGCCCATTGGTACCTGAAAATTGCATCGAGGTACTACAAATGGCATAGGACCCCAATTTGCATATTACAAGTAGGCTCCTCTGAAACAGGTGGGCACTCTGGCTGCCCATTTCCACAAGTCAGAAATGGCAGCAAGTGGACTAGGAGCAGGAATGGGGCAGTAAGTCCAGCACTGCAAATGTAGGCAATGAAAATCAGCCACCAATCTACCAAAAGCTATGCCTCAATTGAATCACCCCTCCCCCCACAGCAAAAGACCCTCCGACCATCGCACCCGGTCCTTACACCCTCTGGAAGAATGCCCTTAAACTCAATCCCTGCATGGATATTGGAATGACATTACTGAGCAAGGTCAAACACACACCAATGAAAACAAACTGTGCATAACAACAAACTGGTTCAGAATTGAGAATTGTGAATAAGCAATTCTGAAAACTAAAAATCTTCCTCGTGCAAACCCCTGGTGTCTACACGTGTAATACAAGTCCTTGCAGCACAGAGTTCCCAAAAAATAATTACACTTACCTTTTCAATGGCGGCCACTGGCTAGGCTGCATCCACAACCAGAAAACGTGAGGGGAGCAGGCCCAACAACTGCTCCGCTCAGGGCAGCCCAATGTGGCAGAGGGGTTTTGCCCCTCATCAGCATATGCAAGGGGCCTAATGCCTGTTTTAGGCAACTGCCCCGGACGCCTGAAAAATGGCCCAACCCAACTTTGTGTCCTTTGGGTGCAGGACGTTGGACCCTGAAATTGGGTTGTGTTGTGCCGATTTTATGCCTGTAAAATGGGCACAATGAGGTCCAATTTCAACCTCAATGTCTCCTCCTGATGAACACATATGCCAGTAGTTTCTGCAGGGTTCTCCCACCATAACTTCAGGTTTCCGACAATTGTCCACCAAAGTTACAGTGGAAGATTGGGGAGCCCGAGTGGAAATTCTACCCTTTTGGTCTGTACAGTATGGATTTTCCATATAGATCTTCATGATATAGTTTTGATGTTGCCTCGTTTCTGAATGATTTATCAATTTTCTTCAGCCTAACACAGGCTATTTTCCACCAAGTTCTCGCAACAGAATTACAAATCCTATGCAGGTTTTTCCTCATAGATTCCTATTTTGGTGATGTGATGCAGAATTTAGTTGATTTTGTTTTGAAACTTTCTCCCTTGCTCTCACGGTCATACGCAAAGTTTAACTGCTGTCGATCCAAGCAGCCAACAATTTTATCTGAAAAAGCCATTGTGTCACTATTTGCTGTTTTAGCAGTGTCATAAATGTCATGCTGACATCTTGTGGTTTGAGCTATCAGCAGACCTTCCAGGTGATGAGCTCATTAGTGATAATAACCTTATAATTGAGTGAGTTATGCTTTGGTGAGTTGATGTTTAAATCACTTATTAAATTGTTTTTCAGAAAGCCTATTGAAAATATATGCTAGATTTTATGAATTTGTGCTTCCAGATGGAAATCTTGCAGGATACGTCAACTTCCAGGTCCCATCTTCCCAATATTTTCCCAGCGGGTGAGGCTTAGCACTAAGAGTCTGATTTCATCAAATTTACATTATACAGTATCAAATGGGTTCAAGTTCTGAAATATGAGAGATCACTTTGATAGGATTGTACTACAGACCCCCAAATAGTCAACAGGAAATTGAGGAGCAAATATGTAAGGAGATTACAGACAGCTGCAAGAAAAATAGGGTGGTAATAGTAGGGGACTTTAACTTTCCCAACATTGACTGGGACAGCCATAGCATTAGGGGCTTGGATGGAGAGAAATTTGTTGAGTGTATTCAGGAGGAATTTCTCATTCAGTATGTGGATGGCCCGACTGGAGAGGGGGCAAAACTTGACCTCCTCTTGGGAAATAAGGAAGGGCAGGTGACAGAAGTGTTAGTGAGGGATCACTTTGGGACAAGTGATCATAATTCCATTAGTTTTAAGATAGCTATGGAGAAGGATAGGTCTGGCCCAAAAGTTAAAATTCTAAATTGGGGAAAGGCCAATTTTGATGGTATTAGACAGGAACTTTCAGAAGTTGATTGGGAGAGTCTGTTGGCAGGCAAAGGGACGTCTGGTAAGTGGGAGGCTTTCAAAAGTGTGTTAACCAGGGTTCAGGGTAAGCACATTCCTTATAAAGTGAAGGGCAAGGCTGGTAGAAGTAGGGAACCTTGGATGACTCGGGAGATTGAGGCACTAGTCAAAAAGAAGGAGGCATATGACATGCATAGGCAGCTGGGATCAAGTGGATCCCTTGAAGAGTATAGAGATTGCCGGAGGAGAGTTAAGAGAGAAATCAGGAGGGCAAAAAGGGGATATGAGATTGCTTTGGCAGATCAGGCAAAGGTGAATCCAAAGAGCTTCTACAAATACATAAAGGGCAAAAGGGTAACTAGGGAGAGAGTAGGGCCTCTTAAGGATCAACAAGGTCATCTATGTGCGGAACCACAAGAAATGGGTGAGATCCTGAATGAATATTTCACATCGGTATTTACGGTTGAGAAAGGCATGGATGTTAGGGAACTTGGGGAAATAAATAGTGATGTCTTGAGGAGTGTACATATTACAGAGAGGAAGGTGCTGGAAATCTTAACGCGCATCAAGGTAGATAAATCTCCGGGACCTGATGAAATGTATCCCAGGACGTTATGGGAGGTTAGGGAGGAAATTGCGGGTTCCCTAGCAGAGATATTTGAATCATCCACCGCTACAGGTGAGGTGCCTGAAGATTGGAGGGTAGCAAATGTTGTGCCTTTGTTTAAGAAGGGCGGCAGGGAAAAGCCTGGGAACTACAGACCAGTGAGCCTGACATCTGTAGTGGGTAAGTTGTTAGAGGGTATTCTGAGGGACAGGAATTACAGGCATTTGGAGAGGCAGGGACTGATTAGGAACAGTCAGCATGGTTTTGTGAGAGGAAAATCATGTCTCACGAATTTAATTGAGTTTTTTGAAGGGGTAACCAAGAAGATAGATGAGGGCTGTGCAGTAGACGTGGTCTACATGGACTTCAGCAAAGCATTTGACAAGGTACCGCATGGTAGGTTGTTACATAAGGTTAAATCTCATGGGATCCAAGGTGAGGTAGCCAATTGGATACAAAATTGGCTTGACGACAGAAGACAGAGGGTGGTTGTAGAGGGTTGTTTTTCAAACTGGATGCCTGTGTCCAGCGGTGTGCCTCAGGGATCGGTGCTGGGTCCGCTGTTATTTGTTATTTATATTAATGATTTGGATGAGAATTTAGGAGGCATGGTTAGTAAGTTTGCAGATGACACCAAGATTGGTGGCATTGTGGACAGTGAAGAAGGTTATCTAGGATTGCAACGGGATCTTGATCAATTGGGCCAGTGGGCCGATGAATGGCAGATGGAGTTTAATTTAGATAAATGTGAGGTGATGCATTTTGGTAGATCGAATCGGGCCAGGACCTACTCCGTTAATGGTAGGGCGTTGGGGAGAGTTATAGAACAAAGAGATCTAGGAGTACAGATTCATAGCTCCTTGAAAGTGGAGTCACAGGTGGATAGGGTGGTGAAGAAGGCATTCGGCATGCTTGGTTTCATTGGTCAGAACATTGAATGCAGGAGTTGGGATGTCTTGTTGAAGTTGTACAGGGCATTGGTGAGGCCACACTTGGAGTACTGTGTACAGTTCTGGTCACCCTATTATAGAAAGGATATTATTAAACTAGAAAGAGTGCAGAAAAGATTTACTAGGATGCTACCGGGACTTGATGGTTTGACTTACAGGGAGAGGTTAGACAGACTGGGACTTTTTTCCCTGGAGAGTAGGAGGTTAAGGGGTGATCTTATAGAAGTCTATAAAATAATGAGGGGCATAGATAAGGTCGATAGTCAAAATCTTTTCCCAAAGGTAGGGGTGTCTATAACGAGGGGGCACAGATTTAAGGTGAGAGGGGAGAGATACAAAAGGGTCCAGAGGGGCAATTTTTTCACTCAAAGGGTGGTGAGTGTCTGGAACGAGCTGCCAGAGGCAGTAGTAGAGGCGGGTACAATTTTGTCTTTTAAAAAGCATTTGGACAGTTACATGGGTAAGATGGGTATAGAGGGATATGGGCCAAGTGCAGGCAATTGGGACTAGCTTAGTGGTATAAACTGGGCGACATGGACATGTTGGGCCAAAGGGCCTGTTTCCATGTTGTAACTTCTATGATTCTATGATTCTATGACCAAATTAATCATGGGGTACACCAGTGTAAATCAGTTTTATAATTTTAACTTTTATTTTTAAGTATGTTGAAAGTTGCAGGAAAAGTTTTTCTACTGAATTGCCCCATTATCAACAACAACAACTTGCATTTATATAGCACCTTTAATGTAGTAAAACACCCCAAGGTGCTTCACATGAGCATTATCAAACAAAATTTGATACCGTGTCACATAATAGTAGGACAGGTAACCAAAAGCTTGGTCAAAGAGGTAGGTTTTAAGGAGTGTCTTAAAGGAGGAGAGATGGTGAGGTGGAGAGGTTTGGGGAGGGAATTCCAAAACTTAGGACCTGGGCAGCTGAAGGCATGGCTGTCAATAGAGGGGCAAAGGAAATTGGCGATGCACAAGAGACCAGAATTGGAGGAATATGTGCAGAAACAGAATCTTCAAGGCACACATCAAAGACAGCTACAGGCTGTCAAAGGTGAAAGCAAAGAGTTTTATAAGGTCACCAATATCATGTATGGCTACATCACATCATTTTCTCACTCTCATCATTACTCTCAACCAGGAGACAATTAAGCAGCATCCTGGCAAGTCTATGTTATATCTCAATGACCCATGTACCTAGATGAAACAGTATACTGTACTCTCTTAGTTCAAGGGTCTCTGAAGAGCAATAAATGGTTTATAATTGTATCATGTTCACTGATTTAAAATACTTGAATATAATGTAGGTGACTAGAAGATTAGAACACAATGTGGAAGACTTATTCTTCCAGTGTGCCCAAATGCCACCCGGAAGGAGTGTTTCACCTCTGGTGCAATCTCATTAAAGAGAAAGCACAACATCCCTGGCTATCATCGTTGACACTGCTGTTGATTAATTACAGGGCAGAGTACTCAAGGTCACTAATATAGCAGATACAGACCCGTAAGGAAAATATAATGACTGTAAGGAGTCTTACAACACCAGGTTATAGTCCAACAGCTTTATTTGAAATCACAAGCTTTCGGAGGCTTCCTCCTTCGTCAGGTGACAAAGGAGGAAGCCTCCGAAAGCTTGTGATTTCAAATAAAGCTGTTGGACTATAACCTGGTGTTGTAAGACTCCTTACATTTGTCCACCCCAGTCCATCACCAGCATCTCCATATAATGTCTGTGACATTCAAGATGAGTGCTCCTGTCAACTTGTAGACAATCTTCAAATTTTATCCTGTCACATTACACAAACAAGTTAGTCCAGCATGCCAAAATATATCATTTGGGCAAAGCAGTGCACTCTGCTCTTTTGGGCTTCCAAAGTTTCAGAAAGCTGTCACTTGTGGAGTTCAATAAAAGAAAATCCGACAACTCATGCAAATTCCCAGGGCCACGCAGTGGTTCCAAATTTAACCGAACTATTCCATGTTCAACATTGACCAACAATGTGGAAACGGGCCTGTTGGTAGGTATGAAGTGAAAGCAATTGGCAGCCCTGTGCTGAGGAGGAGTCAGTCATGGGTTTTGAATGCACAATACACCAAACAGTTAGCTCCCAATCTTAGCCATGCGTGACAAGAAATGAAGGCTGGGACCATCCTCACATGAAGGGAGAAAGGAAAGAGATAGAGAACAGGGAGAGGCCTGAAGACCACCAGGAACAGGTTGGCTACATACCCTCTCGGCTTGGGAATGGTATATGGCCCCGAGAGAATTAAAAATGGACGGAAAATACATTTTGGGGAAAAAAGGATATGGTGAGTATACAGTATATTTTTGTTTGTTACTCATGGTAATGCTTTTGGTGACACCCATACATCTGCCAGCATCACATAATAAAGCTTCTACTGTACCACTAAATCTATCAGTAAAAGGACATTTGGGGTCCTTAAAGAGCATGTCCAATGTCTTGACACAACTGCTGGTGTCCTACTTTCAGGCTGAGAAATTCTGGACCATATTCTTGATGTGATGTCTCCTCACAATATTGCCATTATTTTGTTATTGATCCTATGGAAATAAGCTTGGCTTCCCAATGTAGCATAATTCCCAATATAATGATGCTGGAATGTTAATTTGTGATGATTGTGGGTACTAGCAAACAGGACTTGTGATAGATCAATCCAACACTACAAAAAAAATGAAGCAAAAACAAGGACATTTAAAGCATTTTTGGAGCACATGCCATTCATTCAGCTAAAAAATGCACTGTTGACATTGTAACACAAGGCAGATGGAGATTTTAAAGCTTCCCAGTTGGATATGCAACCTCCTTCCTGAGCTTTGCACATGAGTGAGCCAAGCACTGACTGACTGGGCAGTAACAAAACAGCATGTGTGTCTCTGGTAGGGCCAGAAATGTCACCTGGGGCCTCTAAATTCTTCCCTCGAGGTAATTCTGCTTCTCCTACCTTTCTTGCTGTCTCCACATTGTCAGACATACATGTCAATGCAATGAAACAATATTCCCATGACTTCCTGAAAGCATCACTTGAGGATGATTTAAATCCTGCAAGATCCCCATCCTTGTTCCACTTTGCTCTGAAATTATTTTTGCAAAAACTGTCCTCAGATGAGAACAAAATAGACATGACTCTCAATCAGTCTGGAAAAGATAAATTTCAAGAAATTACACATGAAATCTTACAATACAGAATCTGAAGCTCATCACTGTCCACACACTCAATGGCAAAAAATACTTAACAAAAAAACAGAATTAATATCTTCTCTCATGGACTCCACCTGGATGTATTAAAATTACCAAAGCAGGTTGAAGTATATTTCAAGGATGTAAACAATTCTTGGGGATCAGAAAGAAAAAAACTTGCATTTATATAGTATCTTATGTTCACAGGATGTCCCAAAACACTTCACAAGCAATGAATTATTTTTGGTGCAGTCATCATTGTGTGTGCGAAAGAGGCAGCCAATTAGTGTACAACAAGGTGTCACAAACAGCAGATAAGATGTGACTAGTTAATCTGATTTTGGTCATGTTGGTTGAGAGAAGAATGTTGGACAGGACACCAGGAGAACTCCATGCTTTTCCTTGAATTGTGACATGCTATTTTTAACATTCACCTGAACAGGTAGTTGGAGCCTTGGTTTAACACTGCATTCAAAAGACAGCACCTCCAGCAATACAATACTCTCTCGGGACTGCACTGAAGAGTCAGTCTATATTATGTGCTCAATTCCAGGAATGGGGCTTGAATCCCCAGCCTTCTAACTTAGAGGCAGGAATGCTACCAAATGAGCCAAGCTGAAACCAATTAGATCAAGTTTTGTTCTTGTATTTTATGTCATCTCCAGCCCGCAAAAGTGATTGTCCTATAATACATTTTATACTGTGTTTTTTCCAATTTAACACATCAAGGCTCCTCCCTTTCCTCAAGGCACTGACTCATGTTGGGATTCAGTTCCAAGGTGCTGGCTGCCTTCCAACAGAGTGCCTGCATGGCCATATTTCACATGTCAGCCTAGCAAAAGAGTGCTGGTAGGAGATCAGGAGTGGCCGTCCTGGACTTTCCACTCCCTAGCCCTGAGGAACAAACAGAGGCACAACCACGTATAAAGAGTTGGGGGGGGGGGGGCAATTGCAGGATTTGGAACATGGGTAGGAAAGGGGGACAAAACACATATCTTCATCCACCCCAACAGTTGTACATATGGATTTATTGTGTTTACTAATTTAGATCTGGAAACAACCTGGGTGAACTTGCTCTGTTAGAAGAACCTGGACACAGCCCTGCAACCTGCTAAATTTAAGAGGTTCAGGGACTCTACAATCCAGACAATCGATGCAGTGCCTCCAAGTGGTCCAAAGAAACAACAACTAAGAAGTGCAAAGGAAAATTGCAGAAGAGAGGCAGTATGAAGATATCTTATTTAACTATATCTACATGTTCAAAGATCATGACTATTATGTTCTTAACTGCACTAACATAACAATAGTTCCATTTCAGTGTAATAGTATTAGCTGGGTTTAACTTATTATTGTGTGACATTCGATTTCCGTAATTACAGTATGTGCTTGGCAATTCTAACCTCTATAGTTTACATACAAACATAAAAGGGAACAATCATATCCAGTATTAAGTCTATAACTTTGATGAGTTTAGCATGAAAACACGGGACCTCTATCATCAGACATCAGATTATCCAGTGTATCAATATAATCAGATATCGGATTAACCAATGTATCAATATAATTCAGTCTTCTCGGAGATGCGCGGATTCAGATCTCTGGAGGATGTAATCGACGAATCATCTGTAGTCTTATACAAGAACAGTGAAGGATAAGAAAAAACATTTGGCTCATTAAAGTTCATCCTTCTCGTACCCTAACTCTCCCAGTTTAGCATCCTACTGTATTTCCAAAACTCCTAACATTTTTGACTCTACTACCCTGCAAGGCAGATAATTCCAAATATACCCCTACATTACAACAATGACTGCACTTCAAAAGTACTTCTTTGACTGTGAAGTCCTTTGGGATATTTTGAGGATGTTAAAGGCATTATATAAATGCAGGTTCTTTCTTTATCAACAACAACATTTATATATCATTCACATAGCATTTATGTAGTGCCTTTAATGTAGAAAAATGTCCCAAGGCATTTCTCAGAGGCATAATCAGACAAAAATGGATGTCGAACCAAAAAAGGAGCTGTTTGGAGAGGTGACCAAAAGCTTGGTCAAAGAGGTGTGATTTAAGGTGGGTCTTAAAGAGGTAGAGAGAGGTGGAGGGTTTCGGGAGGAATTCCAGAGCTGAAGGCATGGCACCAATGATGGGGTGAAGGAAGTCACCCTTAAAATGAAGAAATTCTTTCTAATATCTGTTTTAAATTTACTTTTCATCAATTTAAATTAGCATCGCAGGTCATGCTAACCTAACTTACTATATATTTTATATAGCTCGAAGAGTCCCCTTCAACCTTCTCTCTGGACTGTAGATCTTGAACTTCTCTTATATTTCTTCGAAGCTCATCCAAACATCTGGAATTAATCTTGTTGCCATTTTCTGTATCCACCAATTCAAGTACATCCTATTTGTTACATGGTGACCAGACTGAACACAGTACTCCAAATATGACCCGACCAGTGCATTGTAAAGCCTTAACGTAACCTCTATGGACTTGTACTCTGGAGCTCAATTTCATCTCTCTCAACATTCTGTATGTTTTTTTAAAAAATTGCTTTACTATATTCTTTTGACATTGAAAGTGATTATCTTACCTTTCTTGGTATTTGTTCACTCTATTCATTGTATATTTATAGGGCTGTATATTTTGCATCCACTTATAGTCCAGGGAAGAAACTTAGCCCATAAGACACACCTTTTCATCCAAATGGGTAATACTACATATTGCATTGACCATTTCTTATTTCTTCCTAGTTCTTTGCCGTCTTCTTTCCTTAATTTCTAGCTGCCACCTTGCATATATTTTATACTGTCACACTTTACTTTTTATATTTCTGTATTACTTCTATTCTGATGGCTATATTGCTCTACTATTATACACTGACACTTGAACTGAACTGTTTAGAAGTATTGAACTGAGCGGTTAAAGCAAATTGTTTCAATTTATACACATTTAATTGTCAAAACTAAAGCATTACATCATATAATCTGACCTGTTACTCAGCAAACCTTAAAAACTGCAATTCACGTCTGTGAATATTATCTGTCAAATAGCTTTATCTGCAAAGCTTTCCATCAATGAATTTAATTAAAAGCTAGTAAGTGACAGGGTAGACAATTGATAACAAAGTCATCTTCAGGACTTTCAGTCCTAGTTATTGTTTGACTCCTAAACCGTGATTGATGTCTGAAATAAAAACAGAAAAATGCTTGAAATACTTAGCAAAACAGGCAGCATCTGTGGAGAAAGAAAGAGTTAACATTTCAGGTTGATGATCTTTTGTCAGAACGGGAAGAAGTTAAAGATTTAACAATTTTTAAGCAAGTACACAGAGAGGTAAAGAGGGGGGGGGCAAAGTGGTTTGGATCACTTTATTTGCCACTGTCTCTTGGTACTAAAAGTGTTAAATACCCTCAGCTCAGTTTCAAACAGCTTGTGATACCCTTACCATGTTAAGATTTAAACCCTGTAAGAGCAGAACATTCTGACAACACTCAGATGATCTTTCAGTATCTGAAAAAGAAAAGACAAGTTAACATCTGAGTTAGAGACATCAGAAGAATTACCTTTTGTCTTTCTGATGCAGGGGGACTGTTGTATATTTCCAGTATTTATTTAGGATTCCCAGCATGCAGTCTTAATTTTTACCTCATAGTGTCGGCTTTGTTGTAGCTTCTCCTCCACGCCCCTGCCATGACCAGGCTAAGATCCAACAGGGCACCTTGCTGCTCTGGGCAGTTTTCTAACTGGATGAAATTTGTTTTGTTACCATATATTTATTCATTGGATTATTTGGCTTCACAAATGGCCCAAATTGCCAAACACCAATAAACTCAATCCAATGCCCAACGCGGTTACGAAGCAAAGGTACTGATCCTGATGTGCATTCTGATTTAATTACAATGAAAAGTGAATGCAAGGTGCAGGGAATGAATGGTTTGAGAACATCCTGCAACAGTTAATACAAGGAAAGCACAGCCCTACTGTACAATCATATGACATGTTGAACCAATACCGGACCCCGACCTACCACCGCATTACCATCACTGCTGTAGCTGGCCGAGGTCACAGTGCTTTACAGCTCGAGATAACCGACAGCTTTGCATAAGCATCTATTTTAAAGCAGCAACTTCTATCACCGGCTTAATATGCGACGGACGGTACAGCGAGGGGGAGGTAGGAGAGAATTTGCACGCTATCCTTCAAATTCAGTGGCATCTCCAGAGAGCGGAGACAGCAGCCAGCAGCGTCCGACATCCACAGATTGCGCTGTCTGCATTCGCTGCTGCAACCTAACTTAGCCGAATCCCCGGGACCCTGGACGTCCCGCGAGCGCTTGCTTGATTGACGGCGGGCCGCGGCCAATCAGGCTCGGAGCGGCTTTGGAGTGGCAGCGCTTGTGGAGCCAATCGGTGGAGAGGAACGCGGGAGGAGGGGCGGGGTAAGAGGAGGTTCCACCCACTCAGGTTAGGTTGAGCCGCAGGTGGGAGACGGATGCGAGCGAAGGAGTGGCGCCGGTGTTGCTGTTTCCTCTCCCTTCTCCTTCCCTCCTCCCTCGCCCCATGGAGCAGCTCAGGTCCATGTTCATCAGGTCTTCCTCCTCCTCCTCGGCCGCCGCCGCCGCCACTGGGGAAGAAGAGGACGAGGACAGGGGGCGCGGGCGGAGCGCTGGGGACAGGGCGGTGCAGAAAGCCGGGCAGCAGCAGCAGCACCAGCTGGAGGAGGAGGAGGAGCAGCCGCCGCCGCCGCCTCCGCCTCCGGAGCACCCCTCCACTAACCTGTACTGGACGGCCGTCTTCGACTATGAGGCGAGCGCTGAGGACGAGCTCACCCTGCGCAAGGGGGATGTGGTGGAGGTGCTCTCCAAGGTAGGTTCGCTTTCTGTACTGCATGCCCCCCCCCCACCCCGGGCAAGGCTTGTTGCAAACGCATCTTTCCGAATTGGTTTCGCCAAGGATCAAGGGTCTCATAACTGGTCTGCAAAATAAAATAAATCAAAGCATTTTGCTTGGCAGCCAAAAGGAACCAACCCAATATTGTAGAAGTAGGTGCTAAAACTCTGGAGTGTTCGGGACACCACTGTCATTTGAAATGAATATTTGACCATATTGAACCTTTGTAGGAGAGGCATCTCCCCCCATAACCTTAAGCTACGCTCTAAGTGCGAATTGACATTAATTTAATTGTCAATTGAACAGGGCAGAAAAAAACTTTATTTTTTGGAGGGTAGGGAAGAGAGGAAAGGCTTGTATAATAGAGCAGTATGGTGTTCATATGAAAAATTTATGAACAAATGACACTGGCCACACAGTAAGGTGGCAGAATAGGCACATATGGTTGCTTTGTAATGATTTAAAGGGGCATCACCCTACTTCCATGCTGCAAGTATAGTTAGAATGGTGCTGCTCAATTGTAAATGGCTTCCCAATCTTTGGTACTATTCCCCCCCCTCCCTCCCTCCCTCCCTCCCTTTCAAAGCTGCTGTCATCAACCCCCTCAAAAATCCCAACCTTGACCCTTCTGTCCTTACAAACTACCACCCCATCTCCAACCTTCCTTTCTTTCCCAAAGTCCTTGAATGAGTTGTGGCATCCCAAATCCGTGCCAATCTTTCCTGCAACTCCATGTTTGAACCCCTCCAATCAGGTTTCTGCCCCTGCCACAGCACTGAAATGACCCTGATCAAATTCACAAATGACATCCTATGCGACGGTGACTGTGGTAAACTATCCCTCCTCCTCCTTCTGGACCTGCCTGCAGCCTTTGACACAGCTAACCATACCATTCTTCTCCAGTGCCTCTCTTCTGTCGTCCATCTGGGTGGGACTGCCCTTGCCTGGTTCCATTCTTATCTATCACCTGCAATGCCTTCTTTTCCTGCTCCTGCACCATTACCTCTGGAGTCCCCCAAGGATCTATCCTTCGCCCTCTCCTATTTCTCATCTTCATGCTGCCCCTTGGCAACATTATCTGAAAACACAATGTCAGATTCCACAAGTACGCTGATGACACCCAGCTCTACCTCACCACCACCTCTGCTGACCCCCTCCACTGCCTCTGATTTGGCAATCTGTTTGCGCGACATCCAGTACTGGATGAGCAGAAATTTCCTTCAACTAAATATTGGGAAGACTGAAGCCGTTGTCTTCAGCCCTTGCCACAAACTCCGTTCCTGAGACATCGATTACATCCCCCTCCCTGACCACTGTCTGAAGCTGAACCAGACTGTTCGCAATCATGGTGTCCTATTTGACCCTGAGCTGAGCTTCCGACTCCATATCCTCTCCATCAGCTACTTCCACCTCCATAATATTGCCAGTCTCTGCCCCTGCCTCGGCCAATCTGCTGCTGACACCATCATCTATGCCTTTGCTACTTTCACATTCGACTATTCCAATGCTCCCCTGGCTGGCCTCCCATCATCCACCCTCTGTAAACTTGAGCTCATCCAAAGCTCTGCTGCGCATATCCTAACTCACATCAAGTCCTGTTCTCCCATCACCTCTGCGCTTGCTGACCTACGTAGGTTCCCGGTCCCTGGTTAAAAATTCTCATCCTTGTGTTCAGATCCCTCCATGGCCTCATCTCCCTATCTCTGTAATCTCTTCCAGCCCGACAACGGAGAGGGTTGTTGTGAATATGGACTTTCCGAAGGTGTTTGATAAAGTGCCACATAATACACTTAGTGGCAAAATTGAAGCCTGTGGGATTAAAGGGGCAGTTGGCTGCGAAGCAGAGAGTAGTAGTGAACGGTTGTTTTTCGGACCGGAGGGAAATGTGCAGTGGTGCCCCCACGGTGCAGTCTTCTGGACCAATGCTGTTTTTGATATGTATTAATGAACTGGACTTTGGTATAAAGGGCATAATTTCAAAGTTTGCAGATGATACAAAACTTGGAAATGTGGTAAACAATGAGGAGATAGTAACAGACTTCAGGAGAACATAGACGGACTGATGAAATGGGCAAACACATGGCAGATGAAATTTAATGCAGATAAGTGTGAAGTGATGCATTTTGGTAGGAAGAATGAGGAGAGGCAATATAAATTAAATGGTACAATTCTAAAGGGGGTGTAGGACCTGGAGGTTCACGTACACGAATCTTTGTAGCTGGCAGGACAAGTTGATAAAGATGTGTTTTTTTTAAAATTACATACGGGGATCCTTGGCTTTACAAATAGAGGCAGAGAGTACAAAAGCAAGGAAGTTATGCCAAACCTTTATAAAGCACTGGTTATGCCTCATCTGGAATATTGTGTCCAATTCTGGGCACCACACTTTAGGAAAGATTTCAAGGCCTTGGAGAGTTTTACTAGAAATCCTATCCTAAACCTCCCTGCCTCTCTACCCCTCTCTCCTCCTTTTAGGATGTTTTTTAAAAACAAGTTCTTTGACCAACTGTCCTAATATCTCTTTATGTGGCTCAGTGTCAAATTTTGTTTGATAACGCTCCTGTGAACCACCGTGGGATGTTTTTCTACATTAAAGGCACGATATAAATGCAAGTTTCTGTAAGTATGTGGCATGGTGACTTCATCCACAATATTTTGGTGCCAGTTATGTTAGGTCAAGGTCATTCCATAACTTAGCCTTCATTGTACATATTTTTGAAAATGATAGTCTATCCTTCCCAGAATTGAGCACTTAAATTTCCCTACCCCAAAGGGATACTGATCCCTTTTAATTGTTCACACTGTCTGTTTTCTTATTTTCGAGTGCGAGAGTAGGTGAGACAGGCCCCATATGAAGTAAGAGTCTGGTTTGGGTCTTGCATTTGAGTGAAAAGAAGGGACATTCCCAAGGAGAAAAGAAATGTTCTGGAAAAACATATTTTTGAACAGGTGAGAGATACCAAAAATTACTAGTGATGGCAAATGAAGAAGATGTTCACTACACAGGTAGCTGACTTCTGGATTGTAAAAAAGAAATAAATTGATGAAGCAGGTTTGTTTAAAATAAGCGGGCTTATAACTGCAATAAGGATGGCCATAAGTGACATTGCATTGCGTGAAGGCTGTAAACACTGATAGTTAACAGTATTTCTTCTTAAGAATTATAGTTTAATTTCTTGTGAATGTTGTCTGTATGAAGGATGTAATACATACTTTGGGCTGTTATCAGCAAAACAGCCCAGAAATCAAATGAAGAAAAGCACAAGTAAATGAATGAATGAATAAATATGCGTGCAAATGTATTAAATGGAGAAGGGTGGTGGAAAGTTTGACACGAGCCTAGAAATATAGAGTGCGGTGATATCGTTAAGATCAGTGCTTGAGTGTTCGTACCATTATCTGTGAGTGCATTGCACCATTGAACATGATTGATAGATGGTGTGTGTGCGTCATTGTGTGCCGTTGTAGTGTGCGCGCGTGTGTAGATGTATGCGGTCACAGAGCGCGCGTGTGTATGTATATATGTAGGCCATATGGCCCCTTGAGCCTGCTCCACCAATCTGTAAGTTCATGGTTGATCTTCGACCTCAACTCCACTGTCCCACCCGATCCCCATATCCCTTGATTCCCTTGGAGTCCAAAAATCTATCTGTTCAGCTTTGCATATACTCAACAACTTAGCATCCACAGCCCTCTGGGATAGAGAATTCCAAAGATTCACAACCCTCTGCGTGAAGAAATTCCTCCTTATCTCAATCCGAAATGGCCGACCCTTTATCCTGAGACTGTGCCCTCTAGCTTTAGACTCTCCAGCCAGGAGAAACAGCCTCTCAGCATCTACCCTGTCAAGCCCTCTCTGAATCTTATATGTTTCATTGAGATCACCTCTCATTCTTCTAAACTCCAGAGAGTAGAGGCCTATTCTATTCAATCTTTCCTCGTAGGACAATCCTCTCTTCCCAGGAATTAATTTAGTGAACCTTCGTTGCACCACCTCTAAGGCAAGTATACCCTTCCTTAGGTAAGGAGAGCAAAACTGTACACAGTACTCCAGATGAGGTCTCACCAAAGCCCTGTATAATTGCCGCAAGACTTCCTTACTCTTGTACTCCAACCCACTTACAATAAAAGCCAACATACCATTTGCCTTCCTAATTGCTTGCTGGACCTGCATGTTAAGTTTGTGTTTTGTGTATGAGGACACCCAAATCCCTCTGAACGCCAACATTTAATAGTTTCTCACCATTTAAAAAATATTCTGTTTTTCTATTCTTAACAAAGTGTATTACCTCACATATTTCTTTATTGCGTATATAAAGATATATTTCTTTAAAGTGTATATATTCCTTTTTGTGTGTGTGTGTGTGTGTGTACGGAGATACATAGATATTCCTTGATAGTATTTAGTAAAGTGAAACAGAGCTGAAGTTTAAGTCTGGTGATCAGTTGTGGAAGCCCGCTGAGATGCTAGCTGACCACTGAATAAAATTGTTGAAAGTGGAATAAGCCCGATTTCTCATCCCCCGTAACAAATTACACCTGTATGTGTTAAATTGAATAGCACCTCGGCCAGAATGGTTCAAGGATGTAACACTGACTGTGTTCTATGGTGACATCTCAATGTGTCATTGCCTTGTCATGCATTCTAGCATATGTGCTATTCTATCTATATAGCTAAGTCTATCTGTAATCTTTCTTTCCTGCCCCCCACACCACCCCACCGCAAAAAACGAAATTCTGAACTTTCTCATTGGAATTGTATTTCGTGTTGCCTTCTGACCGATACCAGCATGATTGAATGTTGAAATAAAAGCAACATGTCAGGTCAGTGCACAGTAGGTCATTCAGCACCTGAAAGAGTAAGGGGCAGGTTAATGCTTTGGATGTGACCCATCAGTTTTGATGAAGGATTGCATGCAAAATGTTAAACCACCTTTCTTTTCAGATGCTGGATGGTTTGTTGTGGTGCACTTTGAGCATTTGCTATCTTTATTTTTAGATTTCCAACATTTAAGGTTTTCCACTGACTTTTTTTGCTCGTTGCTGATGTGATAAAAGTTCACTTTTGCTAGGGAATGGGGTAGATTTGGAAAATAACGTGGTCTTCACACAGGATTATTTTACTGCTTGTGTCTGAATATATATTTTAAACCAAAAATAAATGGAGTTATCTTTTTGGGTGCAGGTGATTTATAAACCATTACCAAGTTTTGGCTTTGTGGTTTTGGCATTGTTATGACCATGAGATGAGATTGCAGCCTTGATTCTCACTCTTGGGTGACCTCTCAACTCTCTACGTTAACAGCCTTTACACCTATAAACACTAAAGAGGATTAAAACTGAAAACCATACTTATCACTGCTGCAGAATCTGTATATTTTATTGTGCAGTCAGTTGCTAAGGTCATTACAGTTAGTTTTCCCATCAATGGTAGTGTGACAATTAAGTGCTCATCTGTGTAATGATTTGTTCACAGCAATTCAAAAAATGTTTTAAATGTGATCCATTTTAAGCTGAACTACTGAACTCTGTAATTTTTCTGTCAATTTTCTGTCTTGTATATTGTGAATTTATAGTTCCTTGCGCTGCTGTAGCACACCTTTAGTGTTGTAAATTCTCTGGAGGAATGTTGTGCTTGCCTTGCAGTAAATTTCAAGCAAAAGCAAGGATCTCTTAGAAAATTACAACAACCACTGAGACAAATTGTCTAGATTTAATCCATGACTGTAAAATTCTCAGCAGAACAATACCTGAATGACAGCAAGGGCACATGTACCTTATGCCATAGAGGCCATGGGGTTCCACTTTGAATCACTGGCCTGTCCTAAATTAGCCTATCTAACCAAGGATAGCAAAAGGAGCAAAACAATTGACCTCATTATATGTGGCCAATCTCAACCTGACAGCTGTGAGGTTAATACAGAAGGCCTCAGGGCTACCAAGGGATTATGTATTGACCTGGGTTATTGTACCCGAATACTTGTTTAAAAAAAATAATAATTGCATTTGTGTGGATTTATGGGTGAGGACAAGGCTGAGCTTGGCTGGGATATTTTGCACAGTCAAAGCAGCCCACTGCCACTCATTGCTTAAGGTGGCACAGGAAGAATGGGCACTTGGGTGAATTGTATCCCAGCATGAGTCATTGCCTGTCACTGGGAATGTTGGTCTGAGATTGGATGCCAGAAGTAAAAGTATGTGCTATACTTCAATACTGACCTCCCTGGCTTTGACAAGCTCATCCTCCCATTTTTCTCCTGCCGCCCCCCCCCCCCCCCCAAAATAGAAATTAAGTCGGTTAAGGAATGCTGTTTTCTCTGATATCCTGATATGATAGTGATCACCATATTGAATGAGGTTTCTTCATACTCTCCAATTTGTGGCTTTTGCTGATTCAACTTACTTTTGCATTGGGTCTGTTCTTTTTATGACTAATACACTTCAGTCTATGCCACTTAGCATATATTCCCTGTTGTCTATTAGTAATGTATCCGACCTGGGTCAAAGGAGCATCAAGAATATCTCTAGGTCCTTCATTGCTTGGGATTGACCTCAAGTTCATTCCAAAGACCAAACTTAAGTAATACTAAAGCCTGTGTTTTGGTTAGCAGTTACTTCAGACCTTTTCCTTTCTATTTCAACCATTCCATTGTCGCTCAGGTGACAGAGGTCACTCAGGTCACAAATGAGGCAAACCTTTTTTATAACAAGTCAAAGAATAACTTATCAGGAGATCAGCCTATAATTGGCGGCTGGTCTCGATTGGATGGGACCCTGGAATTATTTATCAGGTCAATTTCTATACACTGAAGAATAGGGGAAGATAGTTGGAGAATAGGAAGAAAACATGTAGCAACAGAGTATGAATAACACAAGGGCGTTAAGTATTAATTGTATCAAACAGAAGGTGTTAGAAATGCACAGCAGGTCAGTCAACAGCTGCAAGAGAACAGCTTATTTGATGCTACACCTGGGACCTGTCATCAGAATGGCAAAGTTAAGCTGTAAGAAGTTTCTTCTCTCGAGGGGAGAGCAAGAGTTTGAGGTTCAAAGTTCAAATACACAAAGATACTTTTACAGGAATGCTTTTCTTTGTCGTATAATTGGATTGTATTTGTGGGAAAACATATAAAAAATTACAGCATAAGAGTGGTCGATAAGACAATTGAGTATTTGTTTAATAGAATTGAAGATGGAATCAGTGGGTGGGGATCGATATTGTATCAAAAGCAGTATGAAGTCAAATAAAATGGATTAAGTGTAACACTATCAGCAGCACAAGGAGAAACGATGAGTGCTGTCAGGGACAAAAGGTACATACAATGAGCTGGAATAAATCAATTTTCTTTTCTTCCTATGTTGGCTGTTTAGGATTCCAAGGTCTCTGGAGATGAAGGCTGGTGGACAGGCAAAATCAATGACCAGGTTGGCATCTTTCCCAGCAACTATGTCACCAGTGCCCCATGTTACAGCAAGTTGCAAAGCAGGAACACAGAGGACTACCCGCCACCTCTGGAAACGGACTTTAATGAGCTGCAGCTGGAGGAGATTATTGGCATTGGTGGCTTTGGCAAAGTCTACAGGGGCATCTGGAGATTGGAGGAGGTCGCTGTTAAAGCAGCTCGCCAGGACCCAGATGAGGATATCAGCCAGACCATTGAGAATGTTAAGCAGGAAGCAAAACTATTTGCCATGTTGAAGCACCCCAACATCATAGCCTTGCAAGGGGTTTGTTTAAAGGAGCCCAATCTCTGCTTGATCATGGAGTTTGCCCGCGGGGGCTCCTTAAATCGAGTGTTGTCAGGCAAGAAGATCCCCCCTCATATACTTGTCAACTGGGCAGTGCAGATTGCAAGGGGCATGAATTACTTGCATGAAGAAGCAATTGTTCCTATCATCCATCGGGACCTCAAGTCTAGTAACAGTAAGTACATCGGAGATGTCTGTTTAAATTGAATGCCACTAAAAAAGGATGTGCTTGTTGATTTGATGGGAGAAGTTCAAACAGCTTCGGGGCACGAGTTGTTTTGCCGTTTACATTGTGCTGGATATAAGTGTATTGTGAAATGGAGTGTACAAATTCAGATTTGCTTCATTTCTTCAGTAGTGATGGGAAATGAATTCCCCTGAGTGTGCTTTTAATGTTGGAAATACAGGATGAAGTGGTGGTAGGATTAACATGATATGCAGTATATCCCACAATGAACGATACAGTTTGCAGATTTCTTCCACTGCACGCTAGTACTATGAACCAATAAAGATAAGGGCACCTTACCAGAACACATGCTTTTATGCAGTGTCACAAAATAGAAGGAACCAGATTCTGGTAGATTGGGTGGTTGGGAGTAAGGCTGTCTCAGGGGAAAAAAAATAAATGCAGTTTAAGCCGATGTTTTGCATATGAGCCAAGTTTGGACCGGGCTTGCCCTCTGTAAAATAAGGAATGTAACATCTGCCTAAATTGGAACACAGGAACAGTAGTAGGCCATGATTCAGCCCTAGGAGCCTGTTCCGCCATACACTTAGGTCCTGGCTGATGTATACCCAAATCTCATTTACCTGCCGTTGCACCATATCCCTTGATACCCTTGCCTGACAAAAATCTGTTGATCTCAGTTTTGAAAATTTCAATTGACCCAGCATCCACAGCCTCTTGTGGAGAGAGTTCCAGGTTTCCTCTACGCTTTGTGTAGAAAAGGTGCTTCCTGATTTTATTCCTAAATGGCCTCGTTCCAATTTTAAGATTATGCACCCTTGTTCTGGATTCCCGCATCAGAGAAATTGTTTCTCGATATCTGTCGTGTCGAATCCCTTAATCATTTTAAATACATTGATTGGATCACCCCTCAACTGTCTGAACTGGAGGGACTGCAAGCCAATTTTATGCAACTTGTCCTCATAATTTAACACTTCAAGTCCTATTATTCTGGTGAATCTGTGCTGTACCCCCTCCAAGGCCAATATATATTTCCTGAGTTTCAGTGCCCAAAACTGAATGCAATACTCCAGGTGGAGTCTGGCCAAGGCTCTGTACAACTGAAACATCACTTCCTCACTTTTGTATTCCAACCCCCTTGAGATAAAGGCCAATGTTCTATTAGCCTTTTTGATTGCACTAGCTTTTAGTGATTTGTGTACATGGACACCGAAATCCCTTTGCTCCTCCACAGTTCCTAGTTTCTCAACATCAAGAAAATATTGTCTTTCTCAGATCTGCTTTCCCACATTGAACTCTATCTGCCTCACTCTGCCTTATAAGTTGCTCTGTTCTAGATAAATAGCACAGCAGTTGACCTTTGCTGCATTTGGTTTATGAGAGGCAGATTGAGCAGCCATATGTAAGAGATTAGTTTATTCACTCTTGAGCACTTCTCTACTTGGCCTGGATTGGTTGGGTGGGGTGGGAGAGGGGAAGAAGAGACTTTGGTAACTTGTGACCAGGATCACAAGGGTATTAAACCATCATACAGTGGATCTCCTGACAGGATTTCCTTCTGATAAAGGGTAGCACAGACTTTTGTTGCAAGATCTGTGACCCATTCTGATTACGACAGGCAGGGCATAAAGTCAAACGTATTAGCTTGTGTTTCTATTATCAAACTTAATTAGCTTCGATTTTGGAATGGAGAGTTACTTTTATGGATCGTTCTTAACCTTGCGCACTCTGCTAAGTTTTGAAACTAATTGTTTAAGTGACTATCTGTTGCACATCATTCCAGTTTACCTCACTAGAGGTGGTTAATCCAGTACATCATCTGATAGCAAGGCAGGTAATCGAGTCATAACTAGCCAGTTAGCTCCTGATGCATAGCAAGCTTTTAAGAAATGTCTTTGTCATTCATTTATTGCACACTGTTAAATTGAACGCATGTCTGTGATTATGGGAGCCTAAAGCCAGTATTATCTCCACTCACATCTAGTGTAGTAGTAGCAATACACCATAAGAGAAAAATAAGCCAGTACTTGTGTGTGGTACTCAGCATTTACTATCCTAAATTGCTTCCACAGCTAGCACTTCACCTTAGTGTTAGTATAGAACAAAGTCATAGAGGGCCCAGGCTCGATTGTTTCATTGCACTAAGTCAGCATCTGAACTGAGGTGGTAGGAATGCTGGTGTCGGTATCCTTGGGCTAGGGATGATTGGAGGCACAGCAGAGAGAATCAGACAGAGTCCCTGCTTCTGAACAAAATGTTGTTTCAAGACATCATCTTCAGTTTGGAGTGATAAAATCTATAATTGTATCCCTTTGGTAGTTTGTGAGCATCTTTGTGAAGTAACAGTGTGGCTAGTGAAAATATTACTGTCCTATTAAAGTCCTAATGACAACATTGAATGGAAGAAAGACCAAACTTGCATTTATATAGCACCTTTCATGTCTTTAGGACGTCTCAAAATGCTTCACAGCCAATTAATTACTTTTGAAATATAGTCATGATTGTAATGTAGGGAAACGCGGCAGCCAATTTGCACACAGCAAGGCCCCACAAACAGCGGTGAGATAAATGACCAGTTAATTTGTTTGTGATGTTGGTTGAGTGATAAATATTGGCCAGAACTCCCCTGCTCTTCTTTGAATAGCACCAAAGGATCTTTTATGCCCACCTGAGAAGGCAGATGGAGCTTCGGTTTAACATCTCCTTTGAAAGACCACACCTCTGACAGTGCAGCACTCCCTCAGTACTACACTGAAGTATCAGCCTAGATTTTGTACTCGAGTCTCTGGGGTAGGGCTTGAACCCACAACATTCTGAGTCAGAGATGTGAGTGCGACCACTGAGCCAAGGTGCGTATTCTGCACTTCATGATGCTTCTGAAAACCCAAAGTATATTTTAAATCTGATTTTTTTTTTTAAATCCTCTGTACATAGGTCAAATTACCTATCTTGACTTAAAAAAATTAATTTTATTTAAATATTTTTACTTAATTATTGTACTGAATGGATAAGCAACAGAGAGGTCTCTGAATCCTATGAATTTGTTGTGCATGTAAGAATTGTTATATTGATTTAACAAGATGATTGATCCTTCCAATCAGGCTTCCACCCCTGCCACACTACTGAAATGGCCCTTATCAAAGCCACAAATGATATCCTATGTGAACGTGACGGTGGTAAACTATCCCTCTTCATTCTTCTCGTCCTGTCTGCAGCCTTTGATACGGTTGACCGTATCATTCTCCTCCATTGCCTCTTCTCCGTCGTCCAGCTGGGTGGGACTGCGCTCGTCTGGTTCCATTCTTATCTATCCAGTCGTATCCTGCAATGGCTTCTCTTCCTGCTCCTGCACAGTTAGCTCTGGATCTACCCCAAGGATCCAATTCAGCCATTTACCGCTCCATCAGTCTACTTTCAATCAGCAAAGTGATGGAAGGGTGTCGTCGACAATGCTATCAAGCGGCACTTACTCACCCATAACCTGCTGACCGGTGCACAGTTTGGGTTCCGCCAGGACCACTCGGCTCCAGACCTCATTACAGTCTTGGTCCAAACATGGACAAAAGAGCTGAATTCCAGAGGTGAGGTGAGAGTGACTGCCCTTGACATCAAGGCAACATTTGACCGAGTGTGGCACCAAGGAGCCCTGTAAAATTGAAGTCAATGGGAATCGGGGAAAACTCTCCTGTGGCTGGAATTATACCTAGCACAAAAGAAGATGGTAGTGGTTGTTGGAGGCCAATCATCTCAGCCCCTGGGCATTGCTGCAGGAGTTCCTCAAGGCAGTGTCCTAGGCCCAACCATCTTCAGCTGCTTCATCAATGACCTTCCCTCCATCATAAGGTCAGAAATGGGGATGTTTGCTGATGATTGCACATTGTTCAGTTCCATTCGCAACCCCTCAGATAATGAAGCAGTCCGTGCCTGCATGCGGCAGGACCTGGACAATGTCCAGGCTTGGGCTAAGTGGCAAGTAACATTCGTTCCAGACAAGTGCCAGGCAATGACCATCTCTAACAATAGAGTCTAACCACCTCCCCTTGACATTCAATGGCATTACCATTGCCGAATCCCCCACCATCAACATGCTGGGGGTCAACATTGACCAGAAACTTAACTAGACCAGCCACGTAAATACTGTGGCTACAAGAGCAGGTCAGAGACTGGGTTTTCTGTGGCGAGTGACTCACCTCCTGACTCTCCAAAGCCTTTCCACCATCTACAAGGCACAAGTCAGGAGTGTGATGGAATACTGTCCACTTGCCTGGATGAGTGCAGCTCCAACAACACTCAAGAAGCTCAACACCATCCAGGACAAAGCAGCCCGCTTGATTGGCACCCCTTCCACCACCCTAAACATTGACTCCCTTCGCCACCGGCACACTGTGGCTGCAGTGTGTGCCATCCACAGGATGCACTGCAGCAACTTGCCAAGGCTTCTTCGACAGCACCTCCCAAACCCGCGACCTCTACCACCTAGAAGGACAAGAGCAGCAGGCACATGGGAACAACACCACCTGCACGTTCCCCTCCAAGTCACTCACCATCCCGACTTGGAAATATATCGCCGTTCCTTCATCGTCACTGGGTCAAAATCCTGGAACTCCCTTCCTAACAGCACTCTGGGAGAACCTTCACCACACGGACTGTAGCGGTTCAAGAAGGCAGCTCACCACCACCTTCTCAAGGGCAATAAGGGATGGGCAATAAATGCCGGCCTAGCCAGCGACGCCCACGTCCCATGAACAAATAAAAAAAAAAGGATCTTGGCCCCTTCCTACTTCTCATCTACTTGCTGCCCCTTGGTGACCTCATCCGAAAACACAAGGTCAAGTTCCACATGTATGCTGACGACACCCAGCTCTACCTCACATCCACCTCCCATGACCTCTCACTGTCTCTGATTTTTCACATTGACTGTCTGACATGTGCCAAAATTTCCTCTGACTAAATATTGGAAAGACCAAAGGCATTGTCTTTGGACCCCAGCACAAACTCCGTCTCCCTGGCCACTGACTGAGGCTGAACCAGACCGTTCGCAACCGTGGCGTCCTATCTGACCCTGAGATGAGCTTCCGACCACATATCCACTCCATCACCAAGACTGCCGACTTCCAACTCCTTAACATTGCCCGTCTCCGCCCCTGCCTCAGCTCATGTGCTGAAATCCTCACCCATATCTTCGTTACCTCTAAACTTGATTATTTCAATGCTCTCCTGGCTGGCCTCCCATCTTCCATCCTCCATAAACTTGAGCTCATCCAAAACTCTGCTGCCTGTATCCTAACTCTCACCATGTCCCGTTCACCCATTGCCCCTGTGCTCGCTGACCTACGTCGGCTCCTGGTGCAGGAACGCCTCGATTTTAAAATTCTCATCCTTGTATTCAAATCCCTCCATGGCCTCGCCGCTTCCTATATCTGTGACTTCCTCCAGCCCTACAATCTTCTGAGATCTCCACGCACCTTCAATTTAGGCCTCTTGTGCATCCCTGAGTTTCATTGCTCCAACATTGGCGGCCGTGCCTTCAGCTGCCTAGGCCCTAAGCTCTGGAATTCCCTCTCTGCCTCTCTACCTCTCTCTCCTCCTTTTAAGATGCTCCTTAAAACCAACCTCTTTGACCAAGCTTTTGGTCACCTGTCGTAATATCTCCTTAGGTGTCTCTGTATCAAATTTTGTTTGAAAATCGCTCCTGTGAAGCACCTTGGGATGTTTTACGTTGCTATATAAATGCAAGTAGTTGTTGTTGTTTGTCATAAGGGCACAGTAGGCATTGGCAAAGTTAAAAGAGGGGAACTGGGTGACCTTTGGGACCTGCTTTCAAATCCAGCCCCTTACTGGTGGGTTGAATGTCTCTGTCGGATGTAAGGGTTCTCTGAAATTAATTTGTGTAATCTCAATCCAGTTCCCAGTGAGCACAGAGCTGCAGCATTAAACTTCCACTAATTTGACACTGTTGGGTAATGGCACTCAGACAGGCCTAAGGATGTTATTGTGGGAAATGAAAAAAATGGTGCAGCAGGGACTGCTCTTCAGAGATTGGGACTGGGGTATGTTGAGGGCAGAGGAGAGGGAGCTTTACTCTTCATCTGGCTGTGTTATACCTGACTTGGGAGTGCTTGATGCTGACCATTTGTACCTGAAAAGGCTTCCATCTCCCCAACACTAACATCCCTTGTCTTAATGAACAGAAAAGTAGGTACAACAAAAAACTGATTTACTTTTAAGGAAGAAAAAACAAGGTTTATTTGTTTATACCAAGGTTAGCAACTGCACCATTAATGGCCGCTCAGTGCTTCTGTAGAGTGTGGCTCTGTCGGTGCCTGGAGCCTTGCGATTCCTCGTCCGAGAGGCTTTTCATTATGTGGGTGAGCTCGGTGCTGTCTTTTAACCAACATTCACACAGGATTAAGGTCACTGGATAGTGATCAAAAGTGTGGACTTAAGTTAACTTCCTCCTTCCCCCTCTCCCCTCTCCCCTCTCCACCCCCCCCCCCCCACCACCCCCTGCAAAATCCCAGTTTCTTGATCGAGAACTGAGTTCAGTTATACCTCCCCTCCTTCCATCTTGCCTGAGATAGCTAACTCAGCACAGACTGAAGATTGAACCTGGAACCTTCCTGGTCTGTGTGCCTGAGTTCCACACTGACCAATGGATGTGTCGGAGGTGGGGTGGCTCATGATAATACTTCAAATATGTTTTTGTTTTAAGCTTTCCTCCCACAGCAATTCATACCAACCGAAAAAAATCAAAGTACCCATGTGACTTGTTTTATTGCAACAGCAACAACTTGCATTTATATAGTGCCTTTAACTTAGTAAAACATCCCAAGACGCTTCGCAGGAGTGATTATCAAACAAAATTTGACACCGAGCCACATGAGCGATTAGGACAGGTAACCAAAAGCTTGGTCAAAGAGGTAGGTTTTAAGGAGTGTCTTAAAGTTGGAGAGCGAGGCGGAGAGGTTTCAGGAGAGAATTCCAGAGCTTAAGGCCCAGGCACCTGAAGACATGGCCGCCAGTGGTGGTGCGATTTAAAATCGGGGATGCAGAAGAGCCAATAATTGGAGGAGCGCAGAGATCTTGGCAGGGATTTGAAAACAAGGATAAGAACTTGAAATCAGAGGCGTTCCTGGGCTAGGAGCCAGTGTAGGTCAGTGAGCACAGGGGTGATGGGTGAACGGGGCTTAGTGCAAGTTAGGATATGGACAGCAGAGTTTTGGGTGAACTCTAGTTTATGGAGAATGGAAGACTGGAGGCCAGCCAGGAGAGCATTGGATTAGTCAAGTGCAGACTTAACAGAGGCACGGATGAAGGTTTCAGCAGCAGATGGGCCAAGGGGGGGCGGAGACGCGCGATGTTAGAGTTGGAAATGGGTGGACTTGGTGATGGAGCAGATATGTGGTCGGAAGCTCATCTCCGAGTCAAATAGGACTCCAAGGTTGCGAACGGTCTGGTTCAGCCTCAGACGGTGGAGAGGGATGGAGTCGGTGGCTTGGGAACGGAGCTATTTATGATGATCCTTGTGATCGCTATTGCTGATCATTCCATTTTCTCAATGTGCAGCATGTTTCCCTGTGTCAGTGAATTGATTTTAACCTTCCCAATTGTAAGCACGGGGCATTTAAAGCATTTTGCTAATTAGATCATAATGCACCTTTGTAATGAAGGAGCTAGGAGGGAAAAGAGATGTCTGTAATTACTGATAATTATCTTGATTTATTTTCAGCATGGACTTAAAATGAAGTGAATATTTTATTTTTTATTCATCTGTTAATTTGGCTTTTTTTGTAAACAAAGGTCTGACAATTAAGAGTATATTGAGTCTTCACTTCAACACTTCCCCAAAGTGGAGTCCATCCTCGGTCTGGACGCTGATCAGCTCATCTCTGAACAGTTAATTAATTATTAAGTTAAGTCTCTCTCAACATGCAGTAAATAAATATAGGCCATAATTTGGAGTGGTGACAGTGCCACCACAGGTGATCCGAGATGGTGAAACCTGCACTTACAACTAAGTGGAATGGGATGCGAGTTCATGTAGCCCAGCAGTTGAGTTCAAATTCCGAGAGGTCATGTGGAAGCTATACCTGCAGTACGACATACAGTTCTGCTCACCACTGCAGAAGGGAGCCAGCCAGACCTGGAGAAAGTGCAGGGTGGAAAGGGAAATACCATGACCAGCTAGGGATCTTCAGCTTTGAAAAGCAACACCTCACTGAAAATCTTGGACTTATATTAGATTCATGACGGAATCGAGAAAGAAAACCTGTCGCATCACTTCTCGGCACGCTAGTACAAGAAGGCACAGGTTCAGAGCTCAGAATGGCAAATATAGAACAACAGTCAAGATGTATTTTTTTCACACAGAGGATTGTTGGATAGAGTGGTTAAGGTCAGGACACTGGACTCATTTAGGAAACGCCTAGATGCTGTAAAAGGAGGGGGGAGGGGGGAGGGGGTGCGGGGCTACCGAGGCCATTGCTAAGATCAGCTAACTTAAAGTCGTGGATTGAATTTGGGACCTTCCTGGTGTGTTTTACTGAAGTACCCTGTTCATTGGCCACTGAGCCATGTGGACAGATCTGTAATATACTTGATTTATATTTTAGAAGAAAATTGAATACCTTTCAGTTTTTGAAAAATGTTTTGCATTAGTCTAAAAATACGTTGACTGTCAGTGACCTTGAACAATGTGCAATATGTGCAGTAATTGCTAATGGGCTACATTGTTAACTTATTTTATGACTGATTCGACATGGGCTTGCCTTATACATTTCTATTCTGCTGTAAATTTTTAATCAGTATTCAATACACAATTGCAGAAAAATAAATTTGTACCATCTTCAAACCTTGGACATACCAGGAAGGGTCACGTTATGTCTATCGTGAATGGTAATATGGAGGGTAAAATTCCTTTTGTTAACAGAAAGGAGGTTCCATTTTTCTCTGTAATTAACGAGCCGCAAATGAAATTGGATTCATAGAAATCGTATGTGTCAAAGCTGTGTGCTTGTAAAATTTAATGAACAACTTATTGGAGAAAAACAGGGGTTGCCCCATTGTCAATAAGAAGAATTCCCTTCCATTGCATGTGTCACCCGCTGTAGTACTTCTGCGTAAATATGTAGCAAGCTGGGAGCCTGGTTCTGAATCTGAAGTAAGCTGTATGATGGTGTTTGCAGAACTGAGACTGGTGGCACCCAAATTAATTAATGGAAAAATGAATGGCAAATTGCTGATCTGGTCAACTGTATGTAGTGGCCACTGCAAGTGAGTGAGATCCTTATTCAGTGCTTTCAGATAACTTTGCATGCATCTGATAATTAACAGAAGCAAGAGTGCAATCAGTGCATTCTTATTAAAGTTACAGGACCATTAAACATCTGTTCAGTGGGCAGAGTGGGAGTTGTAGATTTTATCTGCTGCAGCAGCTTTCTGTTGATTGCACGCCCATGATCGGAATGGTGTCCTGAAGAGCCTGGATAAATTCCACTTGGGAGGGTGCGTGGAGGAGCCCATACGTTTTCTTATCGGTGCTGTAAAGCAGATTGGCGGTTTGTGTACCTTTTTTTTTAAAAAGTACACGTTTTAAGCAATTTTATTTTTTAATTCCAGATGTGTGTCATGGAGGAAATCTTTCATGAAGTGAGCCAGTTCCTCCCAAAAAGTAAGAATCGGTTCCATTATTTGAAATAAAAGCTAGGAGGGTTTAAAAAAATGTCTGATTGAAAATGAAAGATGTATTTTTTTTTTTTAGTTCAGCATGTGCTGCACTAATTCAGCCACAGCCCTTTGCTTCACTTTGGAATGGATTGTAAGTGAGAAATAGTCCTGGGACAGAAAGCATTGATGTTGCTAAACATGGGGCCAATACAGTTGAATGTTAGCTACAGGCTCTCCTGATGAATTAATAGGTAAATGTGTTGTGTGGTGTAATACTAAGCAACACAGGCGCGAAAGGCCCAGGCTTTATCCATATCCTGTGCTGCCAGCTGATCACAGCTGTGGCAGCAGAAGAGGCATTATGGTGGCCTCGGACCCCCAGGTGACGGAGCAAGGGGAATAATCAGGCGGCTTACGGTTCTGATCACGATTGAGCTCTGTGTGTCTGTAACATCTGCTCTTTGGGCTCACCAATACTGGATATTTGGCTGCAATATCGGCGGATTACTGCTGAGCTTGGAATCGTATCCCATGAACAGTCAGCATGTTGGCTGGGGAAAAGAGATTTGCAAATGCATATTGTTGCCGCTTTCGGGCCGGTATTAGGAAGAATGGTGGTGGACAATTAAACAACAAACAGGAGGAGGAGGCTCTGTAAACATCCCCATCCTCAATGATGACGGAGTCCAGCACATGAGTGCAAAAGACAAGGCTGAAGTGTTTGCAACCATCTTCAGCTAGAAGTGCCAAGTGGATGATCCATCTCGGCCTCCTCCCGATAGCCCCACCATCACAGAAGCCAGTCTTCAGCCAATTCGATTCACTCCACGTGATATCAAGAAACGGCTGAGTGCACTGGATACAGCAAAGGCTATGGGCCCCGACAACATCCCAGCTGTAGTGCTGAAGACTTGTGCTCCAGAACTAGCCGCGCCTCTAGCCAAACTGTTCCAGTACAGCTACAACACTGGCATCTATTCGACAATGTGTAAAATTGCCCCGGTATGTCCTGTCCACAAAAAGCAGGACAAATCCAATCCAGCCAATTACCGCCCCATCAGCCTACTCTCAATCATCAGCAAAGTGACGGAAGGTTTCGTCGACAGTGCTATCAAGCGGCACTTACTCACCAATAACCTTCTGACCGATGCTCAGTTTGGGTTCTGCCAGGACCACTTGGCTCCAGACCTCATTACAGCCTTGGTCCAAACATGGACAAAAGAGCTGAATTCCAGAGGTGAGTTGAGAGTGATTGCCCTTGACATCAAGGCAGCATTTGACCGAGTGTGGCACCAAGAAGCCCTAGTAAAATTGAAGTCAATGGGAATCAGGGGGAAAACTCTCCAGTGGCTGGAGTCACACCTAACACAAAAGATGGTAGTGGTTTTTGGAGACCAATCATCTCAGCCCCAGGACATTGCTGCAGGAGTTCCTCAGGGCAGTGTCCTCGGCCCAACCACCTTCAGCTGTTTCATCAATGACCTTCCCTCCATCATAAGGTCAGAAATGGGGATGTTCGCTAATGATTGCACAGTGCTCAGTTGCATTCGCAACCCCTCAAATAATGAAGCAGTCCGAGCCCACATGCAGCAAGACCTGGACAACATCCAGGCTTGTGCTGATAAGTGGCAAGTAACATTCGCGCCAGACAACGACCATCTCCAACAAGACCGTGTCTAACCACCTCCCTTTGACATTCAACGGCATTACCATCGCTGAATCCCCCACCATCAACATCCTGGGGTCACCATTGACCAGAAACTTAACTGGACTCGACATAAAAATACTGTAGCTACAAGAGCAGGTCAGAGGCTGGGTATTCTGCAGCGAGTGACTCACCTCCTGACTCCCCAAAACCTTTCCACCATCTACAAGGCACAAGTCAGGAGTGTGATGGAATACTGTCCACTTGCCTGGATGAGTGCAGCTCCAACAACACTCAAGATGTTCGACACCATCCAGGACAAAGCAGCCCGCTCGATTGGCACCCCATCCACCACCCTAAACATTCACTCCCTTCATCACCGGCGCACAGTGGCTGCAGTGTGTACCATCCACAGGATGCTTCTTCGACAGCACCTCCCAAACCCGCAACCTCTACCACCTAGAAGGACAAGAGCAGCAGGTACATGGGAACAACACCACCTGCACGTTCCCCTCCAAGTCGCACACCATCCCGACTTGGAAATATATCGCCGTTCCTTCATCGTCGCTGGGTCAAAATCCTGGAACTCCCTTCCTAGCAGCACTGTGGGAGAACCTTCACCACACGGACTGCAGCGGTTCAAGAAGGCGGCTCACCACCACCTTCTCAAGGGCAATTAGGGATGGGCAATAAATGCTGGTCTTGCCAGTGACGCCCACATCCCATGAACGAATAATAAAAAAAACTATAGTTGTGGGGTGGTGTCAGTATCAGAAAATAAACCCACTTCAGGTAAATTCAGACAAGGCTTCCCCTCTTGAAATAAAATCTCAACAAAATAAAATCACTGCTTGAAATCATGATATCCTGAACTTTACCTGGAGAGATTATATTCTGGAATAAAATCACTGTGGTGGTTCTGTTGAGGGCGGGGGTAATGGGATGGGTTGGTGGGGGGAGAACTAAGGCACTTTGTGACATTGGTGCTGAAAGTTTTGCGACGCTGTAGTATGAGGCATCAGGAACGTTTACAAAGTGCATGTTTGTTTTAAAAATACAGAGCGAAAATACATGGCCACAAATGTAACTTGATCATTCCATCAACAGTTTAACTGAGATCTCGCTTGCTAACCAGGCTGGTAAGCTGCGAATGTCCCATGTAGGTAACTAACTTGTTGCTTTTCCCGGGTCTTTGTGTGAAGTTCAAAAGGCCACATTTTCCCTGTTTCAAGTTCTTCCAATGTTTTGGTCGGAGAGCTATTGCTTCTCACTGAAGTTGGGTTCCACCTCCTTGCAGAGATGTAATTGTTTTTAAAATGTGTCAAGTCCACTGAAGTCGGAGGGTGATCGGCTCTCAAACTGGTGAAATTGAGTTGAAATTGAAGTGTACGTTTGTTGGTCTGCAGCTTTAGAAGCTGAGGGGCAGGTGTGTAAACGGGTAAGATTCGATATGGTTCAGGATATGTTCGGTTACCTAAATAATTCATTCATCTCAAGGCTGTTGGATATTGCTGCTGCAGAATGGCTGCCACGTTAGCTTACGTAACAGTCCCTGCACTTCAAAAGTAATTCATTGTGTGAAGTCCTTTGAGACATTTTGAAATGGTAAATCCCTACTTAAACAGAAGTAGTAGTGTCGTAATGAGAGTAATTTTAACCTAACTCACCTGGCGGGAAACTGGTGGGATTGGATCGGCTGCTCATTTTACAACCCGCCCGATATTACTTTCCATTGACTTCAACGCTGGTGTTCTCTCTCCAAAAAACACTTCACAGTACTGGCAATGCCACGACTTCTTCCTTAAGTTGTTAGTTCTCCATTTAATCAAAGAGTGAAGCGGACAGTGGTTGTATCAATGGGTAGGATCCCTTTGAAATGCCTTTCGAGTTTACCATCAGACTCGTCACACATGGTCTTTAATGTTGCAGTTATTTTTGCACTGATGCCCTGGCACCAGTAGCTACAGAATGCAAAATGCAGCTGGCAACACTTGGGTTATACTTTGAGCTGCAACTTGTGCTTTGCCCACCAGTGGCAAGGTCTGCACTTCATTTTTAACGTATTTTATTGCCTGGCCAGTAAAATTTCAATGTTTTTGAGAGCAGCAGTTGGTGATGTCTGGTTTCTCAAAACATTCGAAAGATTTTGCAGTAAGTTTTGTAAAGTGCCAGGAGGTCCAGCGGGCTAAATGTGCACTTTTCAAAGATGGCTTCACGTCCCACCAGCGTTTACTTCCATGTGGTGTTGAGCCCGAGCAGTTGGCTTCAGTCTGTTCGAGGGGCAGATCGGGACCTAGTTCTGGACTCGTGCTGCCTCTTCTGCATCAATGCTAAACTGAAAGGAACTGCTGCACAGATTGAGTTGGCACTCAGTCATACTGCCCCCAGTGGTGAGTGGGAGACGTGCTCAAGTGCTGCACTTGGCTGATATCATTGGAACTGCCTTCATGGCTGCTTCATTCAGTAAACTGAGCACAAACTGGTTTCTGTGGAGGTGCTTTTAAGTTGTGATGGTTTTCAGATGAACTATTTTGCACTCTCCCTTCCCCCACCCTAGCAACAAAACAACCAAGAAGGACACATCTCGGGGTAAATACCCAAGTCACAAGAGGATGAAACAAGGAAAGACTGTTGGCCCATCCAGCTTGCTTCTTTTACAGACCTCGTAAAATCCACTCTACTCTGGACTCAACAGATCATTTAATCTCTCGAGAAAAAGTTCTGCTGAGTTCTCCAAAGATAAATCAAGCACAGCTTCAGAATCCAGTCTTGGCATTATACCTCCTAGGCCTTTGGTGATCTTTCAATGGACTTCTCCTGTAGCCTATTGATTGAAATAGCTGGTGCATTTTTGAGATTGTCTGTAAATGTTTCCTTCCTGTATACTGTGTGTTGGATGTGGTTTGTAAAGATCTGTGTACGGAGCTTCCTGTATGAGGGAGCACAGCAGAGTGGCCGTGTACTAACGATTGAGTCCATTCGCTCACCTGTCCCGAAACATCATGGTCTCAGTTTTGGGTGCAGTGTTCCCCACATAGTATGAGATTGAGTTAGCAACAGCAGCATTGTTCACGTCCATTGAAGTCGTAGAAAGTTCTACGTAACATTTTTATAGAAAAAAGCTGTTTTGTTTTTGCTTTTACAACAACTGTAGCATTATTACACAGCTGCCATCCAGTATCCTCTCCTGAATTTTCTCTTCTGATTTAATCGAATTTGCAAAAAGAATTGAAATTAAAATAAATATGCTCACTTTTCTCTTTTTTTAAGAACTGCACAAATTTACAAATTACAATACTGATTAAAATGCTAGCTTTCACTCCTTTCCGTGTTGTCTTACCACACACACACTTGGGTGCACGGTTTCTTGATTTTCTGAGGAAAGGAAAGTTGTTCTTTTCCTCTCCAACACCCACCCCAACTGATAGTTCCACATTCGTGCATTAATGGCTTTGACAGCTCGCTGAGATGGGGCAACACAGGAGAAGCTGGAGTTCAAATACCCAGCGAAGGTTCAGCCATGGATCGAATTGAATGTCTGAGCAGGCTCGAGGGGCTGAGTGGCCTATTTCTGTTCCTATGTTCGAGGTTGGGTTTGAACTGCGGTGTCTCGGTCACAGGTGAGCTTCTGTTGTATTGCACCATGGTGGAATTTGACCATTCTCAGCTGGCAAACGTAAACTATTCATGTTACCAGCCACAGACATTTCAGGCAGCTTGTTTTGCCACTTCAGACACCTACTGCACGGCCATGAAATACAGCAACGGTTTTTACATTTACAATAAATAAATAGCTGCTTGATCAATAATGGACACAAAATAAAGAACGGTGCCTTATGTTGCGACTTGTGTAGCAGTCACAGGAAATACTGTGTATGACGTTGGGGTGCAACAAGGGTCTGCTAACCTTTTGGGGCGGGGAGAGAACATGCAGCTGTGAGGCCCTTGGGGGAGTTGAATTTGTGCGTCCTTCCTTCATTTCCTTCTACTGACACTGTCTCCCTCAGCCTTGGCTCAGTTCACTGCTGAGTCAGAAGTGAGTGGGTTCAAGCCCAACTCCAGGACTTGAACACATAATGTAGGCTGTCGCCTAACTCTAGTACTGAGGGGAGAGCTGCATTACCGGAGGCGCTGTTGATCAGATGATATGTTAAACAGAGACCCCATCTGCCTTTTGATGTTCACATGGACATTGAATAGAATGGGATCTTTAAAGAAAAACAAAGGAGAGTTTCTCCTGGCATCTTTGCCAAAGTACTTCTCTCTCCCAGCACCATTTTTAAAAAAAAAACAGATTAACTTTGTTTGTCTTTTTTTGGGACATTGCAGTGTAAAAAATGGCTGCATTTGAAAAGCAATAGCTTGCATATGAAGCAGTTTGAGATGTGATGTGCTGTATAAATGCAGGTTCCTTATCTTTATTATTCTCGGGATATTTATGTAGATTTATCAAACCTGTTTGTTTTGTCCTCCAAACATCAGCACAAAGGAGTTATTTTCAAACCAATGGCTTTTTAAATTGTGTTTAAGGATGCATTTATAATACTACTGAAATGGCCTTCACTTCGAGGCAACACTCGTGTTGCAGTGTAAAACGTGAGTCAGGGCCTGACGACTCCAGGGAACAGTAGTAGTGGAACTCCTGGAGGAGGTAGTCTGACACCACTCGAGTTTGACAGTGCATGGAATGTAACTACTTTGGATCTCTGGACACTTGCTAAACTTGTCTGTGGTTAATTTGAATGTCGAGACAGTTAACTGAGCTCTTTTCTTGACAGGTGAATAGCAGCTCCAGTCAGGCAGTGTAAACTGGGTGCTGCAGACTGATAACGGCGGTATAACTGTTGCATTAACGTGCTTCACAATGCAAGAGCCCACCTTGCACAAAACGTTTAACAGGCTTTTCAGTATGTTGGTAAAGGAGAAGTTACCCTGACGTATAGCGCTGTATCGATGGTGCTCTTTTGCCAGGCTGCACCACTCTAAAGGCTGACCAGAAGCTGTGGTGGGAAACTCCTGAGGAGGGCAAAGAGATTGAAATTGAGGATAGATATTTGATTTTAAAGGTGGAAAAAGATCTTTTCTGGGTTATTAGGCAAGGATGAATAAACATATGAAACTCCTACGTGAAATAACGAGCCAACAGTTAAATCTTCCTTCTCATTCCTCACCCCCCAATCCCATTTTGTTCTTGTTTGAGAGGGAGAGTCACAAACCAAGGTTTCAAATTGAAGTGAGGCAAAACTTGAAAGGGACAAGAAATCAACTGACCACAGTAAACTGGACTGAACTGTTAATGGGTAAACCTAAAGACAGTCAGTGGGAAGTATTCAAAGAAGTAGTTGGTATGATATAAAACCAGTACATATCCCTAAAAGGCAAAGGCTCCACCTGTATAGACAGGCAACCATGGTCAATAAATGAGGTGCGACTCAGTATCAAGCTAAAAGAAAAGGCTAACACAAATGCAAGGAGAAGTAGAAATCTAGACGATTGGGAGAGCTATAAAAAAACAACAAAGGGATACAAAGAAGGTAATAAGAGCTGCAAAAAGGGAATATGGAAAAAACAATCTTTCAAGGGATATCAAAGCTAACAGAAACCATTTTGGTAAATATATTGAGAATGGTGAAGGGTAATGTGGGCCCATTAAAGATGGATGCAAATGAGACTAGTAGATGATAATAAAAAGGCAGACTTGTTAAATGAATACTTTGTATCTGTTTTCACAGTAGAGGAAGAGGACAAAATACAGTGGCACAAGGAAACCTTAAAATAAGTTAAGGGGAGGAACTTAGTGGATTTAATATAAGTTTTTAAAAAAAACATGGTAATAGAGAAAATAGTGGAACGTAAGACAGACAAATCTCCAAGAACTGATGGTTTCCACCCCCAGGTATTAAAAGAAATAGGTGAGGAAATTGCAGATGTCATCTTTCAAAGTGCTCTAGATTTACGATTAACCCATTTTCCCCACCTGTCTCACTGAGTCATAGAAACATAGAAAATAGGAGCAAGAGTAGGCCATTTGGCCCTTTGGTCCTGTTCCGCCATTCAAAATGATCATAGCTGATCATCCAACTCAGTACCCTGTTCCCACTTTTTCCCCATATCCCTTGATCCCTTTAGCATGAAGAAGTATATTTATCTCCTCCTTGAATATATTTAATGACTTGGCCTCCACTGCCTTCTTTGGTAGAGAATCCCACAGGTTCACCACCCTCTGAGTGAAGAAATTTCTCCTCATCTCGGTTCGAAATGGCATACCCTGTATCCTGAGACTGTGACCCCTGGTTATGGATTTCCCCATCCATCAGGAACATCCTCCTTGCATTTAGTCTGTCTAGTCCTGTTAGAATTTTATATGTTTCGATGAGATCACCTCTCATTCTTCTAAACTCTGGTGAATATAGGCCGAGTCACCCAATCTCTTCTCATACGTCAGTCCTGCCATCCCAGGAATCAGTCTGGTAAACCTTTGTTACACTCCCTCCATGGCAAGGACATCCTTCCTCAGATAAGGAGACCAAAACTGCACACAATATTCCAGATGTGGTCTCATCAAGGCCCTGTACAACTGCAGTGAGACATCCCTGTTCCTGTACTCAAATCCTCTTGCAATGAACGCCAACATACCATTCCCCTTCCTAACTGCTTGCTGCACCTGAATGCTCGCTTTCAGCGACTGGTGTACGAGGACATCAAGGTCTCGTTGCACCTCCCCTTTTTCCCAATCTCTCACCATTCAGATAATCTGTCTTTCTGTTTTTACAACCAAAGTGGATAACCTCACATTTATCCACATTATATTGCATCTGCCATGTTCTTGCCTACTCCCCCAACTTGTCGAAATCACATTGGAGCCTCTTTGCATCCTCCTCACAGCTCACATTCCACCCCAGCTTTGTGTTGTCTGCAAACTTGGAAATGTTACATTCAGGTCCCTCATCCAAATCATTGATATATATTGTGAATAGCTGGGGCCCAAGCACTGATCCCTCCGGTGCCCCACTAGTCACTGCCTGCCACCCGGAAAAAGACCCGTTTATTCCTACTCTCTGTTTCCTGTCTGTCAACCAATTCTCAATCCATGCCAGTTGGGCCAGTGTCCTAGGCCCAACCATCTTCAGCTGCTTCATCAATGACCTTCCCTCCATCATAAGGTCAGAAAGGGGGATGTTCGCTGATTGCGCAGTGTTCAGTTCCATTCGCAACCCCTCAAATAACGAAGCAATCAGAGCCTGCATGCAGCAAGACCTGGACAGCATCCAGGCTTGGGCTCATAAGTGGCAAGTAACATTCGCGCCAGACAAGTGCCAGGCAATGACCACCTCCCCTTGACATTCAACCGCATTACCATCGCCGAATCCCCCACCATCAACATCCTGGGGGTCACCATTGACCAGAAACTTAACTGGACCAGCCATATAAATACTGTGGCTACGGGAGCAGGTCAGAGGCTGGGTATTCTGCGGCGAGTGACTCACCTCCTGACTCCCCAAAGCCTTTCCACCATCTACAAGGCACAAGTCAGGTGTGTGATGGAATACTCTCCACTTGCCTGGATGAGTGCTGCTCCAACAATACTTAAAAAGCTCGACACCATCCAGGACAAAGCAGCCCGCTTGATTGGCACCCCATCCACCACCCTAAACATTCACTCCCTTCACCACCGGCGCACTGTGGCTGCAGTGTGTACCATCCACAGGATGCACTGCAGCAACTCGCCAAGGCTTCTTCGACAGCACCTCCCAAACCCGCAACTTCTACTACCTGGAAGGACAAGAGCAGCAGGTACATGGGAACAACACCAGCTGCACGCTTCCCTCCAAGTCACTCACCATCCCAGCTTGGAAATATATCGCCGTTCCTTCATCGTCGCTGGGTCAAAATCCTGGAACTCCCTACCCATCAGCACTGTGGGAGAACCTTCACCACACGGACTGCAGCGGTTCAAGAAGGCGGCTCACCACCACCTTCTCGAGGGCAATTAGGGATGGGCAATAAATGCTGGCCTCGCCAGCGACGCCCACATCCCAAGAACGAATATATAAAAAAAATCCCATGTTGCACACTAACCTCTTGTGTGGGACCTTATCAAAAGCCTTCTGACAATCCAAGTACACCACATCCACTGGTTCTCCCCTATCGATTCTACTAGTTACCTCAAAAAAACTCCAGTGGATTTGTTAAGCATGATTTCCCTTTCATAAACCCATGCTGACTTTGTCCAATCTCGTTAATACCTTCCAAGTGTTCTGTTATCACATCCTTTATAATAGACTCTAGCATTTTCACCACTACTGATGTTAGGCTAACTGATCTGTAATTCCCTGTTTTTTCTCTCCCTTTTTTAAATAGTGGGGTTACATTTGCCATCCTCCAATCTGTTGGAACTGTTCCAGAGTCTAGAGAATTTTGGAAGATGACTACCAATGCATCCACTATTTCCAGGGCCACTTCCTTTATTGTTCTGGGATGTAGATTATCAGGCCCTGGGGATTTGTCAGCCTTGAGCCCCATTAATTTCCCTAGCACTTTTTTTACTAATACTAATTTCCTTCAGTTCCTCCCCCTCATTCGACCATTGGTTCCCTAACATTTCTGGGAGGTTATTTGTGTCCTCCTTTGTGAAGACAGAACCAAAGTACGTGTTTAATTGTTCTGCCATTTTTTTGTTCCCCATTATAATTTCCCCCATTTCTGACTGTAAGGGACCTTGTCTTCACTAATCTTTTTCTCTTGACATATTTATAGAAGCTTTTACAGTCAGTTTTCATGTTCCCTGCCAGTTTACTCTCATACTTTATTTTCCCCTCTTAATCAATCTCTTTGACCTCCTTTGCTGAATTCTAAACTGCTCCCAATCCTCAGGCTTGCCGCTTTTTCTGGCAATTTTATATGTCTCCTCTTTGGATCTAATACTATCCCCAATTTCTTTTGTTCGCCACGGTTGAGCCACCTTTCCTGTTTTTTATTTTTGTGCCAGACAGGAATGAATAATTGTTGTAATTCCTGCACACGTTCTTTAAATATTAGCCATTGCCTATCCGCCGTCATCCCTTTTAGTAAAGTTCCCCAATCTATTCTAGCCAACTCACACCTCATACTTTCATACTTTCCTTTATTTAGATTCAGGACCCTAGTTTCAAATTCAACTACTTCACTCTTCATTTTAATGAGGAATTCTATCATGTTTTGGTCGCTGTTCCCTAAGGGACCCCGCACAACAAGATTGTTAATCCTTTCTCATTGCACAATACCCAGTCTAGGATCGCCTGTTCTCTAGTTAGTTCCTCAACATATTGGTCTAGAAATCCATCACGTACACACTCCAGGAATTCCGCCCCCACAGTATTATTGCTAATTTGGTTTGACCAATCTATATGTAAATTGAAGTCACTCATGATAATAGTTGTACCCTTTTTGCATGTGTCTCTAATTTCCTGTTTAATGCCCTCCCCTACATCTCCACTACTATTGACAACCCCCACCAACGTTTTCTGCCCCTTGGTGTTTCTTAGCTCCATCCATACAGATTCCACATCGTGATTTTCCGAGCCAATATCCTTCCTCATTATTGCATTGATTTCCTCCTTTACTAACAATGCTACCCCACCTCCTTTCCCTTTTTGTTTGTCCTTCCCAAATATTGAATACCCCTGGATGTTCAGTTCCCGTCCTTGGTCACCCTTCAGCCATGTCTTCGTAATCGCAACTATATCATACCCATTACGATCTATCTGCGCTGTTAATTCATCTACCTTATTGCGAATGCTCCATGCAATGCCTTTAGACTTGTCTTTTTAAGATTGCTAGTCACCTTAGTTTTATTTTGCACTATGGCCCTATATGTTTTTTGCCTTTGTTTTCTCTGCCTTCCACTATTGCTTCTTCCCTTTCTCTCTTTTGTTTCTATCCTTGTTTCCCCCTCCTTTGTCTCCCTGCTCAGGTTCCCATCCCCCTGCCATTCTAGTTTAAACTTTCCCCAACAGCACTAGCAAACACCCCCGCGAGGACATTGGTCCCGGTCCTGCTCCGGTGTAACCCGTCCCGCTTGTACAGGTCCCACCTTCCCCAGAACCGGTCCCAGTGTCCCAGGAATCTAAATCCCTCCCTCCTACACCATCCCTGCAGCCACGCATTCATCTGGTCTATTCTCCTGTTCCTATACTCACGAGCATGTGGCACTGGTAGTAATCCTGAGATCGCGACTTTTGAGGTCCTGCTTTTTAATTTATCTCCGAATTCCTTAAATTCACCTTGCAGGACCTCATCCCTTTTTTTTTAACCTATGTCGTTGGTACCAATATGGACCATGACTACTGCTATTCACCCTCTCCCTCCAGAATGCCCTGCAGCCGCTCCGTGACATCGTTGACCCTAGCACCAGGGAGGCAACATACCATCCTGGAATCACGTTTTCGGCCGCAGAAACGCCTATCTGTTCCCCGTACAATTGAATCCCCTATCGCTATAGCCCTGCCACTCTTATTCCTCCCGTCCTGTGCAGCAGAGCCACCCGTGGTGCCCCGAACTTGGCTCTTGCTGCTTTCCCCTGATAAGCCACCTCCCCCAACAGTATCCAAAGCAGAATATCTGTTTGAGAGGGAGATAGCCCCAGGGGACTCCTGCTCTACCTGCCTAGTCCTTTTACTCTGCCTGGTGGTCACCCATTTCCTTTCTGCCTGCGTAATCTTTACCTGTGGTGTGACCACCTCACTGAACGTGCTATCCACGATCATCTCAGCATCGCGGATGCTCCACAGTGAATCCACCCGCAGCTCCAGCTCCGAAATACGGTTAGCCAGTAGCTGCAGCTGGACATGCTTCCTGCACACATGGTCGCCAGGGACACTGGTAGTGTCCATGACTTCCCACATAGTGGAGGAGGAGCATATCACGGGTGCGAGCTCTGCTGCTACGACTTGCCTTAGATTTACACTGCGTTCACCTTTCAGACTCTCCTCCCGCTCTCGGGCTCTCCTTTTACACTGTGCTCACCTCTCGGACTCTCCTGCCTCACCTGTGACGTCGTACAGTAGTTTTCTCTTGTTGCAGGTCTGCTGCTGCTTTTATCCCGCTCTCTGTCTTCTGCTGCTCAGGTCTGCCGCCGCTCGCTCAGTGCCAATTCCCTTTGGACATATATTTGAGTCAGTATATTTGTTTCCGTGGTATAACAACTCAAAAAAATTACCACAGTAGGACCTGTGGGCATTGTAACGATAATTGAATTTAAAAAGTGAATGAATCTACTGTACCATGGTAATGCATTCTGATGACTTTAGATTAAACTGTGTTGTACGTGTGTATATTTAAAATATGACTGTGTGTATATTTTAAAATATATATCTTAAAGTATACATATATACATGCATTATAGGGGAATTAGGGGTTACGGGGATCGGGCAGGAAATTGGACATGAATTTAGATTTGAGGTTAGGATCAGATCAGCCATGATCTTATTGAATGGCGGAGCAGGCTCGAGGGGCCGATTGGCCTACTCCTGCTCCTATTTCTTATGTTCTCTTATATACACATTCTCACACATTGTATACACACACACATTGTATACAAACTCTGTTCCCTAGTCACCGACTCTATCCCTCTCTCTGGCTATTGTCTGAGAGTGAACCAGACCGTTCGTAACTGTGACATCCTATTTGACCCTGAGATGAGCTTCCGACCCCACATCCGCACCATCACCAAGACCGCCTACTTCCACCTCCATAACGTCGCCCGTCTCTGCCCCTGCCTCAACATATCTGCTGCTGAAACCCTCATCCATGCCTTTGTTACTTCCAGATTCCTGGCCGGCTTCCCATCTTCCACCCTCCGTAAACTTGAGCTCATCCAAAACTCTGCTGCCCGTATCCTAACTCACACCAAGCCCCGTTCACCCATCACCCCTATGCTCGTTGACCTACATAGGCTCCTGGTCCGGCAACACCTCGATTTTTAAAATTCTCATCCTTGTTTTTAAATTTCTCCATGGCCTCGCCCCTCCCAATCACTGTAACCTCCTCCAGCCCTACAACCTTCAGAGATCTCTGCTTTCCTCCAATTCTTGCCTCTTGTGCATCCCTGATTTTAATTGCCCCACCATTGGTGGGTGTGCCTTCAGCTGCCTCGGCCCTAAGCTTTGGAACTTCCTCCCTAAACCCCTCTACACCCCTCTCCTCCTCTTTAAGATGCTCCTTAAAACCTACCTCTTCGACCAAGCTTTTAGTCACCAGTCCTAATATCTGCTTATGTGGCTCGTTGTCAAATTTTGTTTGATATTCGCTCCTGTGAAGTGTCTTGGGATGCTTTTATTATGTTAAAGGTGCTATATAAATGCAAATTGTTGTTGTGTATAGGAATTGAGCATTAGGTGTAATGCTAATACCTCGGATAATTTCTGCACTTCGTCTTCATGAGTTCTCCTAGTAACCTAATTCTTGATGAAACTTTTGCAGAGTGTTCACGATATACCTGTGGCCTTCCTGCACTCTACTTCTGTTACGGAAAAGTGGCTGTTCTACCTGTTTGGTAGCTGGCTATACTGTCGAGATCTTAATGAACTTCAGCTACATTCAGTAATGTGTTAAGGTGACCGTTCACCATGACTGACGTTGAGTTGCCTTTCATAAATATTTTTCCATAGATTATTCTTTTGGATTTATTATCACCAATGAATAAATAAATCATCTGTTACTGTGTCAAAATTTGTGAACAAGACAAAGAAAGCGAATGAGGTTGCATTCCAAAGGGCGCAGATCAAATTTTTTCTGCACCGTATTTAATAATTAGTAAGGAACAGATTCTATCCACTTAAGTGGAAGTGAGATTTTATTTTACTGACAGTTTTCTTCCTTCCTCTCCTGAAGGCACTGAATCATTCTGGGGTACAGTTCCATGGGTACCTGCAGCTCTGGGTATCGTATCCAAGTGATCATCATTCCTGTGTGAGCCCAGTTGATCGTTCACTATTCAAATACCTGGGGCATAGCAGCCGTCCTCTTCCATGTCCACATTTGTGCACTTGCAGCCAATGTGACTGGATCGTGACCAGAGGTGGGAGGCCGAATTTCTTTTCCTCCTTCCTAATCCAGCACTGCTGAGACCAGTTGTCGTGACTCTATAGCTGCCCCAGTTGAAATCGTCTGACTCAGCACAGACCAGGAATTGAACTTTGGTCCCTGGTTGAAGAGCCATTGGGAGAGCTCCCCTGCGTAACGGTATTTTGAAGATGTCTCCACGCTCACAGGTTCAAGGTACCAGCAGTGTATCAGGGGATCTGGTGGGGCCAGTGTTGGATCTGTACAAACTGCATCAAGGTGCCCAGTGCTCTGGTGCCTTTCTGACTGGACATTGCAGGTTGCTGTGATTGCTCAGTGAGCCGTACAAACCAGGAAGGTTTTTGCTTCAATTACTGGTCTCTGAGTTCGCCATTCTAAATTGGTTTGTTTGGTCTGCCACTGGCCTCCAAGTCACTGGGCTAGAGAGAAGGAAAATCAGTTAGTGCAATTCCTGCTCCCAATTCAGTGACCCTTCCTAGAACTGTACATAAGTACGCCATTCGAGGGCAGTTTCAAACTTGACTTCGCTCCTCTCCCTGGTAAAATTGTCCACTGGTGCTCGCTGTCCAAGGTCTGTCACAAAGGATGGTTGTTTATGAGGTGGCAGAGCGCTGCTGGCACCTTTTGAGCAGGATCTAGCCAGAGTTGCCACGGTCAGTGAGGGGGAGAAAATTGGAGTGGTGTGTGTGGGGGGAGGGGGCTAGTTTACATGGAAATGGTGATAGGTCGGCAAACAGATAATCTGACATAAACAAAGGTTTGTATAGTGCTGAATGTCTTGCACTAGAAGTTAGTATTCACTTATTCACTAGAAGTTAATATTCACTTAAAGTGCAGAGTCCCTTTATATATAAAGGATTCTACCAGAACTGAGAGGTTATACCTATCAGGAAAGATTGAAGAAGCTGGGGCTCTCTTTTTTCTAGAAAAGAGAAGACTGAGGAGTGACCTGATAGACAACTTTAAGATTATGGAAGGGTTTGTTAGGGTTGACAGAGATATTTCCACATGCGGGGGGAGACCAGAACTAGGGGCCATAAATATGAGAGAGTCACTAATAAATCCAATAGGGAATTCAGGAGAAACTTCTTCACCCAGAGAGTGATTAGCATGTTGAATTTGCTCCCACAAGGAGCAGTTGAGGCGACTAGCATAGTTACATTTAAGGGGAAGCTAGATAAAATCATGAGAAAGGAATAGACTGATATGTTGATAGGGTTAGATGAAGTAAGGAAGCAGGAGGCACCGGCATGGACCTGTTGGGCTGAATGGCCTGTTTCTCTGCTGCACATTCTATGTTGTTCTACGTTTTAAAAAAAAAACTTGCAATTATATAGCACCTTTCATAACCTTGGACGTCCCAAAGTACTTTTGAAGTGTAGTCACTGTTGCAATGTAGGAATATGTGAGGTAGGTTGTTTGAAACAAACCAGTATACAATTGGGCAACATCTGGGCTGCACACCTAAGTTGGCAGCCTGCTATCAAAATTTGTAGCTCGCGGTACAGTATCATTGAGCCATCAGTGATGTTCTTCATGGGTGCTGTGCCTCGAGGGGCTGTAACAGACTCCTCAGGCTGAAAATGGTAGAGGTCAACATGTTTTGCAGCACGAAGGCTGGGGCAGATGCTTGTGGTCACGATTCAGATCTTCACTCTGAAAGCTATGTTGACTGAGGTTGTAAATTGAACATCTCCACCCCTAACTTACTGCATGGATGACTGAGTTTTGAACTCAGCTTTCCCTCCCCGTCACCATTTGCTTCCCTTTAACAGCACTAACTTGTTCCGCGGTTTGGTCGTATGGATGCTGACAGCCTTAAGTGCTTCATCTTAGTGGCAGTTCTTCACATGGTACCCTTAACGGTGAGTGCCGGCAGAGGTATTTGAAAATGGACCGCATCGCACTCGAGCCAGATTCACAAATGCACTTTCCAGCAGGAATTGTTGGAAAATAATTGAGGAACGAACCCACCCTCCATACCTCAGGGTTGCAGAGTTCAATTGCAACGCCCATGCTGCTGCTGCTTCGACTAAGATCAGCTTGATGGAACTCGATTTGAGCCCAGTTGATTGTGGTCCAATTTCCACGTTGTGTGTAGTTAATAATCCTCACTCGGATGTGACAGTACGTACAGTGCTGATATTGTAGTCTTGGCATGAGATGTGCTGTTGCTGGGGAATGCAATGTTTAAAGTTACAAATTGGTAGAAACAATGTCTATTTTTGGAAAGATACAATAGCCAAAGGATGAATAATTGGTTTTGGCGCAGGCCCATTAGTCATTGGTCTGATGAGTTGCTCTGCGTAAGATACAGTCACTGCGTTGCATTTACGTCATCGAAGGATGGTGATTCCGAGATGGCAGAAAGAGGACCGGGGACTGCTCAACACAACTAAACATTTTCTGCAGGGACAAAAATTTTCTTTGCTTAGGATTTTTTTTAAAGATTAAGATTCTGTTGAGTTTCTTTTTTATATCTCATCCCAATCTCTGTTTTAAACAGGAAGGACGAGGCAATGTTCTTGTGTATTATGAGAATGCAAATAAAAAATGCTTTGGGTGGTAAGGTGTGAGTTTTCATAACTGATTGCCCACATGGCGAGTTACTGAGTTTGGCCATGCTGTCATGGGACAGAGAGAGCCAGAGTAGGCAGAAAGGGAAAATCAGAGGCCTCGTCATCCTGAGTAACTACTAGAGACTAGTTGCCTGACTGCAAGACACAAGCCTGTTCTTGTGGTCAGTCAGGAAGTTGTGGAGCAGTGGTGACACTAGAGAGGAAAAATTGTGAAGTGTGAGAAGCGAGATTGCTTGACATATGGCTCCATCTGAGAGGATGACGACATGACCAAAGACTGGGAATGGTCTTTCTTGTTGTTACAATGGAGGATAACATATTTAGTCATCTATTTTTTTGATATTGTGATGGGGAGACTCGGTTTTTTTTTGGTCTGGTCAAGCTAAGGAGGACCAATTAGCCTCCCTTGTGTATTTATCTTGTGATTTGTCCAGCCTTTACCAATGTTACTGTGGGTAGCCAGTAGTCGGTGTTGAAATTGGAAAGTTGAAGGTGAAAGCACTGCTGATGTCAGGCTGATTGTGCTTTCTCACATTTTAAATATTTAATCTCTCCTCTCCTAGTTAGTGAGGCCTCTCGCCCCCTCATGTCACTTTAGCTCAGGGGTAGAACAATTCCCTCCTGAGTCAGAAGTTTGTGGGTTCTAGCCCTGCTCCTGGACTTTGAGCACATAATCTAAGCTGACATTTCAGTGCAGTAGTGTTGCATTGTTGGAGGTGCCATATTTTGAATGAAACGAGGCCTTCTCTGCTTGTTAGGATGGACATAAAAGATACCAAGGCACCATTTGAAGAAGAGCAGGAAAATTCTCCCAATGTCACAGCCAATTTTCACCCCTGAACCAACAGCAGGAAAACAGATCTTAGTTTATTTCATTTGCTCTTCATGGGACTGAGCTGTGCACAAATTGGTTCATGAGCTTGTTTACATATTAAAAATGACTATTAGACAGTTAAATAAAAATAACAAAAACATTTTGTGATGATTGAATGGGAAACCAAAGACTTGGGGTATAATTTTGTTAATGAAACACAGTTTATGTAAGGACATGGTCTTTAACTGGAGCGCAATAAGAATTCTTCGCCGTCCATCCTTAAGTAGGGGTGTAAATTTTTGTTAACTTTCATAATTTTGTTTTAGAAACTTTGTTCATGACAATCAGTAATACACACATGTAAGGCCCTAATTGAACAGCAGCAACAACAACTTGCATTTATATTGCGCCTGTAACATAGAAAAACATCCCAAGGCACTTCACGGGGGCGTAATGAGATAAAAAAGGACACAGAGTCAAACAAGAGGATATTTCGAGGGGTTACCAAAAGCATTGTCAAAGGGGTGAGTTTTTAGGAGAGTCTTTAAGGAGGTGGCGGACTGGTTTTGGGAGGGAGTTCAAGAGCATGGGGTCTCGATAGCTAAAGATACACCCACCAATGGTGGGGCAAAGTGAGGTGGGCAATGCACAAGAGGCCAGATTGGCAAGAATGGATAGTTCTGGGGGGGTTGCAAGTCTGGAGGCAGTTACAGAAATGGGGAGAGATGAGGCCATGAAGGGATTCTGGGGTGTGGGAGCCAATGCAAGTCAGTGAACACAGTGGGTGATGGGTGAGCAGGACTTGGTGGCGGATAGAATACAAGCAGCAGAGTTTTGAATTAGCTGAAGCTCGTGGAGGATGGGAGGCCGGCCAGGAGAGCATTGGCACAGTTGCGCCTCATGGTGACAAAGGCTAAGATGAGAGTTGCAGTAGCAGATCGGTGGAGGCGGATTATGTCACTGAGGTGGAAGTACACTATCGAATAGGATGCTAAGATTGCGAACCGTCTATCAAGTTGAGACAGCGGTCGGGGAGAGGGTGTTGCAAGTGGTGGCAAAGTTATGGAGTTTGTGGCAATGGCCAACGATAATGGCTTCAGTCTTAATGTTTTACTGGAGGAACAGTGTAACAGCTAGAAGTGGTGGAGAGGTAGAGTGGGTGTCGTTAGTGTACACGTTGAAGCTGACCCCATGTCGCCAAGGACGTAGATGTGGAAGCAGTGAGGACCAAGGGCTGCAGAAGTAACGGTATAGAGGCAGGAAGATAATCCATTGCTTGAGACACTTTGGCTACGATTGGATCGGGAGGAGTGGAACCAAATAGGCTCAGTCCCACTGAGCTGGACAATGGGGGAGAGGCATTGGAGGAGGAGGAGGAGGAGGATGTGGTTAACAGTGTCATAGCTGCAGAGAGGTTGAGGTGGATAAATGCATCACAGTCCAGAGGATGTCATTGGTGACTTTGACTGGGGTGGTCTTGGTGCTGTGGCAGAGGCAGAAACCTGATATTGGAGAGATTCAAACATGGAATTACGGGAAAGATGGGCATGGATTTGGGATGCAACAACACATTCAAGGAGATTCGGAGATGGGGCAGTAGTTTGCAAGGGCAAAGGGGTCGAGGAGGGGGATTATATTTGAGAGGAACCATTTACATTGTTAGCTCGCATTAGGACCAAGAAGGGAAGCTGGATGGTCAGCAGTTTAGTGGGAGTTGGGTCAAGGGAGGAGAAGGTTGGTAGGTCTCAGATGGATGAAAGGAGATGGAGAGGCAAGAGGGGTAAATCGGAGAGAAACTAGAGAAAGACATGGGATCAGAGCTAGGGCAGGGGGGATTCTGGGGGTGATGTTTGGCTTGGTGAGCAAAGGAAGCAGCAGAGAGCAGAGGCAACTGAACAGATGGTCCCAATCGTAGTGACGAAGTCCAAAAGCTGCTTGCACGAGGGGGCGAGGGAGAGGGGTTTAAGGAGATGGTTAATAGTGGAGAATAGAAGCCGGGGGGTTATCTTTCATCTCCAGGATGATCCTGTGGTTTTGGCAGATGAGAGTGTGCTCCAGCTGATGATGGGGAGCTAAAAAACAGTTGTGCTGCAGCGACACTGAAGTCTGTGCCCTTTGGACTTAAGGAAGCCTTGATGGGGAATGACTAGGATAAGAGAGACTAAATGTAGCATGGGCACAAGAGAATCTAAGGTGAATGTGAGGGAGCGGTTGAGCAGATTGACGGTTGCAGAAGTATCGCGGCGAATGGAAAGCCAAAGCCAAGTTGGGAGTTTGAAAATGCAATTGCAAATGACTTGAAGGAGAGTTTTTTCCAGAAGCGGATGCAGAAGGAAGTGGGATTGGAAGGGGGTGTGGGTAGGGAGGGGTACAAGGAAGTGGTTGGAGTTGGCCTCGTCTGTGATCGAGACCATGGGAGTAGAGTGTCACATGAGTTGGCAAGGTCAGTGGGATGGCTGTGAACGCAGGTAGGAAGTTTATAAGGAGGAAGAGGTTTAAGGAGGATAGGAGGGCAGTGAATTCTGAGGGCAAGGTGAGTTTTATTAGCAGCCAGACTTTCAGGAGTATAGTGGCACAACTTGAGGCACTTTCTGGAGGTGCTGCTTTTGCACCCCGCCCCCCATCCCCTGCCAAATAACGAAGTAACATAGAAGCTCCATCATCAAAGACATTTTGGCGAGTATGCTGATAAAAACGAGATAGAATGCAAGTCCAGACAGAAGAAATGAAAGAGGGGGGGGGGTTAAATCTTTAACCCTCCACACACCTCTTTCCAGAGTGCTAGGTTACTGAAAAGCCATTGTCCACAAACCACTTTCCCTTGTGCTATAATGCGGGAGTACAAGGGATGCCTTCATTCAAATTTGATGCATCAGCTGCCTGCTCAACTCGTCCTTCTTAGTTACCAAATGTTATTGCTGCCCTTGAGGATGGCCACAGTCCACCAGTTGGCAGCAAATGATTTGTGCAGCCCCATGCTTTCAGATGGACTTGTTCCAGTGCCCGTGTTCTCGAATGGTGTCGTAACAGCTGAAAGGGTCTGCAGAATATCCAATTGTTTGGCGACTGGGTCTGTTGGTTGGTGTCCTACTTGTGCAGTCACGCCAATTGCTTTTGAAAATCTGGGCAAGCTGTAATACGTTTTTGAGACGAGAATGGGAGAAAGCTGTTGACATGATCAAAATAACTTCTATGCTCTGACCACACCATCAAAGGCAGTGTAAGGGCTCTGCCTTGCTTGCAGCTGGCTGGACGAGGTGACTTAATGTATTGAAAATGCACGTGCAGGGAATGCGGAGCAGAGATAGAAAATTACTTCCTGGGTCTAGGCAATCGCCAATGTGCATCTGACTTCACTCATTTTGTTTAGAAACTGTAGGGGACTTTGCAGATTAAGTACAGACTAAACCTTCTGGAAAAGTAGAAAGGCTTCACTGTGATGGTCAAAGTTCAGTTTCACTTTCCTTACCTCCTGGTACAATTGACCCAGAAGATGGATCTATAAATTTGCGCACACAAGTTATTGCACAACCGTGTAAACACAGTTTCAAAATTTGTGCCAGTCATGTCCAGATAAAAGATTGCCCATCTGTTGCGAACAATCTTATTGGCCCATGGTAATCATGTAGAGACATCAGTTATAGGGTGAATAAGGACCCGTCAGATCTGAAAACTATAAGAAGTTTGAGTCCACACCAGTATCTTAACTCCTGGCCTGCATTCCCCTGATTCGACAGGCAGACTACTCCTAGCCAGACTCTGCACCCAGCTTCCACGCGACCTGGCCACGCCATGCCTCAGTCTGCATCTCTGCTGTCAGCCCCCGTCCCCAGATAATCTTCGAGAACAAAGTTTTCCTGGCTCAGCTGCTGCCCCATTGACCATTTACACTTGGACCAGCACCTGATTTCACCCTGCTGCCACCATCACACCATGACCCACCTTTTCACCTTCGTGCCCTCTGTGTAGTTAAGAAATCTCTCCTTGCTTTGCTCTCATTCAGGCTACTCCCTCAGTTTCTCTCGCTCTCACCCCCTCCCCCACATCTTGTAGTGATTATCGGACATTATAAACCAAAGTCATAATTTTGGCTTCTCAGCATTAAGCGAAGGACCATCTGGCCTGGGGTATAAGGAAATGTGGCACTGGATCCACCGCATTCTCCCAGCTCAGACTGCATTCCCCTCGTTTCTCTTTTTTTCCCCCCCCCACCACCCACCCACCCACCTTCCTTCCTGCCAGGCTCCATCCCAGGTCAGACTCAGAGCCCTCCCACCTACTTGCTGTCAACCTAAGCCCCTCCTGGCAAGAGCTCCCCCATGCCCAGACCCGAGTTTCTTTTACACCCGCATGTGTTACAGCACTTCCTGGATGGCCTCCCTCCACCTGATCCAGATACCCACTCTAACTAGTTATGTTTTGACTCTCATCTCACTCTGTGCTCTGAGATACAGATTCCATACATCAGTGAACACTTGTGAGATGTGTACAGACACGTTGGGATTCATGCGGAAGAGAAGCAAGTAGAGGGAAGGCCAAACTTGCAGGAAAAGTGAGGGAAGAGTGTGGGACAAACGAGGACTACTAAGATGGTCAAATTAATTAAATAATGAGAGATGGTGAAACGGAGACGTATGCAGGAAGAGATTATTTTTATTGGTGAGCAATGCCATCAACCAGTTTATGTATGATTTTGTGTAATTATCAACAGTTATACTATCTGGCATGTTTAGATTTATTGGTGGCAAAGAATCGAAGAAAAATTACAGCACACAAGGAGCCATTCAGCCCATCGTGTCCGCACCAGCCGAAAATGAGCCACCCAGCCGAATCCCACTTTCCAGCACGTGGTCCGTAGCCTTGTAGGTTACGGCACTTCTGCGGTGCACATCCAGGTACTTTTAAAATGAGTTGAGGGTTTCTGCCTCTACCACCCTTTCAGGCAGTGAGTTCCAGACCCCTACCTCCCACTGGGTGAAAGAAATTTTCCTCAGCTCCCCTCTAATCCTCCTACCAGTCACTTTAAATCTATGCCCTCTGGTTATTGACCCCTCTGCGAAAGGGAAATAGGTCCTTCCTATCCTCTCTATCGAGGCCCTTCATAACTTTGTACACCTCAATTAAATCACCCCTCAGCCTCCTGTTCCAACGAGAACAATCCCAGCCTATCCAATCTTTCCTCATAGCTAAAATTCTCCAGTCCTGGCAACATCCTCGTAAATCTTCTCTGTACCCTCTCTATTGCAATTACGTCCTTCCTGTAATGTGGTGACCAGAACTGTACACAGTACTCAAGCTGTGGCCTAACCAGTGTTTTATACAGTTCCTGCGTAACCTCCCTACTCTAATATTCTATCCCTCGGCTAATAAAGGAAAGTATTCCATATGCCTTCTTAACCATCTTATCTACCTGTCCTGCTACCTTCAGGGATCTCTGGACATGCATTCCAAGGTCCCTCACCACCTCTACACCTTTCACTATCCTCCCATTTATTGTGTACTCCCATGCCTTGTTTGCCCTCCCCAAATGCGTTACCTCATACTTAGAATCATAGGTTACAGCACAGAAGGAGGCCATTCGTCCCATCGAGTCTGCGCTCTGTGCAAGAGCACTCCAGCGAGTCGCACTCCCCCGCCCTTTCCCTGTAGCCCTGCAAATTTTTTCCTTTCAAGTACTTATCCAGTTCCCTTTTGAAGGCTATGATTGAATCTGCCTCCACCAGCCCCTGGGGCAGTGCATGCCAGATCCTAACCACTCGCTGTATTTTTTAAAAAAAAGTTTTTCCTCATGTCACCTTTTGATTCTTTTGCCTATCAACTTAAATCTATGTCCTCTGGTCCTTGACCCGTCTGCCAATGGGAACAGTTTCTCTCCATCTACTCTGTCTACAGCCTTCATGATTTTTGAATACCTCTGTCAAATCTCCTCTCAACCGTCTCTGTTCCAAGGAGAATAACCCCAACTTCTCCAGTCTATCCACGTATCGAAAGTACCTCATCCCTGGAATCATTCTAGTAAATCTCTTCTGCACCCTCCAAGGCCTTCACATCCTTCCTGAAGTGTGGTGCCCAGAAGTGGACACAATACTCCAGTTGTGGCCCAACCAGTGTTTTATAAAGGTTCTTCATGACTTCCATATTTTTGTACCCTATGCCTCTATTTATAAAGCCCAGGATCCCATATGCTTTTTTTAACCACTTAATCAACCTTCCCTACCACCTTCAACGATTTGTGCACATATACCCCCAGATCTCTCTTCCTGCACCCCTTTTAGAATTGTGCCCTCTAGTTTATATTGCCTTTCCTCATTCTTCCTACCGAAATGTATCACTTCGCATTTTTGTGCGTTAAATTTCCGCCCATGCCACCAGCCTGTCTATATCCTCTTGAAGTCTATCACTATCTTCCTCACTGTTTACTACACTTCCAAGTTTTGTGTCATCTGCAAATTTGAAAATTGTGCCTTGTACATCCAAGCCCAAGTCATTAATATGTATCAAGAAAAGCAGTGGTCCCAGCACTGACCCCCGGGGGACACCTCTGTACACCTCCCTCCAGTCCGAAAAACAACTGTTCTCCACTATTGTTTCCTGTCCCTTAGCCAATCTTCTATCCATTTTACTACTGCCCCCATTATTCCATGGGCTGCAAACTTGATGATAAGCCGACCGGCGGCACTTTATTAAACGTCTTTTGAAAGTCCATATACACCACATCAAATGCATTGCCCTCATCTACCTCTCTGGTACCTTATCAAAAAACTCCATCAGGTTAGTTAAACACGATTTGCCTTTAACAAACCTGTGCTAGCTTTCCCTAATCAATCCACCCTCGTCCAATTCTGTCCCGGATTACCGTTTCTAGAAGTTTCCCCACCACTACGGTTAAACTGATTGGCCTATAGTTGCTGGGTTTATCCTTACACCCTCATTCAAAAAAGGGTGTAACATTTGCAATTCTTTGGTCCTCTGGCACCACCCCCATATCTATGGATGTTTGGAAGATTATGGCCAGTACCTCTGTAATTACCACCCTTACTTCCCTCAGCAACCCAGGATGCATCCCATCCGGACAGAGTGACTTGTCTACTTTAAGTACAGCTAGCCTTTCAATTGCCTATTTATCAATTTTTAGCCGATCCAGTACCTCAACAATATCTTCCTTTACTGAGACTCTGGCAGCATCTTCTTCCTTGGTAAAGACAGATGCAAAGTACTCATTTAGTACCTTAGCCGTGCCCTCTGCCTCCATGAGTAGATCTCCTTTATGGTCCCTAATTGGCCCCACCCCTCCTCTTACTACCCGTTTACTGTTTACATGCCTGCAGAAAACTTCTGGATTCCCTTTTATTGGCCGCCAATCTAGTCTCATACACTCTCTTTGCCCCTCTTATTTACTTTTTTACTTCCCCTTTGAACTTTCTATATTCTGCCTGGTTCTCACTTGTGTTATCAACCTGACATCTGTCATACGCCCCTTTTTTCCGTTTCATCTTACTCACTATCTCTTTTGTCATCCAGGGAGCTCTGGCTTTAGTTGCCCTACCTTTCTGCTGCTTGGGAATGTGCCCAGACTGTACCCGAACCATCTCCTCCTGCCCACTGTTCAATTACAGTTTTGCCTGCCAATCTTTGATTCCAATTTACCCGGGCCAGATCTGTTCTCATCCCATTGAAATTGTCCCTCCAATTGAGTATTTTTACTTTAGAGTGATTCTTGTCCTTTTCCATAGCTATTCTAAACCTTATGATACCATGACCGCTACTCCCTAAATGTTCCCCCACTGACACTTGTCCACTTGGCCCACCTCATTCCCTTGAGCCAAGTCCAGCAATGCCTCCTTCCTCATGGGCCAGAAACGTACTGGTTAAGAAAATTATCTTGGACATATTTCAAAAATTCTTTCCCTTCTATCAGTTTTTTATTCATTTTTATTATTTATTATTATTGTCATCCCAGTCTATTAGGATAGTTGAAATCCCAGTTTTCACTACTCTATAGCTTTTGCACCTCTCTGTAATTTCCCTGCAAATTTGCTCCTCCATATCCTTCCCACTAGTTGGTGGCCTGTAGAATACACTCAGTAGTGTAATGGCACCTCTTTTATTTCTTAACTTTAACAATCAGATTCTGTCCTTGTCTCCTCTAGGACATCCTCTCTCTCCAGTACTGCAATATTCTCCTTAATACCTCCACTGTCAACCACCCCCGCCTCCCCCCCACACTTTCCTTCTTTCCCTATCTTTCCTGAACACCTTGTATCCAGGACTATTTAGTACCCAATCCTGCCTTTCTTTGAGCCAAGTCTCCGTTATCGCCACTACATCATATTCCCATGTGGCTATTTGCGCCTGCAGCTCACCAACCTTGTTTACCACGCTTCGTGTGTTTACACACATGCAATGCAAACCAGTCTTAGATTTTTTTTTTAACTCTCTCTTAGTCTGATCCCACCTTATACTGTACTATTACTTTAGTGCTATTTTTCTCCCCCGATCCTTTGTGCCCCTTGGTTCTCCTTTGCAATGCTACATCCTGGTGTTCATCCCCCTGCCAAATTAGTTTAAACCCTCCCTCACAGCACTAGCGAACCTCCCCGCGAGGACATTGGTCCCAGCTCCGTTGAGGTGCAACCTGTCGGGCCTGTACACGTCCCACCTTCCCCAGAACTGGTCCCAATGCCTCAGGAATCTAAAGACCTCCCTGCTGCACCAGCTCTCCAGCCATGCATTCATCTGCTCTATCCTCCTATTTCTGTGAGTGTGGCCCTGGGAGTAATCCGGAGATTGCTACCTTTTGAGGTACTGGTGGGGGAAGAGGGTTCCTTTACGGAGTGCGGCCGCAGGCGTGATTCCAGGATGGTATGTTGCCTTCCTGGTGCCAGGGTCAAGGATGTCACTGAGCAGCTGCAGAACATTCTTTTAGCGGGAGGGGGGAGTGAAAAGCCAGAGGCTGGTGGTCCACGTTGGTTTCGGAGCTTGAGCAGCAACTGGCGTCACTGCAGTGCATCCGCGAAGTTGAGAGCTGTGGATAGCACGTTTCAGGAGGTGGTCACCCCGCAGCGTGAGAATGCAGGCAGAGAGGGACTGGGTGACCGCCAGACAGACAAGGAGGACCAGGCAGGTAGTGCAGGAGTACCCCGAGTGCATCTCAGTGACCACCTCCAGCTGACAATACTTCCTGCACCTGTGGTTGTCCAGGACACGGGAAGTGTCCTGGAGTTCCCACATGGCACAGGCTGTGCATTTGACGGGTGTGAGCTGCCCTGCCATGCCTTGATTTATTAGATTGTTTACTAATCTTATCAAAAATAAATTAAGCCTTAAAAAAAACACTGAACAGAAAAAGGAAACACTCACCAGCTACCAGCCAATCAGTTCCTTCAGGATTGAATTCCATTTGCCACTTTTCTGCCCACCTGACCAGTCCACTGACATCTTCCTGCAGTCCACAGCTTTCCTCCTCACTGTCAACCACATGACCAATCTTTGTATCATCTGCAAACTTCTTAATCATGCCCCTTACATTTAAGTCCAAATCATTAATATATATCACAAAAAGCAAGAGACCTCGGACTGAGCCCTGCGGAACCCCACTGGAAACAGCCTTCCAGTCATAAAAACACATGTCGACCATTATCCTTTGCTTGCTGCCACTGAGCCAGTTTTGGATCCAACTTGCCACTTTACCTTGGATCCCATGGGCTTGTATTTTTTTGACCAGTCTGCCATGTGGGACCTTGTCAAAAGCCTTGCTGAAATCCATGCAGACAACATCAAACGCACTACCCTAATCGACCCTCCATGTTACCTCCTCAAAAAATTCAATCAAGTTAGTCAGACATGACCTTCCGTTAACAAATCCATGCTGACTGTTCTTGATTACTCCGTGCCTTTCCAAGTGACTGTTCATCATGTCCCTCAGAATTGATTCCAATAATTTGCCCACCACCGAGATTAGACTGACTGGCCTGTAATTACTCAGTCTAACCCTCACTCCCTTTTTAAACAATGGTACAATGTTAGCAGTCCTCCAATCCTCCAGCACCACACCTGTATCCAGTGAGGATTGGAAAATGAAGGTCAGAGCCTCCGCTATTTCCTCCCTTGCTTCTTTTAACAGCCTGGTGATTTATCTACTTTCAAAGATGCTAATCCCCATAACACTTCCTCTCTCACTGTTTATCCCATCCAATATTTCTTCTTGTGGAGGCAGAGGGCATGGCTGAAGCACTAAATGAATATTTTGCATCCATCATTAAAAGAGAAGAGGATGCTGCCATTGTAGCAGTAAAGGAGGAGGTAGTAGCGATATTAGATAGGATAAAAATAGAAAAAGAGGAGGTTCTTAAAAGATTGGCAGTACTTAAAGTGGAAAAGTCACCCGGTCCAGATGGGATGCATCCTAAGTTACTGAGGGAAGTAAGGGTGGAAATTGCAGAGGCTCTGGCCATAATCTTCCAATCCTTTTTTTTAATTCATTCATTGGATGTGGGCATCGCTGGTGAGGCCGGCATTTATTGCCCATCCCTAATTGCCCTTAAGAAGGTGGTGGTGAGCGGCCGCCTTGAACCGCTGCAGTCCGTGTGGTGAAGGTTCTCCCACAGTGCTGTTAGGAATGGAGTTCCAGGATTTTGACCCAGCGACGATGAAGGAATGGCAATATATTTCCAAGTCGGGACGGTGTGTGACTTGGAGGGGAACGTGCAGGTGGTGGTGTTCCCATGTGCCTGCTGCTCTTGTCCTTCTAGGTGGTAGAGGTCACTGGTTTGGGAGGTGCTGTCGAAGTCTTGGCGAGTTGCCGCAGTGCATTCTGTGGATGGTACACACTGCAGCCACTGTGCGCCGGTAGTGAAGGGAGTGAATGTTTCGGGTGGTGGATGGGGTGCCAATCAAGTGGGCTGCTTTGTCCTGGATGGTGTCGAGCTTCTTGAGTGTTGTTGGAGCTGCATTCATCCAGGCATGTGGAGACGATAACACAGTTGTTGGAGTTACATCCTTTCCTCTATTATAAGCCAGTTTTTTTTTATTCGTTCATGGGATGTGGGCGTCGCTGGGGGGGCCGGCATTTATTGCCCATCCCTAATTGCCCTTGAGAATGTGGTGGTGAGCCGCCTTCTTGAACCGTTTCAGTCCATGTGGTGAAGGTTCTCCCACTGTGCTGTTAGGAAGGGATTTCCAGGATTTTGACCCAGCGATGATGAAGGAACGGCGATATATTTCCAAGTCGTGATGGTGTGTGACTTGGAGGGGAACGTTCAGGTGGTGGTGTTCCCATGTACCTGCTGCTCTTGTCCTTCTAGGTGGTAGAGGTCGCGGGTTTGGGAGGTGCTGTCGAAGAAGCCTTGGCGAGTTGCAGCAGTGCATCCTGTGGATGGTACACACTGCAGCCACAGTGCGCCAGTGGTGAAGGGAGTGAATGTTTGGGGTGGTGGATGGGGTGCCAATCAAGCGGGCTGCTTTGTCCTGGATGGTGTCGAGCTTCTTGAGTGTTGTTGGAGCTGCATTCATCCAGGCATGTGGAGAGTATTCCATCACACTCCTGATTTGTGCCTTGTAGATGGTGGAAAGGCTTTGGGGAGTCAGGAGGCGAGTCACTCGCTGCAGAATACCCAGCCGTTGACCTGCTCTTGTAGCCACAGTTTTTATATGGCTGGTCCAGTTAAGTTTCTGGTCAATGGTGACCCCCAGGATGTTGATGGTGGGGAATTCGGCGATGGTTATGCCGTTGAATGTCAAGGGGAGGTGGTCATTGCCTGGCACTTGGCTGGCGCGAATGTTACTTGCTACTTTTCAGCCCAAGCCTGGATGTTGTCCAGGTCTTGCTGCATGCGGGCTCGGACTGCTTCATTATTTGAGGGGTTGCTAATGCCACTGAACACTGTGCAATCATCAGCGAACATCCCCATTTCTGACCTTATGATGGAGGGAAGGTCATTGATGAAGCAGCTGAAGATGGTTGGGCCTAGGACACTGCCCTGAGGAACTCCTGCAGCAATGTCCTGGAGTTGAGATGATTGGCCTCCAACGACCACTACCATCTTCCTTTGTGCTAGGTACGACTCCAGCCACTGGAGACTTTTCCCCCTGATTCCCATTGACTTCAATTTTACTAGGGCTTCTTGGTGCCACACTCTGTCAAATGCTGCCTTCATGGCAAGGGCAGTCACTCTCACCTCACCTCTGGAATTCAGCTCTTTTGTCCATGTTTGGACCAAGGCTGTAATGAGGTCTGGAGCCGAGTGGTCTTGGTGGAACCCAAACCGAGCATCGGTGAGCAGGTTATTGGTGAGTAAGTGTCGCTTGATAGCACTGTCGACGACACCTTCCATCACTTTGCTGATGATTGAGAGTAGACTGATGGGGCAGTAATTGGCCGGATTGGATTTGTCCTGCTTTTTGTGGACAGGACATACCTGGGCAATTTCCCACATTGTCTGCTAGATGCTAGTGTTGTAGCTGTACTGGAACAGCTTGGCTGGAGGTGCAGCTAGTTCTGGAGCACATGTCTTCAGTACAACAGCCGGGATGTTGTCGGGGCCCATAGCTGTATCCAGTGCACTCAGCCGTTTCTTGATATCACGTGGAGTGAATCGAATTGGCTGAAGACTGGCTTCTGTGAAGGTGGGGATTTCGGGAGGAGGCCGAGATGGATCATCCACTCCGCGCTTCTGGTTGAAGATGGTTGCAAACGCTTCAGCCTTGTCTTTTGCACTCATGTGCTGGACTCCACTATCATTGAGGATGGGGATGTTTACAGAGCCTCCTCCTCCTGTTTAGTTGTTTAATTGTCCACCACCATTCACGACTGGATATGGCACGACTGCAGAGCTTTGATCTGATCCGTTGGTTGTGGAATCGCTGAGCTCTGTCTATAGCATGTTGCTTCCAATGTTTAGCATGCATGTAGTCCTGAGTTGTAGCTTCACCAGGTTGGCACCTCATTTTTAGGTATGCCTGGTGCTGCTCCTAGCGTGCTCTTCTACACTCCTCATTGAACTAGGGTTGATCCCCTGGCTTGTTGGTAATGGTAGAGTGAGGAATATGCCGGGCCATGATGTTACAGATTGTGCTGGAATACAATTCTGCTGCTGCTGATGGCCCACAGCGCCTCATGGATGCCAAGTTTTGAGCTGCTAGATCTGTTCTGAATCTATCCCATTTAGCACGGTGGTAGTGCCACACAACACGTTGGATGGTATCCTCAGTGCGAAGACGGGACTTCGTCTCCACGAGGACTGTGTGGTGGTCACTCCTACCAATACTGTCATGGACAGATGCATTTGCGACAGGTAGATTGGTGAGGACGAGGTCAAGTAAGTTTTTCCCTCATGTTGGTTCGCTCACCATCTGCTGCAGACCCAGTCTTGCAGCTATGTCCTTCAGGACTCGGTCAGTAGTGGTGCTACCATCTTAGAGATGGGGATGGTGAAGGAGGACTGGAGGATTGCAAATGTTACACCCCTGTTCAAAAAAGGGGAGAGGGATAAACCCGACAATTACAGAGCAATCAGACTAACATGGTGGAGAAACTTTGAGACAATAATCAGGAACAAAATTATCCTGGACAAAATTAATTGGCACTTGAAAAGCATGGGCTAATAAATGAAAGTCAGCACTTATTTGTTAAAGGAAAATCGTGTTTGACCAACTTGATTGAGTTCTTTGACGAAGTAACGCAAAGGGTTGATGAGGGTCATGTCGTTGATGATGTGTATATGGACTTTCCAAAGGCATTTGGTGATGTACCACATAATAGACTTGTTAGCAAAATTGAAGTCCATGGAACAGTGGCAGTGTGGATACAAAATTGGCTAAGGGACAGAAAGCAGAGAGTAGTTGTGAACGGTTGTTTTTCAGACCGGAGAGACGTTTACAGTGGTGTTCCCCAGGGATCAATGTTAGGACCAATACTCTTTGATATATATTAATGACCTGGACATGGGTAAACAGGGTATAATTTCAAAGTTTGCAGATGACGCGAAACTCAGATATGTAGTAAACAATGTAGAGGATATTAACTGATTTCAGGAGGACATAAACACACTTGTGAAATGGGCAGACACATGGCAGATGAAATTTAATGGAGAAGTATAAAGTGATGCATTTTGGTAGGAAGCATGAGGAGAGGCAATATAAACTAAATGGTACAATTGTAAAGGGTGTGCAGGAACAGAGAGACCTGGGGGTGCACATACACAAATCTTTGAAGGTGGCAGGACAAGTTGAGGGCTATTATTAATAGAGGCATAGAGTACAAAAACAAGGAAGATATGCCAAACCTTTTTTAAAAAAAAACACTGGTTAGGCCTCAGCTAGAGTATTGTGTCCAATTCTGGGCACCACACTTTAGGAAGGATGTCAAGGCCGTAAGAGAGGGTGCAGAAGAGATTTACTAGAATGGCACCAGCGATGAGGGATTTCAGTTACATGGAGAGTCTGGAGAAAGTGGGGTTGTTCTCCTTAGAACAGAGAAGGTTAAGGGGAGATTTGATAATATGTTCAAAATCATGAAAGGTTTTGACAGCGAAAATAAGGAGAAACTGTTTCCAGTGGCAGAAGGGTTGGTAACCAGAGGGCACAGATTTGAGGTGATCGTCAGAATAGCCAGAGGTGACATGAGGAAACATTTTGCTATGCAGCGAAATGCAATGATCTGAAATGCACTGCCTGAAAGGGTGGTGGAAGCAGATTCAGTCGTCACTTTCAAAAGAGAATTGGTAAATACTTGAAGTGAACAAATTTACAATGCAATGGGGTAAGAGCAGGGGGATAGAACTTAATGGATAGCTCTTTCAAAGAGCAGGTGCAGGTACAGGCACGATGGGCTGAATGGCTGCATCCTGTGCTGTACCTATTATAATATCCCAATGTGTTACTACTGGGAAGTGTGAGGAAATCGTATTTTGTATGGAAGTCGATATGACGTGGTGGTGATGGGAAGTGAGCGCATTAATTAATTAATTTGTGTTTCTTTTATCGAAGCCTAAATGCAGCTAATAAATTACACTGTATATTTAATTAGGATATGCTGATAGCATTACAACATCCACAGCTTGCATTTACATAGCGCCTTTAATGTTGTAAAACATCCCAGTGTCCTTCACAGGAGCGTTATCAAACATAATTAGACACATCGGGAGATATTACAACAGGTGACCAAAGACTTGGTCAAAGAGGAAGGTTTTGAGGACCATTTTAAAGGATGAGGGAGAGGCGGAGGTGTTTGGGGAGGGAATTCCAGAGCTTCGGGCCCAGGCAGCTGAAGATACAGCTGCTAATGGTGGAGCCTGAAAATCAGGGAATGCGCAAGAGGCCAGAATTGGAGGAACGCAGAGACTTTGGAGGGTTGTGGAGCTAGAGGAGATAAGAGCTGGGGAGGGGCACAGCCAAAGAGGGATTTGAAAACAAGTATAAGAATTTTAAAATCGAGGCATTGCCAGACAGGGAGCCAATGTCGGTCAGCGAGCACAGAGATGATGAGTGAATGGGATCTGGTGCAAGTTAGGACACGGGCAGCAGAGTTTTGGATGAGCTCAAGTTTACGGAGGGCGCAAGGTGGGAGGCCAGCCAGGAGACTGTTGGAAAAGTGAAATGTAAAGCTAACAAAGGCATGGATGAGGGTTTCAGCAGCTGATAAGTTGAGGCGGGGCGGAGACGGGCGATGTTACGAAGATGGAAGTAGGCGGTCTTGGTGATGGAGTGGATATGAGGTCGGAAGCTTAGCTCAGGGTCAAAAAGGGCGCCAAGGTTAGATGAAATGGGGTGTGATAAGGTTCATGTAAAGCATAAATACCGGCATGGGCCAAATGGCCTGTTTCTGTGCTGTAAATTGTATGATTAACTAGTGGCCGGCCTGCTTTCCCTGACGGCCGATTACATGTATTCAGGCATGTTTCTTTCAGCAGTTATTCAGTCGTGGGTGACCTGCTGCCCTGAAGCGCCATTAAATGCATTGAGGGCAGTCTCATCCCATTTGTCAATTCCCGGCTGTTTGGGTGCTGCTGAGGATGAATTGCACCTATGTAGGAGATTCTTATTTCTTGCATTAATTGCTGGCTGGTCTGCTACCTAGAAATCTTGTTGAGCATTTGTTGAGGCCGCAGTTAATTATTCACTGATCCTGAAACTGGGCTGCTTGTACTGAAGGTGGATTTATTTACTTAACCGCAGACTGGCAGACTGCCGCCAAAGATAGATGAAATCAAAGAGGGATGAAATTTATTGAGGCTGTAATTATTTATATAATTATTTAGCAAGCTGATCTTGAAGCCCAATTCCATGCTGATCGGTTCCCTGCGGAAACCGATAAAATTACTGAGGCTGCAGTATGTCGGCTGGCCCAGTGTCCATGAGAGCTGATTCTATTCACGTTTCATACCAAGGCAATTTATTTATTTGGGCAGTGAGCAGCTATTTCAGCGGCTATTTGGGAAGTGGGCAGCCACATATTTGATCAGCAAGGAAAGCAGCACCATGTTATTTATTTCACATTGGCACGTTGGGAAAGGCCAGGGGAGAAAATCTGTCACTCCCAAATCAACGTTAGGTCAAAAATATTGGCCCAGAATTTGCTGGAGGGGGGCATCTCATGGCATGCCCCCATTAGTTAGACCCTTTCCCTCACTCTTCAGCTCAGACTTGTTACCCGACAAATTACTGGCACTGCGAGCTGATAACGGCGGCGAGGGTAACGGGGAACCTGGGACCTTCGTGAACGGCAGGATCAACAGCCAGCCTACCTCAACCAATGGGGTTTAAGGTTTGAGAAAGAACGAGTGGAACAACAGAGAAAGAAATAGGGTGAATTGGAGCCAAATCAGGAACAGAAAGAGAAATTGAGAAAGGGAAAGAAAGATTGGATTGAGAGAGGAAAAAAGAGACAGATAGGAGAATCATAGAACGATACAGCACAGAAGGAGGCCATTCGGCCCATTGTGCCTGAGCCAGCTCTTCGAAAGAGCCATCCAATTAGTTCCACTCCCCTGCCCTTTCCCCGTAGCCCTGCAAAATTTTCCCTTTGAAGTATTTGTCCAATTCCCTTTTGAAAGTTATTATTGAATCTGCTTCCACCACCCTTTCAGACAGTGCATTCTAGATCATATTGACTCGCTGCTTAAAAAAAATTCTCCTCATCTTGCTTCTGGTTCTTTTTTTAAAAAAAACTTTTAAGTTAACTAACATTTCAATACCACTGAGAACAATTTACTACCTGCAGGAATGAGACTTTACAGTTTCAATTGTTCCTTTTCTGGGCTGGGGAGGTTGAGTGATGCACTGCAGCAACTCGCCAAGGCTTCTTCGACAGCACCTCCCAAACCCGCGACCTCTACCACCTAGAAGGACAAGAGCAGCAGGCGCATGGGAACAACACCACCTGCACGTTCCCCTCCAAGTCACACACCATCCCGACTTGGAAATATATCGCCGTTCCTTCATCGTCGCTGGGTCAAAATCCTGGAACTCCCTTCCTAACAGCACTGTGGGAGAACCGTCACCACACGGACTGCAGCGGTTCAAGAAGGCGGCTCACCACCACCTTCTCAAGGACAATTTGGGATGGGCAATAAATGCTGGCCTCACCAGCGACGCCCACATCCCGCGAACGAATAAAAAAAAAGTGGCATTGCAAAAACATAAATCTTGTCATTAAAAGGTACTTATGTTGTTAAGTACTAGGCTTGAATTTCTGCAGTTCAATTGGCAGTTAAGGTGCAAATGCAGCAATTTCTTGAAACTCATGGGGAGGTTGAGGGCTGCTGCCATTTTCCCGAGGCTAAGAGTAGGATATCCCTTCACAGGGTCTCCCTTCACCGGGTATCTATTCCTTGCCACAAGTTGCTTGACGCTTTGCACATTAATAACGGCTAGCGCATTAAACTCTCTGTTATTGACACCAAAATCTGGGCCATTAATACTCAGAGTTGTAAATCAGCAGGAGTACGGAAAATCCCTTCAACTTCAAACTTCTTGGAGTCTACGAACGGGCTGAGACTGTTTCGGAGCTTGCATTGAAGACAGTCGGACCACAGTGGAGGAAGCATGCTTAGCAGGAGATACCTGTTACTGTGTTACACGTTCGTATTACCTATTAAATTTAACATAAGGAACTAACATTGAGGCTTTACATGTGCTTCACTCAAGTGTTAGCAAGTGTCATAAAGCTATGACTAAATCGTGACAGTAGGAAATAGGCGTGACAGAGAGCAAGTTTTGAGAATTCTCGATGATATGGACTGATGTTTAAGCAATCGGATATGATTCTAATTTTTATTTTATATTTGTATGTAATGTGATCTAGATTCTCATAGAGTCATAGAGTTATAGAGTTATACAGCACGGATAGAGGCCCTTCGGCCCATCGTGTCCGCGCCGGCCATCAGCCCTGTCTACTCTCATCCCATATTCCAGCATTTGGTCCGTAGCCTTGTATGCTATGGCATTTCAAGTGCTCATTTCAAACATTTAATTATAATAGCAAGGTATGGGGTGACTGAGGGAGGTGAGCATTTATTATAACTGTGGTCCATGAGTGTGCTGTGCAGATTTTTTAAAAATCTAATTGTAGTGGGTGAAGGACAGATCTATTATATATTCCTTTATATTAAAAGAAACTTCAACCAGGAGCAATAATGTGGGAGATTCACGATATTTATAAATTATACTTTTTTTTTTAACCTAGACAGGTTATAGGGAGGGTCATGCTTTGGGCAGGTAGAGTAGAAAGTAAGCTCCTGCAACTTTTCCTGCCATTTTATGTATATGAGGATTCTGTTGTGAGTTGTGGGGAGTTTCACCGAATTTCAGCTGTAACAGGTCTCATCGACTGACTTCCAGGGGCAGAACAAGTTTGGCGGCTGCACAAAGTTGGGGGGTTGCAACTGGAGAGGCAACACTCTGATTCTCCTGGTGTCTGAATGTCTTTGTGAAATAATTTGAAGTGGGGAACCTGCGGGGAATCATCAGTCATAATTGGAAGCGCATGAAGAGTGGCATTGCTGAGTCTTGGGAGCTGGGTGCGAAGCTTTGCACTCTGTCAGAGATTAACAGATGACATAGAAAGTCCTAATAGGCAGTGAGGAAAACGCAACATGTCAGCCAAGACAGATTTTGAGGTTCGTGTCTGAAAAACAGAAAATGTTGGAAATGCACAGCAGATTCATCAGCATTTAAAGAGACAAATGGGACGTTTTGGATGGGACCTTCCATCAGATCTGTGATTTCTTCCCCCTCCCCCAAACAGGTAAATGAGTTTGCTGTGCTCCTGGCAATTTATTGCAGGACCAGTGTTGGTTTGCTCTACACCAGCAAATGTATGCAGACTTGCAGAAGGTGCTAGTGATTATTTCCTGTGGTGTTCAAGATTAGCGCCTTCAGGAACTTCACTACAGAAAGACCTGAGCGCCTGCAGTGAATATGTAAAGTTTAACTAGTCATGTGTGTCACAAAATGCACCATTTACTTACTGGCCTCGACATCATGAAATGTTTGCAAATCACATCAGCAACGTTAAGTGGAACAACTCCCACAGTCACAAGTAGAGCTGTTTATATTGAGTCTGCAGCACAGAAACAGGCCATTCGGCCCAACTGGTCTATGCCAACGTTTATGCTCCATATGAGCATCCTACCTCCCTACTTCATCTACCCCAATCAGCATACCCTTTCACCTTCGTGTGCTTTTCTAGCTTCCCCTTAAATGCATCTATGCTGCTATTTGCCTCAGTTACTCCGTGTGGTAGCATGTTCCACATTCTTACCACTCTTTGGGAAAAGAAGTTTCTTCCGAATTCCCTATTGGATTTATTAGTCACTATCTTATGTTTATGACCCCTAGTTTTGATCTACATTTTCTCTACATTTACCCTATCAAACCTTTTCATTATCTTAAAGAGCTCTATCAGGTCATCCCCCTCAGCCTTCTCTTTTCTTGGGAACAGTAATGTTTGATCACTAATGGATAAGTGGTCAAGTTTTTACTTGCACTCTCTTATTTTTTTAAAAAAAAAGTATCTCAAGCAAAATAATCCACACCTGGACAATGTCTGATTAGATATTTAGGAAAGCTAAAAGAAAATAAGCCAGGGCTGTAATCTATTTAAAAATAAAATGTTTGTTTAATGCGAGCCCACTGTATGAAAGCAGCATGGAGAATTTCTTTCTGCACTATACAACTCCAAACCACAGTGATGCACTTCAGAATTGAATTAGTGCATCTTGTGCAGATGGGCTAACCAGCTGCATTATTTCCCTCCAGGAAAGATACGGATTCCCTCCCCCATCCTGGTCTCAGTTAGGAAACGCACTACTGAGTGTGGTGCTGAGCCATTTCGACCAGGCAGGTTCCAGTTTTGATGCCCGGTTTGTGCTAAATTAGCTCATCACTGGCAGTTGAGCACAATACTTGAGGGAAACATTCAGCGAGCGCCAATTCCTGATTGCTGTTGAGCGACTTCTGCTGTGTCATGCCCATATACTGGCATCAGGTGAGCATGGATGGCGTTGTCCCTTGCGGTAGAATAGTCCGCGGACGTTCACTATCGAAGTTCACAAATTAAGAACGGGAGAGAAAATCGGATGTGAGGGGGCGGGAGGAAGTGAGGGGAGAAACAGAATAGAAAAGGACTTTCTCCAAAGATAGAATCATAGAATGGTTACAGCACAGAAGGAGGCCGTTCAGCCCATGCCGGCTCTTTGTCAGAACAATCCAGTTAGTCCCATTCCCCCACTCTTTCACCATAGTCCTGTAATTTTTTTCCCTTCAAGTATTTATTGAATTCCTTTTTAGAAGCCACATTGGTTGAATCTGCTTCTATCACCCTTTCAGGCAGTGCATTCCAGATCATAACTACTCGTTGCGTTAAAAAAAGTTTTCCCTCATGTCACCTTTTGGTTCTTTTGCCAGTCACCTTAAATCTTTGTCCTCTGTTCTCGACCCTTCCGCCAATGGGAACAGTTTCTCTTTATTTACTTCATGATTTTGAACACTTCTATCAAGTCAGCTGTTAACCTTCTCTGTTCTCCAAGGAGAACAACCCCAGCTTCTCCATTCTATCCATATAACTGAAGTCCCTCATCCCTGGAACCATTCTAGTAAATCTTTTCTGCACCCTCTCTAAGGCCTTCACATCCTTCCTAAAGTGTGGTGCCTAGAATTGGACACAGTGCTTCAGCTGTGGCTGAACCAGTGTGTTATAAAGGTTCAACATAACTTCCTTGCTTTTGTATTCTATGCCTCTATTTATAATGCCATATGCTTTTCTAACCGCTTTCTCAACCTGTCCTGCCACCTTCAAAGATTTGTGCACATATACCCCCAGGTCTCTCTGCTTCTGCACCCCCTTTAGAATTGTACCATTTAGCCTCTCATGCTTCCTGCCAAAATGTATCACTTTGCACTTCTCTGCATTAAATTTCATCATCTGTGTGTCCGCCCATTCCACCAGCCTGTCTGTCCTCTTGAAGTCTATTACTATCCTCCTCACTGTTCACTTCACTTCCAAGTTTTGTGTCATCTGCAAACTTTGAAATTGTGCCCTCTACACCCAGGTCCAAGTGGTTAATATATATCATAAAAAGCTGTGGTCCTACTACTGTATACCTTCCTCCAGTCTGAAAAACAACCCTTCACCACTACTCTCCGTTTCTTGTCACTTAGCCAATTTCGTATCCATGCTGCCTCTGCCCCTTTTATTCCATGGGCTTTAATTTTGATGACAAGCCTATTTGGCACTTTATCAAACGCCTTGTGAAAGTCCATATGCACAACATCAACCGCATTGCCCTCATCGATCTTCTCTGTTAATTCATCAAAAAGCTCAATCAAGTTAGTTAAACACAATTTGCCTTTAACAAATCCATGCTGGCTTTCTTTTATTAATCCATATTTGTCCAAGTGACTATTAATTTTGTCCTGGATTATCGTTTCTAAAAGCTTGTTGTTTGCAAGTTATTCCGGATTGCTCGTGATTGAAATGAGACATAATTTAGCTCCTCCTCTCCACCCCGCATACCAAATTGAAAGTTGTCTGTGGAGCAGAAGGAAGATGCCTGACTAAGGGTGTGGGACTGAACATGTGACGACCAGAAGCCATTGTGATGTTTATCCTCCGCTGTAGTTAGTGTCAAGCCAAAGGGAGAAAATGCATCACATTAGTTTGATCACTGAGTTGAGAGAGAAAAAAAACTTTTGAAGGAGGCACTTGTTTGTTGAAGGACCATGGATATAAAGATGTAAAAACAAGGGGAATCAGATATGACAAGAAATCAAGAATATCTAATTCCAAAAATTAAATAATTCCAAAATCTCCTTACTGACTACCATTTTCCTGTGTTTATACAGAGATCAGTATGTGACCAATTCCCATTCATCTCTTTTTTTTTTCCCCCCCCCCCACCGATGCATCACCATAAGATGCCGCAAATATTAGTGAAGTTGTTAACCCTTGCAGCATGCTGACTAATCTACATACGGCAATCAAATTGGCATTGTGCTTTGATTGAAACCAAAGCACGATGTGTTCTGGAGAAGGTAGTGACGCTGACTGTGCACAGTGCTATGTGACCTTGGCTCAGTCCCAAAAGAACATCAATGTGCTCAGTGTTGGGAAAACCACCTTGTAACAATTTAAGTTAGAAATGGAGCACCCCCTTTTTTATTTTCCACCACTTTACTTTGCTTTCCTCCTCTTTTTGAAGGCAATTATTGGGATGTAGTCCTTGGCCAATGGCTGCCCTTCAATACCTCACCTAAATGGCCATTCTTCATGTGTGAGCACTGACAGACGATTCAACCATTCTGTAAGATTGCTTTGTATTGGGGCATCACTGTTTCTATAGATACAGATACTATTGACTATAAAACACAATTTTAATTATCTGCCTTCTCATTATCTGCATGCCTGATTCACAGGTTAAAGGTGATTTCACTAATTACATAACTTTGCTGCCATCTCTCAGTTGGGTTCCAATTGGTAGCATATACAAGACTGCCATTTGGAGCAATTCTCACACATTTGCTAACAGCACTCTCTACACTTGACCGCATGATGTATCGCCACCTTTTGGTAGAATGGTCCTGACAGCTGATGGTATGGTTCCCATTCAGCCCTTCTCCCTCTACTAAATTTGTATAAGTTAGGTATACCCCTAAGGTATGTGGAGGATGCAGAATGAAGATAGATTACCTAGATGAGGTCTTCATTCTTGATAAGTGGTTAATATGTCTTAGTTCAGCTTCCGGTCTAAACAAACGAGTGTAGTGGTTTAGGTCCTAAGGCTTTATACACGTGGGAGACAACATGCGACACGATCTACCTATATTTTTATGTTTCTGCTTCGCACATTGTTTCACTGGACCAACCAAGCTAGACTATACTATGGTGTGTGATGGTTCTGTATCATTCAGGGAATGAAGAAGAGCCCACAAATTAGCTAGTGTTTCTTTCTATGCATTTTTCCTAAGGGCTATTAGAAACCAGGGTGAAGTATTCTCGAGATGTGTCTGGATTATAACATACAGGTTGGCTTTGTATTGTTTGCTGGAAGGTTTGATATTTATATGGTTTAAAGCAGTGTTGTCCAACACATTAGCCACAAGCCACATGTGGTTAATTGGGAATCCAGATGTAGCTAATTGCATTTTTGATTATTACTCTTTTATTTACTCGACATTGTCATTGGGCATGTGCCTCAGTAGTCATATTCACATGGCGTGTGCATCTGTACTTTGAAGCCATTTTGTATAATTGTTGATAAAATGGTAAGATGAAAAGCAGAGCATGTGACTCTTTTGATCATTGTGTGCGCTTTACTTCCTTGATTACTGCTGGTCAGTTATCTCTGAAATGATGTGTAACATGGGTGAAAACGAACCATGGAAACACCAGAAACATTGTATGGAGAGGGGGGCTGTCATTGTGGTCAGCTCGACCAATTGTGAGAACCGCTTCAGAAGAAGGGAACCCAACCAATAATGAGCAGCTCCAGTTATGGCAAAGGGAAAACCTCATCCAACCATGGTCTGGGGGCGGGGCGGGGTCGGGTCTGGGGGCGGGGCGGGGTCGGGTCTGGGGGCGGGGCGGGGTCGGGTCTGGGTGTCTCGTTGTGAGAGACTCTGATGAAGTCAAAATACTGTTCACAACTGCTGGACAAAAACACAGAAGCTGCAAGAATATGTGCTGTGTCTGATTAATTCATGTTAGAATTCCAAACTATGGTGAGAAAGACTGCAAAGTTTTACACTGAATGGTGGTAAATGTTTGTTAAGTAAATATACACGACGTGTATTATGTGCAAGATGTTTTCTACTAAAATTAGTAGAAGCCACTTAAGGCTCTATCTACTCCATACTGCCAGGGAGACAGATGCCGCTTCATTTATGTTACAGCATTGAATCTAACACTGTATTTATATTGTGGTCAGGGATAACCCCAGCTTCAGTGCTGTAAAAATAAATGCAGCATTCGATTTAAGACTGTTATTCTGCAGTCGTCTGTTTCAGACTAGGTGGCTGTTGACGGTAGTTCAACCTTCATTTATCTCAGGAAATTGCAGTGCCGAAATCTTGTCTGCCCTCGTGTGTCTTCCTTTGAAAGGAAGTATCACTTTGTATCCGCAGAGTGTTTGCTTTCAACGTAGAACAAAGAGCCCTCACCAATGTGGACAATTGTTTGTCGTCGGAACAAAATTTGAGATAAGCCCATCACTAAGAATAGACAAATGAATTGAGGCAGTAGAGTGCATCTCCTTGTGTTAACCCCTGGCTGGCCATAAACTGTCAGGAAAAGGTATACGTGAGGATGTTTGTGCCATGGCTTCTCAGCCCTGTCGTTTGTGGATGATTTTTTAATGCACGAGGTAAGGCAGCTACCTGGAATAACTTTTGTGCTGTCATCAATCATTAGTGTGTCAGTCTGATAGCTTAGCACCACGAACTGGTCGCTGTATTCTGGTTTTCAGGATACCAACTCCATATTCTGTACTACTGTTGAACGAATCCTATCCTCTCTTTTATATTACGGGCTGGATCCTGTCTTTGGCCACAGCATTATAATATAAACAAAGTGGTGCTGCTGTCGCTGCTGGTTCCCCAAAACCTTTTAGGAGACCGCAGTATTGGTGCCAGGGAACACACTGCAGACCCTCTACCTATATAGGCCAGCCAGGGATCCGCCCCACAATATGACACGGACTCAAGCTCCACACATAAAGCTCAAACCTGGCCGACACCATGATTTCAGATCTGTGCCATGTTGTGCTCACCCATCCCCAACACTCCATGATATAACATGATTGAGTGCTCAATGTGTTCCATATAAATCCTCTTAAATTGATGCTCCATCAGCTGACTTCCCAATCCTGATTCTGGAACAAGAGAGTACAGCCGTGGATCACTGTCAACATGGTGCACACGTTTTTTAAAAATATAAGACTCCCTTACTTTACTGCTTAAAATCCAAATGAAAGCTCTATTTTACAATGCTTTAACTTATGAGTTGCTATGTAAGTAAGACTTAGAGTTTCTTATTTGAGAAATGGATTGCACTGCACTGTTTACTTTGTGGGCAGAATTGCACATCACCAACAAAAGCTGCTTTAATGTTGCAGCCCAGATCTTGAGAGTGCTTCCAGTGTCCTGTGCTCTTGTACTTGTACTTGCCTTTCTAATGGGCAGCCACTCTTCCTGCCTTTTGGCCATATGCAGATTAGTGAGGTTATGATGTGTTACGACGTCACATAGAAATACATCAAAGTTATAACATGGAAACAGACCACTCAGCCCAACCAGCCCATGTTGTTGTTTATCCTCCACACGAGCAAATAGTCAAATTCATGTTTACCCACCCTGTTCCTATAATGTGTTCAACTCCTTTTCCTTCATCCACCTATCCAGTCTAATATTGAATGTTGAAATGGTTTCTTCCTCAACCACTAACCCTGGAAGTAAATTCCGCAGCCTCACAACTCTGTAAAGATTCTTTTCCTACCCTCAGTTCTAAATCTCTTTGATCTTGTATCTATGGCCCCTCATTCCTGACCCCTCAACTACTGGAAACAGTCGTCTTCCTTCTACCCTGTCTCGTCCATCCATAATTTTAAATACTTCTATCATATTGCCTGTTATCTGCATTCTTTCACTTTAAAAAACCCCTGTTTTTCAAGTCTGTTCGTATTTGTATTTCCTCATACAGACAGCATTCTGGTGAATCTGTGTTGTACCCTCTCTAAAGCCTCAATAAGCTTTGTGTGGAGCCTAATAAAACACACAGAAATCTAACTGAGATATTAGGGTTTTATATAGGCTCATCATTACCTCTTGGCTTTTATGTTCTGTACCTCTTAAAACCGAGAATTCCATGAGCTTTTTATGGCCTTATTGATCTATGTCGCTGTTTAGAGTACAATTACTGCTATTTGTTTTTGCCAAAATGCAACACCTCACACTTGCTGACATTGAATTCCATCTACCACTTTTTAGCCCATTCCTCCATTTACCAATATCCCTTTGCAATTTCCTTTGGTTTTCTATCAAATTAATTTTGCTCCTGTTTTGGTATCATTTTGAAAACTTTGATACCACTTCCTCTACCAAATCATTGATATACACAGTGAACAGAAGTGACCCCAGAACTGAACCCTGTGGGACACCATTACCCACTTCAAACCACTCTGAAAATCTGCCCTAAACTCGTATTCTCTCTTTTCTCCCTTCTAACCAATTTTTAATCCAGTTTGCTAATTCCATACCTCACAATTTTCTCTAGTGACCGCCTGTGTGATACCTTGTCGAAGGCTTTCCTTACATCCATATACATTACATCTACCATGTCTGTTACCTCCTCCAAGAATTCTATGAGGTTTGTCAGGCATGTTTGTCCCTTTTGAAATCTATGCTGGCTACAACTATTTCCTCTCTCTCTAGATCCTTGGTAATTTCATCCTACCCTCAGTTGAGAGGGTGCACTGGTGAAGCTCTAACATCTCTAAGGATGCTGTTAATCGTTTGACTGAACCTCTCCCAAAAACAGTACACACAGCTTTTGTCCTTAATATGAAACTGCCCTCCAGTTTGCGAAAGACAGTTGATTTTATATTTGACCTTTGATGTTGAGCCTGGAATGCAGAAGTCAGTTGTAGCTACCAGATTGCCTATAAATCAGGCCACTCGGTGCAAGCTATGATATGAACGGTGAATTAATAAGTCCTGTTTCAAGGCTGGGAACTTGCATATCATACATTATGCAAGGTATACATACACGGTAGGAGGGGAGGGAGTGGGATCGTAAATCTGAAGCTTTTTTGGTAATTACTTTTGTGCAGCAAACTGCAGTGGAGATGCCAGTTGATATCTTTTGTGGAGCCCGTTATTCCGATGAGTTTGTTTTGGAGAATTGTGATCATAAGAATGGGTCTTACTGATTTTGTTTTCTTCAAAAGTACAAGTGTTGTAAACTCTCACGTGAATCGTACATAATACTTTGCTCCATTAAGTTGTTTTTTGCAATGATTTGCATTGGGGATTGATGTTTCTTTGTGTAAATAGTGACTGTAGGCCTTGGCCATGCCATGACCTGTTGGATGTATGCCAGGCAGTGGAGCTGTGTGAACAATCCTGAACCAAGCTATGGCTCTGCAGGAATTCCTTGAATGTTTAAAATATCAGGAAATCTTGCTGTGCAGCACTGATGGAGTTACCCGGGTTCCTTTGTGTTGCAGTGATTCAGCGTGCAGAGTTCAGTGCCATGGTGTTTACAAGTGGCTTTTGTTCTGGCTGGGGAATTGTGACAGTTACACTAAACAGTTTGTGTTAGTGTTTGTGTGTGTGTGTGTATTTTTAATAGTTGCAATCAACAAGTTTGTCCCAGGTGATGGTAGTGGTGTCATTTGTGACTAAAACAAATGTATCTGGTTTCCTCTTCACATCAGCATACTTCCCTAACACAAATCCTGTCATGAAGCAACTCCATTTCTTGAAGTTTTTTTTCCAGTTCTCCACCCCCCACCCCCCCCCCCCCCACCCAACCTCCTCCCTTGATGGCGGTGTCTCTTGTTGGGGTACAATTCCACAGCCCTCACCCAATGCCCAATGTCCACATTTGCACTTTCCAACAGAAGATTTCATCCTATGAGTCATTCCCGTAAAATAATTCGCCTACTTCAGATATTTGGAAACCTGAGGGGAGGGGAGATGTGGCTGAGGGGAATTTCCTTTTGTTGTTGCCTTTTTTTGCTAAAATTATCGTAAGTCTCAAAATGAGGACTCCCATGTTGAAGCCAACTCTCTCAAATTGTCAACAGAAAGCATTGTGCCCATCAGTGAATTAATAAGTCCTGTTTCAAGGCTGGGAACTTGCATATCATACATTATGCAAGGTATACATACACGGTAGGAGGGGAGGGAGTGGGATCGTAAATCTGAAGCTTTTTTGGTAATTACTTTTGTGCAGCAAACTGCAGTGGAAATGCCGGTTGAGTTGCAAAGGTTTTCATTTTGGAAGTGTAATTCAAGAGATAAATAGGCCCTTGCCCAATCCATGTTTCCCCATGTCTGGGTAGAGCCAAGACTATTAATATTATGGGACAGAAATTACTTCGGAAAAGAAAGATGAGCTCAACAGTACTCACCATTGTTAGTGGCGAAATGGAGGAGCAGGTTCTGGCATTCACACGTGCACAGTGAAATGTGGAAATCTGGAACTTGCTCCTACTGGTTCGCTGGTGATATGACAGCTTTGAATTAGAGGCAATCCGAGAAATCAATGAAAAAGCAGCAACTTGCTCATCTGTCCAGCTGGAAAGTAAATAATATCGCCACAAAACAGGTACGCTTAAAAATACCAGGTCTAAACTAAATTTTAATAGCGTGCTAAGTCTTAATGACTGCCAAACAACTAAAAATTAACTTTTAAAAATGTGGAGCCTCATTACTCCTTATTTTAATAGTTTTTGGTCATTTTAAATTTTTTTTTACTTTTCCCTTTTGTCTCTTTTTAATTTGATTATTTCGTACCCTCTTTTTCGCTGCCTATAACTGTTCTCACAATGATTTTAATGGACATTTCAATTCCTGGTTTTCACGTTCGAAGCCTGCAGAAAGTTTTGCAGCTTGTCAAAAATGCTGCAATCTGATGGGTCGAGGGGAGAGGAGTGTTCCTCTCGCTTCACCCATGGGTCCTAACTTCGCTTGAACTAACGCTGGGCTCTTCTCTGCTTCCTATTAGAGGAGGTGCACCCAGTAAAGACCACTGTTGGTTCACCGTTCCAAGCTATTTCTGCCCGGGGCTTGTCTGTTTATAAAAGTCAATAGAAGAACCAGGTGGGGCAGGAGCCTTTTTTGACTGAATGGAATAGCTCCTCCAGAGTGAGCACATCTAAAGCCACACAGTCTGCTTTGTCTGGCTGCAGGTAATCCTGAAGTGTATCCAGCCACGTTTTGGCTTCCGAGTGTAGAATAAAAACCAACCGGACGCCAGGTTAGCCTCCACAGAACTAATGGCAGCGCCCAGCATTTGGCAAGCAGAAAGAGAAAAAGCTTCCCAACACTTTTTTTCAGCAAAGGAGTTCCTTTAATTTACACAAAGGCTGTGAGAGCAAATGGTTGGGGCAGGCAGCATGTTGGTTTAAAGATGCACTGCGTGTCTGTGCAATGACTGGCACATGATGACTCTGCCATTCTGCATACTGAAGTACAAATACCAAACATTATAAAACTGCAAGAATGGCAAATTTTATCATGTACCGCAGAAGTGTTGTCATCCGCATTGGGAGAATAGTCTCACAAAGCGTCTGCCTGGATCCTTGTTCTATTCTGTCTTGCTGCAGGATGTCAGTCACTGCAAGGGCAGACCGAGATGCACCAGTGAATGTCATATCCTTTATTGATTTTTGTGGTATTGAGCTCCTAATGAATTTTTAAAATCCATCTTTCCAATATGCTTCGGTGGTAGAGCTGCATTTCACACGGGCGCTTAGGGATACTGAGTCATGCCGCACGCTCCAGTTCTGGAACTCTGAGTACAGTGCACAGACTGGTAACATTGCATTGCAAATATTGGGTTCAAACTGCTGTCTGTTTAAAACTGGTTAACACAATCTTGGAGAAATTGCTATTCACAATCCACAGGTGGTGAATCCATTTTCATATCATTAGAAATAGGAGCAGGAGTAGGCCAAAGGGACCATCAGGCCTGCTCTGCCATTCAATCAGATCATGGCTGATCTTCCACCTCAACTCCACTTTACTGCCCTATCCCTATATTGATTCCCTTAGCGTCCAAAAATCTATCGATTTCAGTCTTGAATATGATTAACGACTGAACATCCACAGCCCACTGGGGAAGAGAATTCCAAAGATACAAAACCCTCCTTGTCTTAGTCTTAAATGGCTGAACCCTTACCCTGAGACTGTGACCCCCAGTTCCAAGCTCTCCAGCCTGGGGAAACAGCATCTCAGCATTTGCCCTGTCAAGCCCTCTAAGCATTTTATATGTTTCAATGAGATCATCTCTCATTCTTCTAAACTCTGGAGAATATAGGCCCATTCTTCTCAATCTCTCATAGGACTGCCCTCTCCCAGGAATCAATCTAGTGAACCTTTGTTGCACCCCCTCTCAGGCAAGTATATCCTTCCTTATGTAAAGAGACCAAAACTGTACACATTACTCCAGGTGTGGTCTCACCAGAGCCCTATATAATTGCAGCAAGACCGTCTTATTCTTGTACTCCAAACTCCTTGCAATAAAGGCTAACACGCCATTTACCTTCCTTATTGCTTGCTGTACCTGCATGTTAACTTTCTGTGATTTGTGTACAAGGACACCCAAATCTCTCTGAATGCCAACATTTCTTAGTCTTTCACCTTTTAAAAAATATTCTGCTTTTCTGTTCTCCCTACCAAAGTGGATAACTTCACATTTCCCCATATTATACTCCATCTGCCACCTTCTTGCCCACTCACTTACCCTGTCTACATCCCTTTGCAGCCTCTTTGCATCCTCCTGACAGCTTACCTTCCCAACTAGCTTTGTATCGTCCACAAACTTGGATACATTTCACTTGGTCCCCTCATCTAAGTCATTGATATGTATTGTAAATAGCTGAGGCCTAAGCACTGATCCTTGCGGCACCCCACTAGTTATAACCTGCCAATCCAAAAATGACCCATTTATTCCTACTCTCTGTTTGCTGTCCATTAACCAATCCTCAATCCATGCTAATATATTACCCCCAATCCCATGAGCCCTGATCTTGTGTAACAACCTCTTGTGTGCCACCTTATTGAATGCCTTTTGACAATCCAAATATACTACATCCACTGGTTCCCCTTTATCTACCCTGCTAGTTACACCCTCAAAAAACTCTAATAGATTTGTCAAACATGTTTTCTCTCTCATAAAACCATGGTGACTCTGCCTAATCATATTATGATTTTCGAAGTGCCCTGTTAGTACCTCCCTAATAATAGATTCTAGCATTTTCCTTCCTACTGATGTCAGGCTAACTGGCCTATAGTTCTCTGTTTTCTCTCTCCCTCCTTTCTTGAATAATAGGGTTACATTTGCTCCCTTCTTATTCAAGAATCTAGGGAATTTTGGAAGATCAAAACCAGTGCATCCACTATCTCTGCAGCCACCTCTTTTAAAACCCTAAGATGTAGGCCATCAGGTCCAGGGGATTGGTCGGCTTTTAGTCCCATTAATTTCTCCAGTACTTTTTCTCTACTAATCTTGATTACTTAAGTTCCTCACTCTCATCAGACCCTTGGTTCCCCACTATTTCTGGTATGTTTTTTTGTGTCTTCTACTCTGAAGACAGATACAAAATATTTGTTTAACGTCTCTGCCATTTCCTTATTTCCCATTTTCAACTATATTTTGTTGACATTCTAAAATCCATTTAAAATAAAACGTTCCATCACAGTTTATCTGACTGTCTGGAAATGTTAAAATCTGCTTCACTTTGGTTGCAGTTACACTTCAGCTGGTGCTAAGTCATAGTGGTGTGAGATTATCTCCTGGAATAGCACATGCTAACCCCATCGGAAGACTTCACGCCAGAGTCGTGCTACACTTCTGATATCCAAGTGGATTCAAAACCAATTTGCATTGACGCTGTAACTGACCTGCAAGTCATGTCGTGAAAGGAGTTGCTTGAATGTTAATTTCCCTGAACTGCAGCAGTACACCATCATTCATTTCATTTAGTTGATGCTGATGCAAGGAGCTCGGTTGCAGCACAGCTATGCTCTTGAGACTCTTGCAACTCTTGGCTGTTCCTTGGGCTGATCTGTGAAGACTTATTGTGCTGAGTGTTGGTGTTTAGCTCTATTCTAAATTGCATTAAGGGTTTTTATATTGGACTTTTAAGTTTGGATTCCAGGAGCTACCAGTTGTGGAGTTGTGACAGATTTGCAGGTTCCGGTGAAATTGGGTCTACAGGTCCATCACTGATGTATGGAAAAAAAAAATTGACAGCATAAAGATCAGGACGTCTCTTCTGTACCCCCTCCTGGTCTCCCCTCCCCTGCCCCCCGACCCACCCCCCCCCCCCGTGTTCTCCCATTGACTCTCCCCCACCCTCTCCTCTGATTGCTTCCAAACTCCAATATTTTTTGAAAAATGAGTTTAAAATTAGGATGAGAAATATTTTTTCCCTCTTTCCTTTCTCCCCTTCTCCCTCCCTTGCCTTTTCAAAAAAAAAACACTCAATCTTAACTTCACCTGAACAAAGGCTTTGAAATCTAAATTTTCTTCAAATAATTTTGAAGAACAACGGAGCAGAAACTGTTACAGATGAAGAGAAATCTTCCTCCGTGCAGCTGGGTCGAGGGTGCTGATGCATACTAGGAAATTGGGTACACGGCACATGCTCAGAGAGCACAATCTGATTTCAGTTATCAAAGTGACAGCACTAGGCAAAACTATCAACTCCAAGCCCAGGCTTTTAGGAGATGCTGAGGCCTTCAGGTAAAAAAATTATTATGGCATCAAAAGGCAATACGATTGGTACATTTAATCATATTATTGTCATTTTTTTTATTTTTTCAATTTTGTTTAAACCCTTATTTTGGATATTAGAGATTGTAATTACTGAGAGGAAGTGGCACATGAAATCTTTTCAGAAAGAATTTTGAGTGATTTGTGTGCAAGATGGGTATGAGCACCCTGTGAAATACTGAATGCGATGTGACTGGTAAGCTAACATTTCTAACATTGAAACTCCAATCACAATGCCACCTATTATCACTGTTTGTGCATACATTATACTGAACTTTGAGGTAGTAAGGAGGGAGGAGTTTATTGCCTTGCTCCTGTCTGATGTGTATCAATTATCTGACAACCCTCTGGTCTTGTATTTCTCGAGCTGTTTGTTTCTGCTCCATTGTTCAGTTTCTTTTATATTGTCGTGGTGCTTTTTGGTCATTTCATTGTACCTGGTTTATTTTTATTTTATTTTGGAAATTCTTATGGATTCTTTATTTAGGAGTGCGTAAACATCGCAGACCCTTGAATGAAGTACTGAAGTGACTTCTGGAACTATCAATAGTTGCTGATGGTTAAATTTCACTGTAACATTGCTTTTTATTGTCTTTTCTGTCTCTGACAGCAGCGGCAATGATGTTGCATTAATGTAGAAGAATTGATGTGTTGTGATGGTTCCGGAACTATTGAGAAAAAGCTGCCTTCAAAATGCTGTGTCAGTGCCTTTGTGATGTATGGAGCATAAAACACTTTGATGTATTGATGTGACTTCTTTAAGACTCATTGTTGAACAGCAGAGACTGAGAGAAATGGGTTGGGGTTCTTTCTGAAAATTCCTGGCTGCCGTTTACCAATAAAAGCAGAGAAGTTCAGTCAATCCGCAGTTCTGACCTTGGTTAAAGCCTGAAGAATCAGCTTTGAAAGTCTGTGGTTGACAAACAGATAGCTGTCCGATTTGACTGTGTCATTCCCACCGGTGCAATGCATGGTTCCCATGGGCGTGTATTAAGGTTGAATCAGGAGTGAAACCCAACATAGTGTTGCTCGAGTTCCTCAAGGCTGTTGGTCCGATTTGGGTACAGACAGGAACAGCATCGTTTAGATGGCCGTGACTCAGAGAGAACTTCACTTGAGTAAGTTCGATGCATCTGCGTGCTTATGCAATGCAGTATTGTGTCACCACTCCATCACTCACGCACAGAACTGGGTGGAGCACTGTCAGAATGACGGCAACAGGGGGGAAACCATATGTCTGCCATCAACTGCATTCCTTCAAGGTACAGATACTGCCTATAAAGAAGGCTGTCATTTTTGAATGCTTATAGCAATCTCGAGGGTCCTCTTACTGTATAACTTTGTGCTTTTGTCACCTCCCGACTTAGCTTTTCCAACATCTTGCTCACTGGCCTTCCAAGTTCCACCCTGCATAAACTCCCAACCTCTTCGTGTCCTGGCTAACACTCATCCCTGAACCAGCACCACCAAAACAGATTATCTGATCACTTATCTCATGCTGTTGAGATCTTGCTCTCTAGCCACCGATTCCATCCCCCTTCCTGGCCACAGTCTCAGGCTGAACGAGACTGTTTACAGTCTCTGTGTCCTATGTGATCCTGAGCAGAGCTTCTGACCCCATGTCCTCTTCCGGCCCTCCATAAACTTGAGCTCATCAAAAATTCTGTTGCCTGTATCCTAACTCGCACCAAGTCCTATTCACCCATCACCCCTGTGATCGCTGACCTACATTGGCTCCGGGACCACACATACCTTGATTTTTAAAATTCTCAAACTCATGTTCAAATGCCTCCATGGCCTGGCCCCTTCCGATCTCTGTAACCTCCTATAACCTTCCGAGAACCCTGCGCTCCTCCAACTCTGGCCTCTTGTGCATCCTCCACTTCCTTCGCCCCACCTTTGGTGGCCGTGCCTTACAGCTGTCAAGGCCCTAAGCTTCGGATTTCCCTCCCTAAACCTCTGTCTCTTCACCTCTCCTCCTTAAGACTCTGCTTAAAATCTATCTCTTTGACCAAACTATTGGTCACCTGTCCTAATGTCTCCTTCTTTGGCTCGGTGTCAATTTTTGCTGCTGTGAAGCGCCTCGGGACTTTTTACTATGTTAAAAGTTATTAGGCCACAATTCGTTGTGGCAGGGCATCTAACAGCGTCTGCCATTAGTTGGACTTGCCCTTGCACATTTAGGTTTTAAAAATGTTTGTGTAGTAAGTTGCTGAAAGTGCGAGCTGATAACGCAGCGAGGGAAACGGGGCATCTGGGACCTGAGTGAACAGGGCAAGCAACTGGGTATCTCCTTATCCCATCAGATTGAAGGATTGTGAAATTAACAGTGCCAGGATTGAGAAGGAAGTGTAAATTAGAATGGGTGAATTTAATGGCAAATCAGGTGCAGAAAGACAAATAGAGAGGGAATGAAAAACTGGATTGAGAGAGAGCAAGAAAAGAGGCAGAAAGGAAAAGTTTTTTAAAAAAATTGATATTTTAAAGATCTCCAACAACTGTTCATTCCTGAAGGAATGAAACTTCACATTTGTAATAGTTGATTTTCAGTGGCGGAGAGGTTGAATTAAAAGGGTACTTGAACTGAGATGGACAAGACTGACCCTTCTGTTGCAAGTTTAGTTCCTATTTATTGCGCAAACACAGCAACTTCACACCATTCAATGCATTTCAATAGTGAGGCAGACAGCGAGATGCCATTTTTGCGAAGCTAATGGTGGAGTGCGCATCTTGGACAACAACTTTTGGATTTCCGCGCATCTGCTCCTTGCCTGAAGTTGCTGTAGCATTTGTGCATAAATAACGGCGACGCCATTAGTCTCACTGTTACTTTGACAGCTAAGCGTCTCCACTTTGTTCCACCTCCTCCCCCTCCACCTTCAAAAGCCTCTTTAAAACTTTCCTCTTCAGACATCTCCTCTAATTTCCTTCCAATTCAGGCTTGACCCTCAGTTGTGAAGCATCTTGAGATGTTTTGCTAACTTAAAAAATTCATTATAAATGTATAAATATATAAATGGACACTTAGAATTTTTTTTTTTATTCGTTCATGGGATGTGGACGTCACTGACGAGGCCAGCATTTATTGCCCTTGAGAAGGTGGTGGTGAGCCACTACCTTGAACCGCTGCAGTCCGTGTGGTGACTGTTCTCCCACAGTGCTGTTCGGAAGGGAATTCCAGGATTTTGACCCAGCAACGATGAAGGAACGGCGATATATTTCCAAGTCGGGATGGTGTGTGACATGGAAGGGAACGTTCCCTTGTGCCTGCTGCCCTCCACCTAGGTGGTAGAAGTCGCGGGTTTGGGAGGTGCTGTCGAAGAAGCCTTGGCGAGTTGCTGCAGCACATCCTGTGGATGGTACACACTGCAGCCGCAATGCGCCGGTGGTGAAGGGAGTGAATGTTTAGGGTGGTGGATTGGGTTCCAATCAAGCGGGCTGCTTTGTCCTGAATGGTGTCGAGCTTCTTGAGTGTTGTTGGAGCTGCACTCATCCAGGTAAGTGGAGAGTATTCCATCACACTCCTGACTTGTGCCTTGTAGATGGTGGAAAGGCTTTGGGGCGTCAGGTGGTGAGTCACTCACCGCAGAATACCTAGCCTCTGACCTGCTCTTATAGCCACAGTATTTATATGGCTGGTCCAGTTAAGTTTCTGGTCAATGGTGACCCCCAGGATGTTGGTGGGGGATTCGGCAATGGTAATGCTGTTGAATGTCAAGGGGAGGTGGTTAGACTCTCTCTCTTGTTGGAGATGATGTGGAGATGCCGGTGATGGATTGGGGTGGACAAATGTAAGGAGTCTTACAACACCAGGTTGTTGTCCAACAGCTTTATTTGAAATCTCAAGCTTTCGGAGCTTTCCTCCTTCGTCAGGTGAGACCTGACGAAGGAGGAAAGCTTGTGATTTCAAATAAAGCTGTTGGACAACAACCTGGTGTTGTAAGACTCCTTACATTCGTTGGAGATGGTCATTGCCTGGCACTTGTCTGGCACGAATGTTAATTGCCACTTATCAGCCCAAGCCTGGATGTTGTCCAGGTTTTGCTGCATGCGGGCTCGGACTGCTTCATTATTGAAGCATTCAAGCATATCCAGGAAAAACTTATTCACACACACTGTTGAGAATGTGGAATGCACCACCACAGAAGGCAATGGATGTCAAGTCAGTGGGGAAGTGAAAGGTATTAAGGGATTTGGGATTAAAAAGATAGAGCCTCCAAGGCTAATGAAAATAAATGAGCAGGCTCAGTGCGCAGAATGACCTACTCCTGTTGCTATTTTCCTAAATGTACGTTGAATATCTGTACATACAGCGTTTCACTTAGCATGGACTAATGCTGTGATGGAAGCAGAGATCCAAATCGTGAAATGTTGCTTATATCTTTTTCCCATTACGTTTTAGGAAGTCCTTAATATAGCAAATTTAAAATGTACTCAGTCAGCTGCGTCAATGGGGAATTGTCATTGCATCTGTAGCACAGCTGGCTGTTCTTGTCAAAAGCTCTGGTTACCTTTGAACTCTAGCTAATCAAATTACTGATGGTTTGCAGGACAATGGAGGTTTGTAGGTTCCAAACAAACAGACGGGCGGTTCCCATATTCTCTCTAATATGCATTGTTCTGAAGAGAAGTCCAATTGTGTTGTTTAAGGCATTTGCGCTACCTGAGCTAAACAGAATGCTGGGGGCATAAACATAGAATACAAGCCTCATCCATCCTTGTGTCTTTGATCTGGTTTGATTGAGAATTGTCTAGCCAAGAGCTTGTTGATGGGGACTATACATTGCAGCTGTTCGCTATTCTGCAGTTCAGTTTTGATTGTATTTAAAGGGCAACAACAGGGCTCTGCATGAATGGCGGGACTTACGATCCTGGCAGGGAATGGATGGTAGGGGCTTTGCCACTTATTACATTTGTACCAGGAAGTATTGTAGTTTACGAAGAAATATGCTGAGAAAATATTTTTAATCTCTCTGGGCTGATACAATCTTTGCTGTTTTTGTAAGTGTTGATACTGTAAGTCTTGTAAATAAATTTAACTTGGAATTTTAGCCTGAACAATATGATGTTACACCGTGATGATTTTCCACCCACCAGAGAATATATTGGGTGTAGGGAGAGAGCCTAAATGGCATTAGTTGCTTTGCATAGGGATCTGTAAAAGGAATGGATATTTTATGTGTTAGTGAATTTGCACTACCTGGGTTAAGCAGAATGTTGGTGGCATTAACATGGCCTACAAGCCTCACCCATCCTTGTCTTTGACAACTGTCAATCAAACCAGATCAATGAATAAAGCAAGGAAGCTTGTATGCGAGATGGAAAAATTTCATGGTGGATGTTTGGATTATGACACTGGTGAGTTTGTGTGAGAGGTTCTCTTACACAGATTAGTGTGTAACTTGATTGTTTGTTTCATTGTTCACTGAGCGATGGGCAGCCACCTCTCCAAAGGAGGGAGAGTTGTTCTCCAGTAACATTCTCACATTTCTTAGCAGCATCGAGAGGATGCAGGAAAATTGGCTGCACTTTCTTCTACCAGTTTTATATTTGGAAGAGGCTCCGTAATTTGTGCTGGTTTCTGTTGTGCCCAATGTGCTCCATTTATACTGCAGCGTGGATTTGATGGCGAGGTGGGGGTAACTGTGCCCAAACAATTCCTCCAAAGTCAGATTGCAACTTCAACATTATTACACATGACTGAATCTTGTGTTCATGATATTGTCAGTCTGGCCATGGACCTTTTGTGACTCCCTTTGAGGGCAGGAGGAGGCCATTGGTTCATCGAGCAAACCCATTGGGTTATTCCTCTTTTTTGTCTTGTAAGATACCTTGATGTCAGGGTAGGTTCATATAGGGCAGCAATACTGTTAGCAGATTGCTGTTCACTATTGGGCTGACAGTTCAGTCAACACTAAAATGGCAGACCCTCCTTGCTGTTGCATTGTTTATATCTGTCCCCGGAAGCAGTTAGTGAAACCTCCCCCTCCACTTCCCCCCCCACTGGCTCCAGGAGGATTCCCCTGCCACCAGCGCCAAGTGTTGAGTTGTATGTGCTGCAGGGTTGATGCTAATGATACTCCTGCTACCTGAAGCAGCTCTAAAGTATAGAGGTGGCACCAGTCATGGATGATGTGTCAGATGGGGAAACCAATTGTGGGCAGAGGAAGGGAAAATTAGCTTTTAAAAAGGGAGTGTACCCTTCACAAAAGAAGTTGTCCATAGTTAAAGAGCTGAGTAAAGAAAAGAAGGGAACCCTTTTATACAGACCAGTTGTGTCTTGTCGGCCAATCTTGATCCATGCCTTGTGTAAGGTTAAGAGTTTGTGCAGTCAGGACAAGACACTCCATAAACAAAACTTTTTTTTACAAAAGTAGCCCTTTCCGTAATGGGACATTTTACATGGTATTTTTTTTTCCTATTTTTATTCATTGAGATGATGCTCACAGAGGGTTAATTGTAACCGCTCCACAGGCAAAATGGTGCCATTATTTGCTTTTAAAAAGAAAAGATGAAAAGCACATGTTGGTACTTAAACTGTAGTAAATTTCCGATTTATACGGGTCAGAGGTTTCAGCTGACCCGGATCATTCGAAATTCCCCAGCTCTGGACAGCAGTCTGTGAACTGGAGACTTGACAACTGGCCCACCACAGGCTGCCTGCTGCAAAGGAAAAAGATGAAACCTTTCAGGCACAGGAGTTGGTGATCCAAACAGGCGCTGAGAAGAAAGGCCCTTCATTTAATGGCTGTTCACAGGGCCTGTGGAATACTGGTGCAGTGGCTGTCCCTTGTTCCCAGCTTGGCTGCCAGCCCAGCCTCAGTAACCAGTGTCCTTGATGACTCCTGGTACACTTTGTCCAGATTTTTTTAAAATTCCTTTCTGAAAGCAGTTCCTCTACTAGCTGAAGGGATTCAGAGTGTCTTATTGTCGCTAATTCACTTCATTCCCTGTCAATTATGCTGGTAATTACTGAACCCACCAGTTTGTTCAGTTTGAGGCTTCCAAATGTCTGGTCAGATTACTGCTCTGGAAACTGTATCTAGGATTAGTTCTCTAAAGATTAGGGAGACTTGTGTTTTTATTTCCCTTAACATTGAATGTTTTATAATTTAATAAGAGGTAGAGGTGCAAGAGAATCTAACCCCACAGCACCTGATGCACTGAGGATGACATCGAATCAATAGTTGTAAATTGCTTTCTATTGGAAGTACCATCTTATGACGTGTGAATCCAGACTCTGGGATGCTGGTGACGCTGAATGTATCATGTTTCCATCGCAACCCTCTCTCCTAATTGGCCTGCAATGGGACTCCTGTGCTGAGGAACCGATTTTATTAGTAACTCGAAACGGAGAAATAATGAAGTGTTTGTTCACAAAGGGAGGTTGGATGGCAGTGCATTACTGTCTGGAGTTCCGTGTTGAAGGCGGGGGTCTCATTGCGCTCGGGAGCCATGTTGGGGTGCTGCATATTGGGGGGGGGGGGGGGGGGGGGGAATCCTGCTCGGGTCGGATTGGAGCCCTTCGACCCAACTGCTGCCTTTTGGGTGAGATCCACTAATTCAGCGCAGACTGAGGATCAACCCTGCGATGATTTCAGTTCAGTACCACAAGGGGTGTTGTGTTTATCCACTAAGCTTTCAGGGGAGCTCGTGGCAGCTGGACAAGAATTGTTATGTCCTGTGGCACTTCACAAACCATGGCTTGAGATACTGGAGTGTTAAATAAAGCAAACATCTTTTTTTTCTTTTTGGCAATGGTGATGAGCAGTACAGTCCGTAAAACTTAAAACAGATGTGACCCAAAACCCACTGAGTCAAATCTGTTTTTCCATGTAGATGGGGCGAGGAGTGCCTGGGTTTTTAAAAGGCTTCCATATTGAATTTTTAAAACATTTATTTTTTTGGCTCTGTGACTCTGTTTTGCTGATCAGTCCAAATGATTTTGTTGCGTTTTGCTTCAGTGGAGGTGCTGACAGCGCTGTTTGTAAACCAACCAACCTCACAGCTGCCAGATGCTCCTATTTTGAAAGGTTTCTCAGTTTGCAATGCAGATCAGCACTCTCCATGAGAATCTCTGAAGCGATTGTTTCTTTTAGGGCTGAATGGCTAAAGGCCTTTCAAAAAACCTGATGCGAGATCAAAGTATTCTGCCTTTTTAATTTTTTTTTATAAAGCTTCATTGCATCTTAACACCAGTGCACTATATTAAGAGCTGCTTCAGATTTCCATGTTAAAAGCTGGAAATGGGGCTGACTGGGCTCAGCACAGCCATCTGTTTAGGAGTTGGCCGTCCTCTTGCCTGTGCTGTTGGGATGACCTCCAAACAAAACGGACGAATTCTTCTCCTGCCGTTTTGGCCTCTAATTATCACTGGGGGTGGGTGGGGGAAGAGTTGGAGGCAGTCACAGATGAACTGGTGCCAGGCCTTCAGCTGCCTAGGCCCAAAGCTCTAGAATTCCCTCCCAAATCTTCTCCGCCTCTCTACCTCTCTCTCTCCTCCTTTTTAAGATGCTCCTTAAAACCTACCTCTTTGACCAAGCTTTTGGTCACCTGTCCTAATGTCTCCTTATGTGTCAAATTTTGTTTGGTAATTGCTCCTGTGAAGTGCCTTGGGCCGTTTTACTACGTTAAAGGTGCTATATAAAAGTAGGTTTTTGTTGTGGTAAGGGCTGGTTAGTGGTGAGAGAAATTGGGCTCAGAATGATTTCCTCCATCCCCTTCTGATTTTTCTTTAAAGTCCATTTTTAAAAAAGTGGTCCATCTTTCCCTTTTTGAGATAGCTTGGCTCAAGGAATTGTGGATATTAAAGCCATGCTTTCCTTCCTCAAGTAGCACTGCTTTGGTATGTACCAGAACACTGGCACATTCTTCAGCAGCAGCGCCAGTCTCTATTTAATGTTCACTTGTCAGCCCTTGTGTGAAGAATGTGTGGTATAGAATTAAGGGGAGGGTCGCAAATTGGATTAAAATTGGTTAGAAAGGAGGAAGCAGAGAGTCACAAATGACTTCCTCTGTGACTGTGACCATGGCGCACACTCCCTCCTCATCTTTCTCAACCTGTCTGCAGCCTTTGACCACATCATCCTCCTCCAACCCCTCATAGCATCATAGAAAATTTACGACGCAGAAGGAGGCCATTCGGCCCGTTGTGTCCGCGCTGGCTGAAAATGAGCCACCCAGCCTAATCCCACTTTCCAGCATGTGGTCCGTAGCCTTGTAGGTCACGGCACTTCAGATGCACATCCAGGTACTTTTTAAATGAGTTGAGGGTTTCTGCCTCTTTTTTCCTCCCCCCCCCCCCCCCCCCCCCCCCCCCCCTCACTTTTCAGGCAGTGAGTTCCAGACCCCCACCACCCTCTGGGTGAAAAAAATTCTCCTCAGTTTCCCTCTAATCCTTCTACCAATCACTTTTAAATCTATGCCCTCTGGTTATTGACCTCTCTGCTAAGGGAAATAGGTCCTTCCTATCCACTTTATCTAGGCCCCTCATAATTTTGTACACCTCAATTAAATCATCCCTCAGCCTCCTCTGTACCAAAGAAAACAACCCCAGCCTATCCAATCTTTCCTCATAGCTAAAATTCTCCAGTCCTGGCAACATCTTTGTAAATCTCCTCTGTATCCTCTCTACTGCAGTCACATCTTTCCTGTAATGTGGTGACCAGAACTGTACATAGTACTCAAGCTGTGGCCTAACTAGTGTTTTATACAGTTCCAGCATAACCTCCCTGCTCTAATATTCTATGCCTTGGCTAATAAAGGAAAGTATCCCGTATGCCTCCTTAACCACCTTATCTACCTGTCCTGCTACCTTCAGGGATCTGTGGACGTGCACTCCAATATCCCTTTGTTCCTCTGCACCTCTCGGTATCCTCCCATTTATTGTGTATTCCTTTGTCTTGTTTGCCCTCTGCAAAGGCATTACCTCTCATTTCTCTGGATTGAATTCCATTTGCCACTTTTCTGCCCACCTAACCAATCCATTGATATCTTCCTGCAGTCTACAACTTTTCTCCTCATCAACCACATGGCCAATTTTTGTATCATCTTCAAACTTCTTAATCATGCCTCCTGCATTTAAGTCCAAATCATTAACATATACCACAAAAAGCAAGGGACTAGTACTGAGCCTTTCGGAACCCCACTGGAAACATCCTTCCAGTCACAAAAACACCCGTCAACCATTACCCTTTGCTTCCTGCCACTGAGCCAATTTTGGATCCAACTTGCCAACAAGCCATGGGCTTGTATTATTTTGACCAGTCTGCCATGTGGGACCTTGTCAAAAGCCTTGCGAAAATCCACGTAGACTACATCAAATGCACTACCCTCATCGACCCTCCTTGTTACCTCCTCAAAAAATTCAATCAAGTTAGTCAAACACGACCTTCCGTTAACAAATCCATGCTGACTGTCCTTGATTACTCCGTGCCTTTCTAAGTGACTGTTTATCCTGTCCCTCAGAATTGATTCCAATAATTTGCCCACCACCGATGTTTGACTGGCCTATAATTTCTTGGTCTATTCCTCGCTCCCTTTTTAAACAATGGTACAACGTTAGCAGTCCTCTAATCCTCTGGCACCATGCCTGTATCCAGTCTATTGGAAAATGATGGTCAGAGCCTCTGCTATTTTCTCCCTTGCTTCTTTTAACAACCTGGGATACGTTTCATCCGGGCCTGGTAATTTATTTGCTTTCAAATATGCTAATCCCCTTAATACTTCCTCTTTCACACTGTTTATCCCATCCATTATTTCACAGTCCTCCTCCTTAACTATGTCTACATTGGCCCTCTCTTTTGTGAAGACAGATGCAAAGTATTCATTCAGAGCCATACCAATATCTTCCGCCTCCACACATAGGTTACCTTTTTGGTCTCTAATAGGCCCTACTCTTTCCTTAGTTATCTTCTTGCTCTTAATGTATTTATAAAACATCTTTGGATTTTCCTTGATTTTACTTGCCAATATTTTTTCATGCCCTCTCTTTGCTTTCCTAATTTCCTTTTTAGTTTCACCCCTGCACTTTCTATACTCCTCTAGGCTTTCTGCAGTATTGAGTTCTTGGTGTCTGACATAAGTTTTCCTTTTTTGCCTTATCTTACCCTGTATGCTCCTTGACATCCAGGGAGCTCCAGAATTGGCAGTCCCACCCTTTTCCTTTGTGTGAACATGTTTACTCTGAACCCTTTGAATTTCCCCCTTGAATGCCTCCCATTGCTCTGACATAGATTTACCTTCAAGTAGTTGTTTCCAGTCCATTTTTGCTAAATCACTTTTCAGCTTAGTAAAATTGGCTATTCCCCAATTGAGAACTTTAACTCCTGTTCTACCTTTGTCCTTTTCCATAACCAAGCTAAAACTAACTGAATGATCACTACCACCAAAATGCTTACCCACTGCTACTCCTTCCATCTGCCCAGCTTCGTTTCCTAAAACTAAATCCAGAACTGCCCCCTCTCCTCTGTTGTCCAGTTGAGTGGGACTGTCCTCACCTGGTTCCACTCTTGTCTATCCAGTCGTAGCCAGAGAATCTCCTGCAATGGCTTCTCTTCCCATCCCTGCACCGTTACCTCTGGAGTCCCCCAAGGATGCATCCTTGGCCTTCTCCTATTTCTTATCTCCATGCTGCCACTCGGCGAACATCATCTGAAGACATGACGTCAGGCTCTACATGTGTGCTGACAACACCCATATCTACCTCCACCACCACCTCCATCCATCCCTCCACTGCCTCTGTGTTGTCACACTGCTTGTCCGACATACACCAATTAAATATTGGGAAGACTGAAGCCGTTGTCTTCGTTCCCCGCCACAAACACTATTCTCCAGCCACCGACCCTATCCCTCTCCCTGGCCACTGTCTATGGTTGAACCAGACCGTTCACAACCTGGGCATTCTATTTGACCCTGAGCTGAGCTTCCGACTCCATATCCTCTCCATCACCAAGACCAAAGCCTTCCACTTCTGTAACATCGCCCGTCTCTGCCCCTGCCTCAGCCCGTCTGCTGATGACACCCTCATGCTTTTGTTGCCTCCAGACTCAACAATTCCAATGCTCTCCTGGCCGACCACCTATTTTCTACCCTCCATAAACTTGAACTCATCTAAATCACTGCTGCCTATATCCTAACTCGCACCATGTCTTGTTCACCCACTGTGACCACTGACCTACATTGGCTCCCAGTCCACTAATGCATCAATTTTACAATTCTCATGTTCAAGTCCTCCATGACCTCACCCCTTCCTTTCCCTGTACCCTCATTCAGCCCTACAATCCTGTGCGAACTTTACATTCCTCCAATTCTGGTCTCTTGCACATCCCTGATTTTGTTCGCCGCACCATTGGCGGCCGTACCTTCAGCTGTCTAGGCCCTAAGTTCTGGAATTCTCTTCCTCCCCCCCCCCCTCCCCCTCTCATTCCTCCTTTTGAAGTGTCCTTTAAACCTAGCTCTGACCAAGCTTTCGTTAACCTGCCCTAATATCTCCTTTTACTCGTTGTCAATTTTTGCCTGGTTATGCTCCTGTGAAGTGCTGTGGGATTTTTATTACGTTAAAAGCGCTATATAAATTAAGTTGCTGTTAAGGGCAGTTTCTCAGTTTGGAAATGGATTGCAGTGTCCCACAGGGTTCTGTTCTGGGGCTGCTTTTGTTCATTGTGTGATCAGTGATTTGGATATAGAGCTTAAGGGAGTGGTGTCCAGATTTTCAGATGGTACTAAAATAGATGGCATAGTAAATACTTTTGAGGACCAAAGGAAACTGCAAAAGGATATTCAGAAGATGGTAGAGTATTCAAAAAAAGGGCCGATGCAATGAAATGTCAGTAAATGTGAGGTACATTTTGGTTGAAAAAGATAAATAATTAATATATCTACATCATAGAACCGTACAACGTGGAAGGAGGCCATTTGACCCATCGTGCGTGTGCCGGCTCTTTGAAAGAGCTGTCCAATTAGTCCCACTCCCCAGCTCTTTCCCCAGAGCTCTGCAGATTCACAAGACATGAAAAACAACACCTAATCTATAAAGCCATAAAATCGCAAATGTAATGCTTGGTTGATTGGCAAGCGGTATAGAATATAAAGGTTGAGATGTAATGGTGAACCTGTATGAGACCACAGTTGGAATGGTGTATGCAGATTTGGGCTCCACGTTATAGGAAGGATGTTGAGGGTACAGTGCAGATTCACTGGGATCCTGCTTGGTATGAGGAAATACAATTATGAAGACAGACTTGGAAAAATTGGGGCTATTTTCGTTCGAACAGAGAAAATTTAGTGATGACTTGATAAAGGTGTTTAAAATTATGAAGGAGTGGGACAGCGTAGATGGAAACGAGCTGTTTCCAGTAATTAAGGCATGTAGAACAAGGTGACATAAGATTAAATATAAGAGATGAAGGACAGAAAGCAGGTGAAACTTTTTTTTTTAAAAAAGAGGGTTGTGAAGCTTTGGAATGCACTACCGGAATTGGTGATTGAAGTGGCAACCATGTCAACATTTAAGAGTAGGTTAGGTAAGTGGTTGAAGCGAAAGGGGATAAAGGGATAGGGAACAAGGTGATCACGTGGGATTAGGATTTACGTGGAGGATAAACACCAACATGGTTGGGCCGAATGACCTGTTTCTGTGTGGTAATTTCTTTGTAATTCGAAGTAAAAAGTGTGGCTGCATATGAGGAAAAAGAAAATTGAATATTCCTGCTATCTACTGATCAGGAGCAGACAACAGTGTTTGTGTTGGAAGAGCATACTGTTGTAGTCCATGTATCAGGAGATATTGATGAAATAATAAAACTTTAACCTTGCTTTGCTCCATGGCAACCAAGTGTTGCATAAGCCTGTCCCGCAAGGCCCAAAGGTTGAAATGCAAGCTACTGAATGGGGAATATATGCTCTACTTACTGTGTGTCAACATCATCAGAACAGAGTGGAGAGATTTTCTTCCTGATTGTTATTTGTAGCAAAATACCTTTTAAAAGCATTCAAAAAGAAGTAACAAAGGGAGGAAATCTGCCAGCTAGGTGTATAATGAACTAACATATCGGAGACATGGGGATTTCCTCCACCTCTGTGGATGTTTGTATGTGCTGCCACTGCACTAAAAATAGTCTTTCACCTACTTCCAAAGCAGATGTGTCTGTAAGAGATAAAACCGATAAGATATTTGGACGATGATTATTTGCTTCTATCAGATCTTGCCCTTCCACCCAGCAGTTAGTTTTGTGTGCTGGTTACAGTCTATTCCCACACTTCCTGTAAGTTTTGTACTCGCTGGGGGATGGAATACCTTTCCACTGAGTACACCGTGTAAGCATTGGACTCTCACAGGTCAGCTATAACACACTTGGATCCCCCTTCCCTGCCTTAGCAATGAACCTCAATCTCATAAGAGAAGTCCCTGTTACGCTAATGTGTTACCATTTTGCACACCCACCATCCCAAGAATTTTACAGCACAGAAAGGAGGCCGTTTGACCCATCGTGTGTGTGCTGGTCCTTTTACCAGGTCAATCCAAAACTAACCCGACTGCCCAGCATACTCTCTTCATTGCCCTGAGTCCTCCTCTGCTTCAAATTTTTATCAGCTATACCCCTAAAAGATGCAATGGTCTCTGCCTCAACTGCTCCCTGGGGCAAAGCACTCCATGCTCCAGCAACTCTCTGCATAAAGACGACTCCCCAACAAGAGGAAATTGTCTCTCCATATTTGCCCAATCAAAACCCTTCATAATTTTAAAAACTCTTATTAAATCTCCTTAGGATTATTTCCAGTGGAGCAGGAAAGGCTAATATCTCAAGTTTCTCCTAGTAACTATAGTTTTTTATGCCTGGTAACAGAATCTAAGCTGTATGCCATCTCCGGCTTTAATGCCCCTTTGTATATTGTAGCATTCAAAATTGCACTTTGTTGTCTCATTGTTGCCTAATAGAAATTACATCTTTACTATAGTACTCTATACCCCTATTTGCAAAACTAAAAATGCTATCTGGGCTTTTTTATGGCTTTATTGGCACACACTTTTACGGAATTATGTGTTTGCATCCTTTGGTCTTCTCTTGGTCCACCGCACCCTTCCAAGTCTTTCCATTGAATATATACTCCCAATTCCTTTCTTTTTCTCTCTCGATGTATTACCTTCGACCTCTGTGCATCGAACTGCTCCTGCTACCTTTTTGCCCATTCCATTGACTTGTCTGTCCTCCTGAAGTCTCTTATTTTTGTGGAGTCAGCAAATTTCAAGATTGTGTTCCCTGTACCCAAGTTCAAATTATATCACAAACAATGCTGACTCCTGACTCCTTGCCTACTCTAATCCAAGGAACACCCATTAGCCCTAACCTTCTGTTTCCTGTCCATCAATCAACTTTCTATCCACTGTTACATTTCCTCTTTTACCTCACACCTGAACGTTTGTAACAAGCTCCTGTGGGACATCTGATCAAATGCCTTCTGGAAATCCATATACACTACAACCAAATCACCTCTTAGTTCTTGTCTTAGGCTGTTATCTAAGAATGGCGGCCCAAATTTAAGTAATGCAAGATGCGAACTTCTTAGGCCTCTTGTTCTGATATACCGTCACAGGATTCCGATATGGGCCTGTGAGGAAGAGACTGGGTCAGTTGTTAGCTATAGTCAATTACCAGCAGTAAGGTCAGTTGGTAATTTACTTGGAGTTATCTGAGCCAAGTCCTTAGTCAGTCTTCAGCCAGTCAAGGGCCTACATTAAATCAGTTTTTCAACCAGTAGACGAGCTAGATTAGTTTTGACTCCATTCACCATATAAATGAACGCTCATTTCAAAAGTTCACTATAAGCTGTGAGACTGCCCAGAGAGAGGGTTTTAAAAAATGATTTTGGATATCAATCATGAAATATAGCAGTTTGTAAATTCATGTAACACAATAATTTGTACTGTTCATTTACCTGTTTTTTTTAAATAAATTGTTGGTTTATAGCCCGAGTCTTGTTGTGATGGAGGGTATATTCAGTCTGACTATCGAAGACAAGGAGAGTCAGGTGACAGAATGTAAACAATGCAATAAGCTGTGTCTAGTGGTAATGATCCTCCATTTGATCCCTGGGTCTTGCTATTGCTTACCTGGATATTGGGCAGATGAGGGAACTTGCATTTATATATTGCCTTTCACTTCCTCTGGACATCGAGTGCTTCACAATTAATTGCTTTTTGAAGTGTTGTTACTCTTATGTAGGCAAACATGGCAGCCAATATGCACATAGCCAGGCCCAAAAAACAGTAAATGAGGTAAATAACTTATTGTTTTGGTGGTGTTGGATGAGGGATGAACGTTTGCCAGAACACCAGGAAGACTTCCTGTTCCAAATAGCATCATGGAATCTTGTGTCCACCTCAAGAAGCAGATGGGTCCGCGGTTTAACACCTCATCTGAAAGACAGCACCTCCGACAGTGCAGCACTCCCTCAGTACTGCACTGAAGTGTCAGCTTAGATTATGCGCTCAAGTCTCTCAGGTGGGGATTGAACCTACGACCTTCTGACTCGGAGGTGAGAGTACGATAACTGAGCCAAGGCCGACGCCTGAAAGCACACTCCGGGTTCTAAGGAATTCGAGTTCTGCCCACAGGAGTGATCTGCGATGCTGAACCCAAGTACTGACATAAAACCCAAACAACTTGACAACATCGTTTAGGATTGTTGAAATACATATCTTACTGGAAAACTGGTGTACTTCCTTGGTTGATTCTATTTACCAGATCTTTTACACTGAGACACAGGAGGACGAGGATAGAAATAGGTCATTTGTGTGTGAACAAGAACTGGGGGATACAGAACTAGTAGAGTAGATTGTACGTAGGCTGTAAAAGGAGTGGGCTTGATGGGCCTGATGGCTTTTATTTAATTCACGTTTTTGCATACACAGTGGGAAAGCACAGGGTCAAGGTCTGAATGCCTGATGAGTCCTGTTCAAACGTAGATACTGAAAACTGCCCTGAATGCAGTGGACCTGGGTTTGTAACCAGTCTGTGATATTGATAATCACTGCTTTGTATGGAAATCCTCTCTGCTATTTTTAGTTGCTCTTGTAGTGCTGGAGATTGGTGAGATGTAGATTCTTCAGTAGTCCTAACAGTTGTGTTTTGGCATTATTCAGAGAAGGGCAGAGCGTTGTCCTGTTGTCCTGGCCAACATTTATCCGTTAGCCAACACCACAAAAAGATTAACAGGTCATTCATCTCTTAGTGTTTGTCATTTACTTGCTGTGCACAAATTGCCTGCTGTGTTTGCCTATGTAACAACAGTGACTTCAGTGGTTGTCAAGTGCCTTTGGACCTTCTGAGGAAGTGATGAGGTGTAGTATAATTCCAAGTGTGTTTTTCTTTTTCTAGTACCGTACATGGGGTTTGTTACCTGCTTCATGGCTGATCATAAAACACACTTAGTATGTTCGTTATATCAACATCAGTGTAGGCTGCTTCTGTGGATGGCACTAAGTTATTGGCCTGCATGGGGCAGATAGGGGAGCCCTACTGTGCATTTCACCAGGCAACACCTGAGCTGGGAATACCTGAAACCACACAGGACACTCAAACACCCGATTCATAGATTGGCAGTTAAATGAACAGTGTTGTGCTGTGTGGAAAGATACAATAATGACACCCGAGCCAGTTTAGTCCATCTGAACTTTTTTTATTCATTCATGGGATGTGGGCGTCGCTGGCGAGGCCGGCATTTATTGCCCATCCCTAATTGCCCTTGAGAAGGTGATGGTGAGCCGCCTTCTTGAATCGCTGCAGTCCGTGAGGTGATGGTTCTCCCACAGTGCTGTTAGGAAGGGAGTTCCAGGATTTTGACCCAGCAATGTTGAAGGAATGGCGATATATTTCCAAGTCGGGATGGTGTGTGATTTGGAGGGGAACATGCAGGTGGTGTTGTTCCCATGTACCTGCTGCTCTTGTCCTTCTTAGGTGGTAGAGGTCGCGGGTTTGGGAGGTGCTGTCGAAGAAGCCTTGGCGAGTTGCTGCAGTGCATCCTGTGGATGGTATACACTCCAGTATGAGCATGGCAAGGTGGTGTAAAAACACTGGGGTTACGAATGTTTAAAATCGCTGGGCTGTTCGTCCTTTATGAATAATTGCCTGTTCTTCTGTCCTAGACTGAATCGCTGCTGTGGTCTGATTCAAAGCACAGTATTTATTGTACATGTCGTCCACATTCCTGTTAGGGACGAGGGAAAGGTTACAGTTACCCCGGACACAACTGGAACTATTTTCCTTCTGTTCCCCCACCCCAAAAGTATTGCAACTTACTTATGTCCCATCACTGAGCAGTAAACCCTGAAAACAAAAGGCACTTGCTTCCTTAATGCACTCACTGACCGTGCTCAATAGAACTTCATGTCAACAACCCCTTCCACTCCCGATGTCTCTTTTGCAAGATGTGCAGGGAGCTATTATAACTTTACAGCACTGTAATTTATCACCTGATGTGCTCCTTAGTTGGTGACATGACTCATCACTTTTCACTTATGGGATATGTTGACTCAGTTTGGAAGGTTGCATGCATCACTTGGGGTCTGTTTTGGGTCACCATTCAGCAGTGATCCTTCTAACCTGGTAAATGTGTGTACAGTTGTACTGTGCGTAGGGTGTCTCCCGCTGAGCACTGCATGTGGTGGAGATGGTATAAATATCCAGTGTGGCTGCTCCATTGTGACCTATTTGTGTGTAACCCAAGTTGTGGACTCTGCCACTGGGTGAACATAGCATAGTATCATTCTAACATTGCTCCCTTGATAGTTCAGCAAGCTTATCCAGTGAGGCCATACAGTCTGGTTACAAACCCTAGGTCCATTCAGGTCCTGGTCTTGCTGAGTTTAACTGATCCCAGGATTAGGTGGTACTTTTGTCCCCGGCATCCTTGGGTTAGGGAAGAGGCAAAAATTGGCCAGATTCTCACTCCGAATTTGTTGTCTGATGCCTCTTGTTGGATAGTCTGTTTGTTAATGTCGGAGCAAGACAGAGATGGGACTAGTCTGTGATGCCCCTGCCATCGAATAGTCTATTAACACATTCACACTTGAATAAAGGCTATTCGGGCAAGGTACCGGAGGACAACTCGTGCCCATTAGAGCTGTTTTCCAAGAATGAGTTGATGTATTCATGGGAGGGGTTCCCTTCCCAGGTTCTGCCAATCCTGCTATCTGTCTAGTTCCTCGCTTGCTCACTCACTAGTCCCAGCCACTGTCCTGCACATACTCTGTTGGTCTGCCTTCTTTGCTTGCAGGTTCACTGCTGGTGTTTGTTGTGGATATGTTCTTTCTCTCTGATTCCCTTATTTATGCTCTCTCACTTCCTTTCTTGGTGATGTGTACGTCCTCTTTGTGTTAATTATTGGTGCATCCCCGTGCTCCCTATCCTCCTCGCTGTCTTTTGCTGGCAGACTCTCTCTGTGTTGCTGCTTCTCTATCGATCCTTCTCATTCATTCTTTCTGTCAAAGCCTATTTGTTCATCCCTCTCATTCACTCTCAGTTCCCAGGTCTATCTATCTCTCTCCCTCTTTGATTCTGCTTCTATCTGTACCTTGCTTTCATTCACTATCTAATTTTGCCCCCCTCCTCCCCTCTATATCTCTGTGATCCCCTCTTCTCTGAGCTGAATAAATGAGATGCTCTGAGTTAGGCTGTCCTCGAGCCCCCTGGCACTTGATCATTTTTATATTTTGTTTCTGTCCTCGGGTGTTTGGACTGGTAAAAATTCTGATTGTCTCTTTACTGGTGGAACAATCTCTGTGAGAAATTCTATGGTTTTGCTTCCACCTGGTGGAATTTGGATCAAACTTCAGCAAAACAAGCAGCCTAGAAGCTTGGTGCTCTGTAACAGCGATAAAGAATCGATGCCCAGACATATTGTACACAGTATAATTGTAAACAATTTTACAACACCAAGTTATAGTCCAGCAATTTTATTTTAAATTCACAAGCTTTCGGAGATTTTCTCCTTCCTCAGGCAAATGTTTCAAGATCTTGAAACATTTGCCTGAGGAAGGAGAAAATCTCCGAAAGCTTGTGAATTTAAAATAAAATTGCTGGACTATAACTTGGTGTTGTAAAATTGTTTACAATTGTCAACCCCAGTCCATCACCGGCATCTCCACATCATGTACACAGTATAGACAGTGATTTATCATGACACCACTAATCCTTCAAAAACAGTTATTCAGGAAACATTTAAGCGAGGTTCTGAATTTGCTCAGAGAATGGGGTCAGATTTTTAAGTTTGAAAAAATTTTTTTTTTTTCAAACTCCAATTGTAGACCACTGTGCAAATCTGCTCCCCGTGCCTAATTATTACTCGAGCAGGTCCTGTATGCGGGTGTCGGGTCACGTGGTGCACACTATCAGAACCGCAATAGGACTTGAGGAATTGTCTTCATCCAATTTGAAAGCTTCTGGTAGCGTGGGCCAAGGCAGTAATCTAATCCTAATGTCCTGCTCATGTGCCTAAACCACCTGAGCATTCATCTTATGGTTTGTGGCATTGAAGCCTCTTGGTTGAATTTTTTGCCTTATCGACCTTACTGTGTCTCATACTTTGGAATTCAGTTGCGATTTACATAGTCTACGTTGAGGTTTGCCGATCTGAAATTGTATTACAAATTATAACTGTTGTGATGGATTCTCAAATTGCCAGTAACTCAGAAACCAATACATGAATTTAATAAAATCATTATTTTAATATGGGAAATGATTTTAGATTTTAGTCTGTCTAAAGAGAAAAGGCAGGTTATGATGTTTCCAGTGTGTACCCTTCAACATTCAGTTTCAATGGCAGATGGAGCTTCCGATACTACTTCAGATTTGTCTTCTCTAATCCCGTGATCCTTGTCCCACTTGATCGGACACCGGGCTCAATTTGGGGTGACTGGTTATTGGTGATCTCTTGTGGTGGGTGCAGTGCCCTCTGCTGTTGGTGTTGCTGTCCATCGTCTGGTTAAGTGCATTTTTGCTTAGTCAGCCTGTCACATCAAGCTGCTGGAGCCTGCAAACGTCAGGCAGCCGTTGGCAGGCTCTCTGCAGAATTTCACAGCAACGCGCCAGATTTCAGCCAGCAGGAAACAGCAGGGTGACATGTGACTGGCATGTTCCTAGAACGGTGAGAAGGGAGTTTGTTGTACAGAGTCGACAGGGTATGAATCGCTTTGAATCTCTTATTTTTACTTGTTTTGTTTCAATTTTCTCTCTTCTATGAAGGCACAGACTTGTGCTGAGATGCAGTTCCATAGATGTCGGCTGTCCTCCCTTACCCATCCAGCTATTGTTCATGTACGTGAACCTTGACGGTGACTGTTGTCAGGCTATTCAACTGAGAGAGGAGTCGCAGCTTAGCCTGATCCTATCCTGACCCAACGTTAACCTGCTCACTTTGTAGCAGTGATCAGTGGATCATGATTCGGAGTGGGAACCCCTGCCTGGATTCCCCCATCCATTCTAGTCAGTACAGGCACTGAGGCCATTTGTAGTTTCCTAGCTGCTGTCGGACTGCAATCTGCTAAGTCGGTGCAGATTGGGGTTCAAACCTGGGACCTTCCTGCATGGCTCAGGATGGGTAATTTGAGAGGTAACATCTCCTTTCAATGCTTTAGAAAGTACCAATGTTGGGACTGTAGGACAGTAGATAGGGTTATGAGGAATCACCTTTCAATGCTTTAGAATGTGCCAATGTTGAGTCTTTCTCAGGGGTAGGGTGAGCACAAGCAAATTTCAAAGGAAGAGGAAAGGTGGAGTCAGAGGCAGCGTACAACATAATGAGGGGGATACCATCAGGAGTCGAGGTCTTATTGGAATCCAGAGAGCAGAGTATAAAATTTAATATTGGCCATAACGGTTAACAGAATGGAGAAATGGAATGAGTTTCTCATCAAGATCATTGAGGTTTGAGTTGGAGGGGAAAATAGAGATCAAACAGTCGGCCAGCTAATGACTCCATCAGATTCTCAGTTATTATGAGACCACACTGGCAAAGGACCAGAGGAAGTGACTTCTGGGAAGGTAGGAAAGCAGCAGTTGGCACTTCTTTGCACTAGTCATGTTTTGCAGCTTCTTTGTGCTTTTCATTGTTGTCACTGAGGTTAGTTAGGTGCTGGCACCAAGGCCTTAGAAAGAATTTGTATTTATACAGTGACTTATGTCCTCCGAACACCTCAAAGTGCTTCATAGCCAATGAATTGCTGAAATAGGAAAAATGACAATTGAATCGATATAAACAAAAAGCAAAAGAACTGGAAATCTGAAACACAAACAGAAAACACGAGAAACGATCAGCAGGCCAGTCAGCAACTGTGGGGAGAACAGGCAAGTTAAAGTTCCAGGTGTAGACTCTTCAGTGGAGCTGCAGGAAATTACAGATGAACAGCATTTAAAAAGGACGAGGGGAAGGGGAGAAAAAAGCATGAACACGGACACAAACACACGCTCGTAAAATTCTTAAACGGACAGCGGACTATGGTGAAATGGCTCAAGCGAGAGTAACGAGCCAATACGTAGCATAATGAGGGAAATTAAGGGCACTTAAGAGACACAGAGAATACGTGAATAGCTGAGGTCATGGGTAAGGCAAGTCTGAAATAGAAACAGAAAAGGCTGGCAAAGCAGAACAGGCTCCAGTTGGCCCGGAAGCCGAAGAGAATGAAAAAAGCAGGCTGACACCAAGGTCACAGACTGCCCCGCCAGCACTTGCTGTTCCTTCAGTGTCACTAACCTGAGCGCCGACCTGTTTTCACCCAACCCAAATGCCGACACTTGCATCCCACATCACCAGCATTTCCTGCCGTAAACAGCTCAAGATGCTCTATCCAGACTTGACCCAAGTTTGGACAGATTAAACCCTTTCTTTATACTGATGGGATAGTTCTTCGCACGTTGGGTCGATCCAGTGACGACACTTGACTTTCTCAACTACACGCAGTGCTTGAGGGGCACTGGAACAGCCATTGCGGAATTGTTCCTGAGCACAGGGGGAAAATTGTATCTACTAGTTATTGTGTCTTCCCCTGTCCTGGAACAATATAGAGGTATTCACCAACCCCCCCCTCCCCCGCGCCCGGCCAAAGAGTGTTCTTCGTACAGGGAAAAAGTTTTCTCTGTTCCCTTCTCCACTTGTTAATGTGGAGATCAGGGGTTTGACTGCAATATCATGCTGTTTAAAACTAGTTTGGCGCTGGTTACTCTTCCATAGTGCAGGACATCACTAAGGTCAAGAAGAGTGGGAAAGATGGAGTGGTAAATTAGGAATTGGTGGTTAGATGACGCCAGCTTGGGTTGTAAAAGCCTGTAAGTTGTATGAGGAAGGGAAGGCTGAGGGAAGTAAGGAGGTCCACAGTTATGAGAGGGTCTCATCTGGGAGGTGCATGTGGATGGGGCAGTGTTCTTGTGTGTCTCCTAGTGGCCTGGCTGAAATGCTTCATTAGGAGAGGCCCAAAAACAGATCAGCTGCTTGTTTAGGGTGTGGTGCAGAGGGGATGAGAAAGAGAAAGTGTGAAGATTTTTTTTTAAAATGAACGAGTTTGTGTTCAAACAGCTGAGGCTTTGTTCCTCTCTGCATCCTCTCCACCCCCCTTCTCCACCCACCACAGTTTGGCTGATTTATAAATAGAGGTATAGAGTACAAAAGCAAGGAAGTTGTGCTAAATCTTTATGAAACTTTGGTTATGCTTCAGCTGGAGTATTGTGTCCATAGGAACAGGAATAGGCCATTCAGCCTCTCGAGACCACTTCGCCATTTGATAAGATCGTGGCTGATCTGTGATCGAACACCATATACCTGCCTTTGGCCCATATCCCGTAATACCTTTGGCAAAAAGCTATCTATCTCACATTTAAAATTAGCAATTGAGCTAGTATCAATTGCCGTTTGCGGAAGAGAGTTCCAAACTTCTACAACCCTTTGTGTGTAGAAATGTTTTCTAATCTCGCTCCTGAAAGGTCTGGCTCTAATTTTTAGACTCTGCCCCCTACTCCTAAAATCCCCAACCAGCGGAAATCGTTTCTCTCTATCCACCTATCTGTTCCCCTTAATATCTTATCTTACAAACCTCGATCATATCACCCCTTAACCTTCTAAACTCTAGAGAATACAACCCCAATTTGTGTGATCTCTCCTCATATCTTAACCCTTGAAGTCCGGGTATCATTCTAGTAAACCTACGCTGCACTCCCTCCAAAGCCAATATGTCCTTCCGAAGGTGCGTTGCGCAGAACTGCTCACAGTACTCCAGGTGCGGTCTAACCAGCGTTTTGTATAGCTGCAGCATAACTTCTGCCCCCTTGTACTCTAGTCCTCTAGATATAAAGGCCGCATTCCTTTAGCCTTATTGATTATTTTCTGCACCTGTTCATGACACTTCAATGATCTATGTACCTGAACCCCTAAGTCCCTTTGGACATCCATAGTTTTTATCTTTTTGCCATTTAGAAAGTACCCTGTTCTATCCTTTTTTGATCCAAAGTGGATGACCTCATATTTGCCTACATTGAATTCCATTTGCCACAGTTTTGCCCATTCACCTAATCTATCAATATCCCTTTGTAATTTTATGTTTCCATCCACACTGCTTACAATGCCACCAATCTTTGTGTCATCGACAAACTTAGATATGAGACTTTCTATGCCTTCATTGAAGTCATTAATAAATATTGTGAATAATTGAGGCCCCAAGACAGATTCCTGCGGGGCTCCACTAGTCACATCCTGCCAATGTGAGTACCTACCCATTAGCCCTACTCTCTGTCTCCTTTCGCTCAGCCAACTTCCTAACCAAGTCCGTACTTTTCCCTCGATTCCATGGGCTTCTATCTTAGCTAACAGTCTCTTATGTGGGACTTTATCAAATGCCTTCTGGAAGTCCATATAAATAACATCCATTGACATTCCCCTGTCCACTACTTTAGTCAGCTCTTCAAAAAATTCAATCAGGTTTGTCAGGCACGACCTACCTTTCACAAATCCATGCTGGCTCTCTGATTAACTGAAAATTCTCGAGGTGTTCAGTCACCCTATCTTTAATTAAAGACTCCAGCATTTTCCCCACAACAGATGTTAGGCTAACTGGTCTATAATTCCCCGGTTTCCCTCTCTCTCTCCTTTCTTAAAAAGCGGAGTGACATGTGCAATTTTCCAATCTAGAGGGACGGTTCCTGAACCTCGAGAACTTTGATAGATTATAGTTATGGCATCTACAATCTGCTCACCTACTTCCTTTAAAACCCTGGGATGGAAACCATCTGGTCCTGGGGATTTGTCACTCTTTAGTGCTATTATTTTCTTCATTACTGTTGTTTTACTTACGTTAATTTTACTGAGTCCCTGTCCCCGATTCAGTATTAGTTTTCTTGGGATTTCCGGCATGCTATCCTCTCTTTCTACTGTAAATACTGACGCAAAGTAATCGTTCAACATGTCAGCCATTTCCCCATTGTCAATGACAATATCCCCACTTTCAGTTTTTAAGGGGCCAATTCTGGGCACCACACTTTAAATATTTTAAAAAGTCGTTTGATTCTATTTATTGCTGTCTATTGAATGTTCTGGGTGGGAGGAGAGGAGGAGATAAGTACAAGTGAAGTTCATCAAGGCTGATGTGAAGTTGCCCATGACCCTCATGTTGAAGGATTGTTTAACCCTGGCAACTAGGTAGACTTGCCAAATTCTGGTAATATTAAGGGCAAGGTTAGTAACAGGATTCAGGTGGCAATATCTGTGATTTGATTATTTCTTCCGTGTAATTCCACCTTTTTTTCATGGTCAATGGATGTATCTTGCAGTCTGCCTTCCACTGTGGGTAAGTGTACTTTTGATCTGCTCCCATAATTAGTGTGTGCGAGTTAATGGTGCGTTCCTCGGCTGCACGCAATGACCCCTAGTTCTCTCTTTGCCTTTACATTGTGCTGTGTAACTCCTGGTTTTGACTAGATGTGTACAACCTTGCCTTGACTCTAGGTTTCAGACAGAGCTTTGATTCCTGTTCTTAAATCTCCTCCTCCTCCTCCTCCCCCTCCCCAGTAACTGCATGGAGGAGCAGAGTTTGATGTACAAACAGAAAATGCGGGAAACACTCAGCAGGCCAGCTGGCAGGCTGGAGCGAGGGACATGGGTTAATGTTTTAGGTCGATGACCCATCGTTAGAACCAGAAGATGTTACAGACAAACAACTTAAAAGGAGCAACACAGCCAGGGAAAAGGGGACGGAGAGAAAACAAAATGATCCATGATTAGGTGGAGGACAGGAGATTACTAAATGATAATTTAATGGTGAGTGATAATGGAGGCAATAGTAAGAGAAATCAAAAGATGTGTCCAAGACCCAGAGGATGTGTAAATGGTTACAGCAGACTAGCAGAGGGGGAGGGCAGCATGGAAAATCTGGCAAAGTGGAGAAGGCTCATGTGAGCCGGGACTGTGGTGGAAGAAAAAGGCGGGTGGACACCAGGTGTGCTGGTGATCCTCATCACAAGCACCATCCCACAACCTCCCCCATTCCCGCAACGCTGTTGCAACCATCATACATTACTAACACCTGCTGTCTGAGAGAATATGGAGGCTGTGGTTAAGATCTGAAGTCAATGTTAAGGCCAGAGGACTGTAAAGTGCCTGATGGAAAGATGAGGTGCTGCTCCTCGAGCTTCATTGGAACAGTGTAAGAGGCTGAGGACAGAGAGGCCGGAGTGGGACAGCGAATTAAAGTGGCAAGTGACCGGATGTTCAGGGTCACACTCGCGGACTGAACGGAGGTGTTCAGCAAAGCAGTGACCCAATCTGCATTTGTTATCTCCAATATAGAGGAGACCGCATCGTGAGCAGTGAATACGTTATATTAGGTTGGAAGAAGTACAAGTAAATCACTGTTTCACCTGGAAGGAGTATTTGAGGTTCTGGACGGTAGTATGGGAGGAGGTGAAAGGGCAGGCATTACATTTCATGAGCTTGCATGGGAAAGTACCACGGGAAGGAGAGCAGGTGCTAGCAGTGATGTAGGTGTGGATCAGGGTATCATTGGACGGAACAGTCTCAAATTGCTGAAAGGGAAGGGAAGATTTGTTTGGTGACGGGATCAACTTGAAGATGGCAAAGAATAATCCATTGTATGTGGAGGTTGGTGGGGTGGAGTTTGAGGACAAGGGGGATCCCTATCTTAACTCTGGGAGGGAGGAGAAGAGGTAAAGGCAGAAGTGTGGGAAATAGGACAGACACAGTTGAGGGCCCTGTCTACTATGGTGGAAAGGAATCTACAGCTGAGGAAAAAGGAGGACATTTCAGAAGCTCTGGTGTGGAAGGTGGCATCATCAGAGCGGATGTGAGGGAAACTGGGAGAAGGGAATGGAGTCCTTACAGGAAGCAAGACGGGAAGAAGTATAAGCGAGGTATTTGTGGGAGTCGGTGGGCTTGTACGGTCTATCCCCAGAGATGAAGATAGAGAAATTGAGGAAGAGTACGGAAGAGTCAGAGATGGACCACTTGAAGTTAAGGGAGGGGCGGAAGTTAGAAGCAAAATTCATGACATTCTCCAGCTCAGGGTGAGAACCGGAAGCAGCACCAACTGGAAGAAGAGGTCAGAGAATGAAACTGAATAGGATTGGAACAAAGTATGCTCAACACGTCCTACAAAAAGCCAGATATAGCTAGGTCCCTTGTGGGTTCCCAAAGCAACACCCTTTTTTTGGCAGAAATGAGTGGAGTTAAAGGAAAAATTGTTGAATGTGAGAACAAGTTCAGCCAGGCAGAGGATGGTAATGGTGGACGAATATTGGTTGGGGCGCTGTTCAAGGAGGGTCCTCAGGCCGTCCTGGTGGGGGATGGAGGTGTAGAGGGGCTGAATGCAGAGTTTGATGACTCGCTCTGGTGAGGTGCCCCCTCCCTTCTCAGTAACTGCATGGAGCAGCAGGATTTGGTGATTCATTTTAAGCAGGTCCCCCCGTAACAGATTGGGATTACGGCAGAGTTAGCTGGATCACACTGACCTCGGAATGCTTGATGTTGGAAGGAAAAGTATTTAATTCCCGAGTTCGCTCACTAATTGGTGTAAAAATTCATTGGTAATGAGGTGAAAGATGAACACAAAACAGTGAGTCTGTAAAGTTTGGAATCTTAATGCATCTGTGTGCATCTTCACAACCTATGCTTCAAATTCTGAGTTTTATTTGATCACCAATTAGCCAGTATTGTCTTGCATTAGAATGAATCATCTCACACTGGGAGTAGCTCTTGATATATTTTCCCCTCCAGTTTTTTCTGAAGGCATTGGTTCATTATAGGGTGTGATTTCGCAGCCAGTTTCTGCCTTCCAAATGTCTATTCTATTAATTAGTCTGGACATTAAATATTGCCAGTTTATCCAATTGTGGGAACATCACAGTCGAGCTCGATCCTGTTCTCCCCACATGTTTGCTATCCAGCCAGGATAGTGATCTGAAGTAGGAACTCTGCCTTGGGGGACTGAGGCCATTTGTAGCAACCCTACCACCGTGCTGTTTGAGATTAGCGAACTCGACACAGGTTAGAGATTGAACCTGCCCTCTATGGTGCAGTATCACATGGAGTAGTTTCTGAAGAAAGACAGACTTTCATTTCTACAGCACTTTATCGAATCGCACAAGTGCTTCACCTTCAATTAATTATATTGAAGTGCAGTAACTGTTGTTATGCTGGCAAACATGGTCACAGTTTTGCATGCAGCAAGATCCCACAAACAGCAATGAAATGAATGACCAGTTAATCTCTTCTTTGGTGGTGGTGTATGAGTGAGGAATGTTGGCCAGGACATCAGGAGAATTTCCCAGCTCTTCATATCGTGTCATGGGATCTTGAACATTCATTTGAACCAGTAGAACTGTTTTTTGTTTGTTGTAGTGGAGAAAGGGTTACTGTCATATGATCCAAAGAGCAGACTGATCAATCCAACCAGAGCATTGTACGTTTAAATGACTGTTAGATTGAGAAAGATGCCAATCACTCGGACAGAATAAATCGTACAGAATGTTTGTATTTGAATTAGCTAAATATCTCGAGCCATGTGGTTCTTTGACACTTTCTCTCCTGCAGATTGAAGATACCCAAGTATCTCCCAGTTTTTGAAGAGATGTCCAAAGGGGGATGGTTTTGTACAGATTATAAATTCTCACTCCACTTTATTCCCTTCTTAGTTTTAATACACGAGAAAGTGGAGAACGATGGCCTAAGTAATAAGACTCTGAAAATCACAGACTTTGGCCTGGCGCGGGAGTGGCACAAGACGACCAAAATGAGTGCTGCGGGGACCTACGCCTGGATGGCACCAGAAGTCATCCGATCCTCCATGTTCTCCAAAGGCAGCGATGTCTGGAGGTATGAACCCGAGCCTTGCCGGATGCTCATAATTTTCTTCTCTACCCTTTGTAGACGTTATCTCCTACACTCAAAAAAAAAAAGGTTGGGAGGAAAGGGTCTGCTGATTTCTTTGGCTGATCAAATGGAATGAGAAATATGTATAGAGCAGTTGTGAATCTCTTGATTCAGGTTTGTCTGATGGTGGGGGGTAGGGGAGGGCTTGTTACATTCTGTTAAGAGAGCAGAAATGATAGACATTACAAGCCCTTGTTAATACAATGTAGCCAGTCACTGAATTTCCAGATATTTTTCCAGTCACTCAGTGGCGACTTGCTAAGCGAATTCCCACCTGAAATTGTTCAATTGTGTTCAAACGGGACCATTTTAAACTGTGGGGGGATGTGATGTGAAGGGGACAGGTGCAGGTTCAAGTCTGCTCACCTCAATCCATGACCTCAGCCATTTTGAGCACAAGGGTTAGCGAGTGGAGGCTTCCTTTTAGGGGCAGGGAAATTCAGGTCGTGGCAATTGATGCAGCCTGCTTCCCGAGATTGAGGCATGCAGGCTGCCCTGCTGGTTACAGAATGGCATTGAAAGAGAGCAGGCAGTTTCTCTGCAACCTCAACTGGCTAAAGGTATTGGAGACCATACAGAGTGGGGTGGGGAGGAGGAACAAACACAAAGGTTGATATCCATATGTGTAGCACAACGCTTTGAAATATTGAGCATCGCTACATCGAGCGAGCAATGATGTCATTGCAATCGTTTGGACCAATCATATTAGAAGTGTTTGTCACAGCTTTTTGTAGTGTGTGCTGTTCTTGGAAACTGAGGCTGTGCATGGAAGTGGCCGTGGAAATATTCACTAAAATGTAGTTTTTATTCTAAGGGGAGGGATGTGGATGCTTTTCAACTCGAGCCTTCTATTTTCATTTTATCCCCCTCTTTCTCCCCCCACCCCACCCCATGCTAAATATCACATCTCCTCTCACTTTGACAGCGAACCATACCGCGAGGTACTTGCACAATCCAGGAGAGGCTGAAGTGGGTTCACTCAGGGTATGGAAATCAGAGGGCAGGAGAAGTAGTAACCATGGGGGTGCAATCAAAAAGTGAGTAGTACGTGAGGCACGTCAGCTCCCAAGAAGTCGTGTTTGCCTCATTCCATACTTGGTCCAGCGGGCAGAAAGACCAAAAACTCATTCTCAGACCTCTGGCACAAAAAGACAAGAGGTTGTGCTATATAACATGACCCTGTTTTGTGATAATTTATGAACCCAGTCTCTCTCTTTTCCCCCCCCCCACCCCCGCACCCTTTTCCCAGCATTGTGCATGTTTGAGTCATGTACCATGTTAATTCTAACAGTGGGTTGTCCAGACACACACAAAGCTCACTAAGATCTACAGATGGGAAGTTCTGGATTGGATACTTTACAACGGTAAAGCTGTTCAGCTGGAAATGTTTCCAGAAGTATAAGTACCGATATTGTGATTCTTTTATAAGGTGGGATGCCGTCTCGCAAGATAAACATGCATGAGGACGATGGTTCAGCCCTACTCGGCTCTTCCATCCAGAAAAAGCTACATTGCCCAGGGCCCGTCTCATATCTTGATCGCTCTTTGTGCGAAGGACTTCCTTACACTGGTCCTCAGTTTGACTTTCACCAGTTTGAACCTGTGTCCCCTTGCCCTACTGTTGATAGTGCTCAGAATTTAGCTTTCTTATATTATTCGCTGTCTTGTATACTCCTGTAAAATTCCCTTTTAAAATGGTAGAACCCGAAATTATCCAGATTTTCCTCAGACCTCAAATCTCTGACACAAGAACCCCGTCGCTCTATCGAAAACCGCAACTTGTTAACAGTTTTGTGCTGAAACAGTTTACTTTCCAGCTTGACCTGTGGTCATATTAGAGAAATGTCAGTTTAGAATCCAGCCCCTAATCCTAGACCTTTGCTTTAAATGTTACGGGGTTTTTATGCAATCAAGTAGTGTTTCTCACTAACCAAGAACCTTCTCTTTCGCAGCTATGGTGTGTTACTATGGGAACTGCTGACTGGAGAGGTTCCGTTCAGGGGGATTGACGGGCTGGCAGTGGCGTACGGTGTGGCTATGAACAAACTGGCCCTTCCCATTCCCTCCACTTGCCCAGAGCTTTTCAGCAAACTCATGGAAGGTAAGGTGTTCATTTTCACCAGGGCAGTAATGTCCTCTGTCGTCTTCAAATGTAAAGATAAAACACAAGATTAAATAACTCTCATTTCCTACTATCCTATTTCTTTGCCAAGGAAATGCTGTTTTATTTAACATTTTTTCTTCAACCCTCTTGTTTTATTTTCTTACTGTTTAAAGAGTAATTTTGAAAGCTGTCCTGATGGCGATACTCTATTGTACATAGGATCCTAATTCCCTTTAGTGCTTTAAACCTAAATAAAGGCAATTATGAGGGCATGAAGACGGAGCTGGCTAAAGTGAACTGGGAAATTAGGTTAAGGGATAGGTCAGTAGAGATGCAATGGCAGACATTTAATGAGATATTTCATAACACTCAGCAAAGATACATTCCAGTGAGAAAGAAAGACTCTAGGGGAAGGACGCACCATCCATGGCTAACTAAGGAAGTTGAAGATAGTTTCAAATTGAAAGAAAAAACATACAATTCCGCGAAGATTAGTGGCAGATCAGAAGAATAGACAGAATATAAAAAAACAGCAAAGAATGACAAAGAATAATGAGGGAGCAATTAGAGTACGAGAGAAAGCTAGCTTGAAATATAAAACAGATAGTAAGAGTTTCTACAAGTATTTAAAAAGGAAAAGAGTAAGTAAAGTGAGTGTTGGTCCTCTAGAGAGTGAGTCTGGAGAATTAATAATGGAGAATAAGGAAATGGTGGATGAATTGAACAGATATTTTGTGTCTGTCTTCACTGTAGAGGATACAAATATCATGCCAGAAATAATTGTGAATCAAGAGGTGAGAGAGAGGAAGGAACTTAAAACATTTACAATCACCAGGGAAAGGGTTTTGAAAAAATTATTAGAACTAAAAGCTGACAAGTCCCCAGGTCCTGATGGACTTCATCCTAGGGCCTTAAAAGAAGTGGCTGCAGAGATAGTAAATGCATTGGTATTAATTTTCCAAAGTTCCCTAGATTCTGGAAGGGTCCCATCAGATTGGAAAATAGTGAATGTAACTCCTCTATTCAAAAAAAGGAGGGAGACAGAAAGCAGGAAACTACAGGCCAGTTAGCTTAACATCTATCATTGGGAAAATGCTAGAATCTATTATTAAGGAGGTTATGGCAGGGCACTTAGAAACTCTCAATGCAATCAGGCAGAGTCAACACTGCTTTATGAAAGGGAAATTGTGTTTGACGAATTTATTAGAGTTCTTTGTGGAAGTAACAAGCAAAGTGGATAAAAGAGATCCTGTGGATGTGGTGACTTGGATTTTCAGAAGGCATTTGACAAGGTGCCACATCAAAGGCTACCACACAAAATAAGAGCTCATGGTGTAGGGGGTAACATTAGCACAGATAAAGGATTGGTTAGCTAACAGGAAACAGAGAGTAGGCATAAATGGGCCATTTTCAGGCTGGCAAGATGTAATCAGTAGAGGGCTACAGGGATCAGTGCTTGGGCCTCAACTATTTTTACAATCTATATCAATGACTTGGATGAAGGGACCGAATGTATGGTTGCTAAATTTGCTGCTGATACAAAGGTGGGAAAGTAAGTTGTGAAGCGGACATAAGGAGTCTGCAAAGAGATATAGATAGGTTAAGTGAGTGGGCAAAAATTTGGCAGATGGAGTACAATGTGGGAAAATGTGAACTTGTCCACTTTGGCAGGAGGAATAGAAAAGCAGTATATTATTTTAAATGGAGAGAGTTTATAGAATTCTGAGGTACAGTGATCTGGGTATCCTAGTACATGAAACTCAAAAAGTTAGTATGCAAGTGATTAGGAAGGCAAATGGAATGTTGTCATTTATTGCAAGGGGAATGGAATATAAAAGTAGAGATGTTTTGCTACAGTTGTACAGGGCATTGGTGAGACCACATCTGGAATGTGCAGTCCCATTCGCAACTCCTCAGATAATGAAACAGTCCGAGCCCGCATGCAGCAAGACCTGGACAACATCCAGGCTTGGGCTGATAAGTGGCAAGTAACATTCACGCCAGACAAGTGCCAGGCAATGACCATCTCCAACAAGAGTCTAACCACCTCCCCTTGACATTCAGTGGCATTACCATCCCGAATCCCCCACCATCAACATCCTGGGGGTCACCGTTGACCAGAAACTTAACTAGACCAGCTATATAAATACTATGGCCACAAGAGCAGGTCAGAGGCTGGGTATTCTGCAGCGAGTGACTCACCTCCTGACTTCCCAAAGCCTTTCCACCATCCACAAGACACATGTCAGGAGTGTGATGGAATACTCTCCACTTGCCTGGATGAGTGCAGCTCCAACAACACTCAAGAAGCTCGACACCATCCAGGTCAAAGCAGCCCGCTTGATTGGCACCCCATCCACCACCCTAAACATTCACTCCCTTCACCACCGGCGGACTGTGGCTGCAGTGTGTACCGTCCACAGGATGCACTGCAGCAACTTGCCAAGGCTTCTTCGACAACACCTCCCAAACCCGCGACTTCTACCACCTAGAAGGACGAGCAGCAGGCACATGGGAACAACACCATCTGTGCGTTCCCCTCCAAGTCACACACCATGCCATCTTGGAAATATATCGCCGTTCCTTCATCGTCGCTGGGTCAAAATCCTGGAACTCCCTTCCTAACAGTACTGTGGGAGAACCTTCACCACACTGACTGCAGCGGTTCAAGAAGGCGGCTCACCACCACCTTCTCAAGGGCTATTAGGGATGGGCAATAAATGCTGGCCTTGCCAGCAATGCCTACATCCAATGAATGAATAATAAAAAAATTCTGTGTGCAGTTTTGGTCTCCTTATTTAAGAAAGGACATAATTGCTTTGGAGGTGGTTCAGAGAAGGTTCACTCGACTGATTCCTCGGATTAAGGGGTTATCTTGTGAGGAAAGGTTGGACAAGTTGGGCCTGTATACACTGGAGTTCAGAAGAATGAGAGGTGATCTTATTGAAACATATAAGATCCTGAGAGGACGAGAAGGGGTAGATGCTGAGAGGATGTTTCCCCTTGTGGGAGAGACTGGAACTAGGGACAACAGTTTAAAAATAAGGGGTCTCCCACTTAAGATGGAGATGAGGAGAAATTTTTTCTCTGAGGGTCGTGAGTCTGTGGAACTCCTAGGTAGACGGGAAAGTAGGGTTGAGGTCGCACTCAGATCAGCCACGATCTTATCAAATGGCAGAGCAGGCTCGAGGGGCTGAATGGCCTACTCTTGCTCTTAATTCGTATGTTCGTATGTACCTTCTCTATCGACCAATTCAAAGGTAAATGTAAACTCTAGGACATCAAATGGGTGATGTGGAGTGTGCAGCTTTTTATATTTAAACCTTACAAAGGTGCGAGCTCGTGACCCTCTTTAGCTATAGCCCTGCTCAATACCTCAACACACAGCTTTAAAAACAACGTGCAGCAATACAGTGGATGGTCTCCCAAGCTTCTGAACTCTAAGCGTTCAGTTACTTGCTCTCAAGCTGTAACCTGGTCCTTGCAAGGAGACTGTATGAAAAAAAAATGACAGCAAAATGTACCATGCAAGCCCAGAACTGCCTGCCTCATCAGTGATCGCCATGGAAGATTAACCACGGAAACAGGGACCTGAGCCTGTGGACCACCTACGTGCCTGCTCATTCATTAGTTTACAATGTGCTGGCTCATTAAGAAGAGATGGCCTGTATGTGTATGCATGTGATGTTTATATAGGCTGAGATACCTCCTGAGTTGAGGGGTGGGGGCGAATACAGTGAAAATCTTTTCACCCGGGGCCCCCTCCCCCCCCCCCCCCCCCCCCAATCTTTTTTTCCCACTAATGTTAGAATCTCACTGAACCTGGCATTTTACTAATCTTTGTTCCAAAAAATGCTGAAAATAACCAGCAGTCTGCCAGCGGTTCTAAAGAGAAAAGGCAGGTTAGAAGGAAAGAATGGACTTGCATTTATATGGTGCCTTTCGAGACCGCAGGACGGCGCCTTTACAGCCAATGAAGTACTTTTGACATGTAATCACTGCTGTAATGTAGGAAATGTGGCAGCCAATTTGTGCACAGCAAGGTCCCACAAAAAGCAATGAAATAAATGACCAGATCATCTGTTTTAGGTGTTGGTTGAGGGATAAATATTGGCCAGGACACCAGGGAGAACTCCCCTGCTCTTCATCGAATAGTGCTGTGGGATCATTTACGTTTACCTGAGGGGGCAGACGTGCCCTCGGTTTAACATCTCATCTGAAAGACGGCACCTCCGACGGTGCTGCACTCCTTCATTGAAGTGCTGGCCTAGATTATGTGCTGTAGTTTCTGGAGTGGGACGAGAACCCACGACTTTCTGGCTGAAGAGGCAAGAGTGCTCCCACTGAATCACGGCTGACACCTTCTGGGTGTAGACCATTCAACTGAACGGAAGGCTTAACGCCTGAAACATTAACCCATCTTTCCTGTTAACAGACACTGTTTGGCCTGCTATATTATTTCCAGCATTGTATGCTTCTATTTCATATTTTCAGCACTTGCAGTTTGGTAATTTTCTGATTAATGTTGGGTGGGCGGAGCAGGAATCCAGCTCTACCCTTGGAAGCAACAGACACCAACTGCCCATCTGGATGGTTGAAGCCTCACTGAAAGGGTTGAGGACTGCATCAGGTCAGAGTGATGCAATGTAAGGAATCCTGCAGTCTTCCATTTGGCACAACATCAGTTCCTGTAGAATTTCACGCAAAATTGTTGTTCAGAAAATGTTCACAATCTTTACTTGGGCTTCAGCAACATTTCTCGGCTGCTTTTTCACCTCCCTTAGTTTGATCCTTCTCTTGAAGGTACTGTTGCTAGGGTATGGTTCCATGGGTGCAGACAGTCCTTTTGTACCTTAATCAAGTGGCCATTTTTCATGCGTGAACCTAAGCAGTGATCATTGGCAGGCTATTTAACCTTGGGTGGCATTGCACCCTTGCCTGTATAAACACCACAAGCCCTTTCAAGCAGGAGTCAGTCGATAGCAATCCAGAGCAGGAATGCTGGCTGTTGTTTTTTTTCCCCTTCCTACCCGAGTCAAGAGGATGCTGAGGCCAATCGTGCCTTTATCGCTACCCTGACTGAGATTGGTTAACTCGGCACAGAACAGGATTGAACCTGGGACCTTCTGGTCCATTTGGTTGAGTTCCACACTTGATATTTTTACCAATAGAAGCCTCCAGGGAACCTATTCTTGACCCTTGTAGTACATCTCTTCCAGAAGGGAATTCATACATTGTAGAGATGCACATAAAGTTAGAACAAGTACATTGGAGAAGAATAATGAAGACGTGAAGGCAGATTATTGAAGCATTTGATGCAATTTTTATCCCACATGTACTGAATACCTCATTTTAATAGCAAGTTACAAGTAAGTGCAATAAAAATTGTACCAAATAGTTATTTTTTGAAAAATGTACTCCATTCCCTTCTCCTTTTTCCAAAAGTGCTGACTCACATGTGGAACTGTATCCCGGCATGAGCTTCTCTCTGGAACCTTGTGTGAGTGGCTACTCTCCACGTGTGAGCAGATTATTGAGCTGTGTGCGCAGACATATCACAGTGAGTTATGTGCCGAGTGCCCGGTTGAGATGCTGAGTAAAACTTTTATTGATTTTCCATGAGAAAGGAGGGTATATTGGAGGGCATGTTACCCTGGGCCATTTTTTGGCAGGTCAGATTTGAAACTGACTCCAGCAGAGGCCTGGGGACAAGTTCCGTGATTATCCCTTGAGCTGAGAGCTCTCAGTGGAAGAAATATTTTTTACATTAATTGAATATAAATCCTGTGGTTTTGCTTCAGATTGCTGGAATGCTGACCCTCACTCTCGTCCATCGTTCACCTGTATTCTGGATCAGCTCACGGCCATCGAGGAATCTGGCTTCTTTGAAATGCCTCAAGATTCATTCCACTCCTTGCAGGAAGACTGGAAGCAGGAGATCCATGAAATGTTTGAGCAACTCAGGGAAAAGGAGAAGGTAGGACATTTAAATTCAGGCACATTCATTTCTTCCTCTTCCTCCCTCTTTATTTCTTTCTTTCTCACTCTCCCTTTCTCTTCTCTCTTACTCTTCTCTTCTTTCTCTCCCTCCTATCTTTCTCTTGATTTATGTTCCTCTCACACTTGCTTTCTTTCTCTTCATTTGTGGTTTGTATTAGTCACTCACATCTTGTGCTATAGTTCAACTAACTGAAATATGCTAGAAATGCATCTTAAACTGACTAATACAAGGTTGAACCTGGTGGTGTGTCACTTTATATAAGTAAAGTAGGGCAAAGCAGTAGTAATAGATTACAGTACTCGATTGCGCACTGCAGGGTTTCTGGTCTGAGGATAGACCATTGCTTTCCAATTGACCACCAGTGAGGCTAATTGACTATACTCGAAGATACAAATGCTGCATACATTTTTCAAAATGTCCTATTTACTTTTTAAAATGTTTTATTCTTTGTTGTATTAAATTCATTTCTTCGGCTTTTCTTGATTACCGAAGTGAGCAAATGCACCACTCAGTGTGATATTGACTAATACATACCGGCAAATTCTCAGGCTTTCTCTCAAGTTTATGCTAAGTTAGCTGATGTCAGCTGGGGCAGCACTACACTGAATAGAAGCAATTGTGTCCCATACATCTTGGCCTTGAACGTTAGGGGAGTGATCTATATAACGGAGGTTATAAACAGCAGCGAGAGATTTCGGTGCTCTGTTGATTTGCCTTGTTGACCCTCTGTGTACAAGGTTTTATGCATCCCATTCATACCCCATTGTTGTAAAGGTTGAACTGTGACCTCTACCTGACCCTGCCACATCAACCTGAGATAAGGACCTGGCAGTAGAGTGAAACACAAGGAGCCGCTCC